>NC_134830.1:37212282-37529122 GCF_004210375.1 Tachypleus tridentatus
CTGCATATAAATATCTATAAATATATAAAATGGCGTTTGCTACACAGAACTTTACAAAAATATATTTCTCCACGGAAATTACTGATATCACGCAGCAACAAAAAGAACATTAACAAAGAAGTTCCAGTATTCTTACTCTGTCATCACCTTGGTGTTTGGTGTATTTTTTGTTTTCACATAAATCACTGTGCTTTAATTTTTATGTACATTTTGTTTGTAAAAGTAATGGCACTATGTAGAATCTTTGAGCTAAATTACACGACACGACTAGTGATGATGTTATGTATCTGGTTAAGTAATTTCACAACGTTAAGATAATCAGGAAATTAAAATAAAATATCGTAATCTCTTTTTAAATGCTTAGTTACTGTTATCACTCGTAGAACAGTATCAACATAAAAAATGATACACTCTTTCAACGATATCATAATATGTATATTTGTTGATGCTTAGACATATTGGTTCACATATTCAAAGTTATTTTATATCCAAGTACTCAACCCTCTGTACAAATGTATGTATTTTGTTTGATTTCACCTTCAATATAGCGTTAACAACATTTCTCGTTTCATGTGTCCGTTACAGCCCCCTCCACCTTCCATCTTTTTCTGCGTCGGGACTTTGTCGCAGAAAACCTGGAAGGGTTCTCTTCCCGGAGCATGTTGTTGATTTCTGAGTAACGACATTTTATTTACTACATGACATTCAGAACTAATAACAAGCCCTTCCTCTGATCGTTTTTCAAGGTTTTGCCCACTACGTCAGTATGGTAACGTAAGATATATAAAACAAACTTTCGCTCCATTTGGTTGGTATAAAGTTACACAGTTCACAAGCAGTTCTAGTAGTCCTTTGACATTTAACTCATATTTTGAGATAAGAACATTTACATAAATACCCTACAATGTTTTCAAAATAATCTAGCATTATGTTATGTTTGAAATGTCTAATAATTAAGTGACCTACTTTTTACTTCATATATATATATTAACTGGGGAGAGGTGTCTTGGGGTATCAGTATTATGTATCCAGTATCTGTCTAGTTCGCACAACAAGTTTTGTTTTTTTTCCAATTAATTTAACGTGCTGTGCAAGAGTCTATCGGCTACTGTTGTTGTGTTTCAGTATTAAGTTGGCTTGTATGTTTTGTTTTCTTTAATTTCGCACAAAGCCACACGAGGGCTAACTGCTCCACAGTCGTCGTTAATTGAAAAGTGACAGATTAGGAAAAAGGCTGGAAGTCAACACCACTCATTCCTGGGGTTTTCTTTTAGCAACGAATAGTGGGACTGACACGCCACTTTGTAACGTCCCACGGCAAAAACGTCCAGCATGTTCGTTGTAACAAAATTTTGAACTCACATTCTTCAGATTGCGAGTCAACGCCCTCTAGTCACGAGGCCATGCTAGGCCAAAAAAAATTTAAATTTTGTCTTTTTGAAAAATTCAACGGCTTCCAGATATTTTCCAAGAATCACTCACAAAATACACACAAGGAGCCTGTATAACATTATTTTACTACTTCTAGCAACAACAGTCAAGTAACGAAAATATAATCATAACATTTACCAGTCATATCGTATCAACATCAAATATTGTATAAAAAAAAACACGAGAAAATTAAAAATTAAATATGAATCAGTGATGACGATAAAACCCATTAGTACAGAAAAATATATATGTTAAAACCTAAACCAGCCGTTTTTACACATATAAAAATATATACGATTCAAAATGCTCATTTTGAAGAGAAGTAGCGATTCCTAATTTGCACTAATTTTAACTCAAGATGGTATATTTTAATAATTCACCACCTTAGTATGTCAGCGGTAAGCGTGAAGGCTTGTAACGCTAAAACCGGCTTTCATTACATTTTGCATTTTTCTGCCGTGTTGTTACATTGTTCCCAGTGTGTTAGTGTGTGCCCTGGTATTACACTGTGAAGTCGTATACTTGTGCTTTAGACAATACATTTGAATGCTGAAAATAAAGTTGAATTTGCAAACGCAAGTTTCATTAGTTTTCTTAACTATAAACGGATTCCATTACGTATTCTAATATATCCGAAATTTCTTTAAATCCAGATCGTTAATTAACTCATACTGATAACATTTACTGTTGTTTTTTAACTCCATACATACTGATTATGTATATTGTTACAGAAATTATTATAACTCCAGAGGCCCAGCATAATCGGGTGGTTTGAATCCCCGTCACACCAAAAATCCTCCCCTTTCAACCGCGGTGGCTTTATAATGTGACGATCAATCCAACTATTCGTTGGTAAAAGATTAGTCTAAGAATTGGCGGTGGGTGATGACTAGCTGTCTTCCCTTTAGTATTACACTGCTAAATTAGGGATGGCCCTCGTGAAGCTTTGCGCGAAAGTCAGAACAAACCAAACCAAACTACGTTTAATACCACGATAAATACACAAGGGTCGTTTATCTAAACTAGGTTTGTGACGTTATATAAAACTGCGCACATCTGATACAATAAAAACCTTCATTCACTGATATCTATTTTGATAGATGTCATCATTTCTAAAATTTTATTTTATGTTGTTGTGTGCCAATGGCTCGGAAGAAAACGCACATGAGTCACTCACCACATTTGCCAGCGACACTGCTGTTCACCATAACATGGCCGCCTCCGTTTGACAGGAAATGAGGTAGGACAACCCTTGTTAAAGATACGTGAGAGAAGACATTCGTGCCAAAGATCTGATAGTCTACATCTGTGACGATTTCATCAAATTTAGCCCTTTGAGAACGTCCGGCATTGTTTACCAAAATGTCTAGCTACAATTTAGAAGAACGAAAAGAAATGTAAAGATTAGTTGTTTACATGTGAATACACTTTACAATATCAACTTTTTTGCTTTCATGTAAAAAACACCTATCCCAATGTACTAAAGATTACAAGTCGCACGTAGGTTTTCCCAGAAAGTTAATATTTTAGTTTGTTACATTCACGTATAACGATAACTCAGTGTGATATACGGAACAAACAAACAAAAACGAAAGGCTAAGCTTACTTCTGTAAAAAAATAAAAAGTAACATCTGACCTTACTGCATTTCGGGATATCTCTCAAGCATTTATAATCTTCTAAACAGTGACGACAAGTACTGCTTTTTACAACAAAAACCAACAACGCGAAATTTAATATTACTTTGGAATTTCACCACTTACTAATTATTAAATTTCAAAGATAGTTGCATCAGAAGACAGTTCAAACTTCAAAGTTCAGATTTTTCCCTTTTATAGTTTCAAAAACATTGCAAAGACTCCCCGGGAAGGGGTATGTTTCAACTTGAACTGAAATGATCGAATTGTGTAAATATAAACTGTAAGCGAAAAAATTGTTATTTACCGAACTGCTTTAAATTATTTGAGAGCATACGTTTTGTTTGTTGTTGAAGTGGTTAACTTCACGAAATATCATATAGAGAAAATTTTGATGTTAGTAAAACGAATATTGGGTGTCAGTGTGAAAGTTAATGGTTCATCGTTCAGATGAACAAAAACGGAAATATTAACTAATTTAGACTTCTTCAATACGTTTGTGAATTTAAAAGGAATGTGATTCTTCTGTCTTACTTTGTTGTATAGGATTTTTTATTTTTTGATTCGAATTAAAACTTGAAGTGTTATTTCTTAAAATCTAGTTTCAAATTTAGATACAAAAGGCAGTGAGTGAAACAGTTAGGGTTGCTGTAACGAATTTATTTGGAGACGATACTGACAGTTTTGTCAGTTTTAAATAAATATATACACTTGTTAATTGTTTCAAAACTCCGTTATTTTACACACAAAAAAAACCAACAGCTGTTTTTCTTCTTATTACTTTAATCAACTCCAACTGCTCTTTGTTTCTGAAAGCTTTATCAGAAAAATATATCTTGAATAAGTGTCTTAAGTCCAGTTTTTTATTTACTTTATAGGACAGAATGTTGGCGGTGGATGGTGATGACTACGTGCTATCCCTCTAGTTTTACACTGCTAAATTAGGAATGGCTAACGCAAAACAAACTTACAAATTATTATTAACTGTATACATCAATTGTGAGGCCTCATTTATACTACTGTGTACTGATTGGGCTCCCTTCCTCAAGAATAACATTGAATTGTTGGAGAAAGGTTCACAGAAGAGTCACTAGGATGGTAGGATTGTCCTATGAAGGGAGACTGAAATATTTAATCTTTTTTGCTCTGGAGAAAGGAAGGATTTGACCGAAGTGTTTAAAATTATTAAGGGTACTGATGACGTATTTCCATCAAACATTTTTGTGTTTAGCTGTGAAAAGAATAAGACAAGGGGTCATAAGTTCAGGTTTTGGCAGCGTAGGTGTCGTTTGCAGTTTAAACAGCATTACTTTTATACAGAGTGAACTGCTTTGGAAATGAACTATCTTTGATGGTGGTTGAGGCAGAAAAGATAGGATGAACATATTAGTAATAAGGGTATTTGTAGTTGGGAGCTACAAGGCCAATAAGTTCATTTATGATTCTTTAAAATTTTATGAATCTGTGAATACCACACGTTTATTATTGTGAGAAATGTAAAATTATGTCAACCGCAATCAAGCCTGAGGCAGATTTAGTTTATATATATAAAGATATGGAAGGCATTTAAACTTGAAAAAGTATTTAGTACAATGCTTAAAGACAAATTGCTCGAATCTGTAAAACACATAATCGCCTTACACAAATCTCAATCTTTGAAAATTTAATGCATGTATTGCACTTACATACCTTTTTGAAGTGTCCAACAACTTTCTGAAAACATTCCGAGTGTTTGGAAAAGTCCGTAATGTCAAAGGGCACAAGAAGAACGTCATCATCTTTTAACGAACCTCGGACTTAAAATGGAAAAATTAATTTAGGTGCATGAAAATCTGGGCTTATTCATAATTTACGACTTTGTTTTAGAAGCATTAATTTCACAGGGCTAGATCGTTGTGTCAAAAAGTTCTCTGAAGTTGTTCTATCTTTGGAAGCAAAATTTTAAATTTAACTTTTTCACAGTGCAATTACAGATTGAGAACAAAATATAAGGTAGTGAGTGGTCAACCACAAAGTATTAACCCCCTCTCCACCATGAAAACAATCCAAAAACTTATAAGAAAAGTAATCAGACAGCTTTAAAACAAAAATTCAATAAATATTTCACACAAAACAAACTGAATGAACATAAATCAGTGCTACACATTTTGCAATTTCTCAGTTATATAAACATAAAAATTTGCCCTTTCATTCTTCTGAATACTTACAAAATATTCTAGTCTTAATATCCCTGTTTTTTAGTCCAAAATAAACAATCTTATTAGAAACAAAACAACTTTAAAATAAGAAAATATATTATATAAAAAGTATCCAGACTGTCCTCTATATTTGTTGATAAATAGTACTGTAACTGTCAATAACTAAAAATGTTGCTTCTGATGTTATAACTTCAATAACTAGAAGTGTTTGTTCTGGTTCTATAATTGTTAGTAACTAAAAGTATTGGTTCTGGTGCAATAACTGTTAATAGCTAAAAGTGTTGGTTCTGGTGCTATAACTGTTACTTTTAAAGTTATAGCTATTGAAGTTTTTAATTAGAAATAAGAATCCACAGTCTTTGCAGTAAATTATTCTCTAATGCATGACTCTAGTTATACTCTAGGCTTTTACTTTATTAGTAAGTATATGTAAATAGAATATTTTCTACGTGACCAGAAAATTCACAACTAGTCAATTTATTTAATTTCTACTGGATTAGAGAGGGCTGTAGGTAAACGAAAATGGTACTTACGTCTTTTTAACACCAGTCTTATTCTTAAGAATGTGATTTCTTTTTGATTTTAATAATACTTACCTATACACTCTGTCTTTACGGCCTCCAACTTGTCTACCTTTGTTCCAGATAAAGCTAGTCTGACTCCATATTTAGCCAGCTCGTAAGCTAATGCTTCTCCAATTCCACTAGAAGCCCCTGTGATCCATGCAACTTTACCACGTAACTCAGCTAATAAAAAGTAATATTCATCAATATATTTTCACATTAACATTTACTAACATTAACTTTGGAGTTTACCTTATTCAAAGTATAAATGAAGAATGAACATATTCCCTGATATGAGCTTGAAGAGCTGTATCTGATAATTTGATCTCACTTTTCGTGTTTTGCGCACTGCTAAAAACTCATAACAACAAAGGAATGGTATATCCAATTATTAAATGTGATGTTTAATCAAACAACCATAATTCATTCTTTTTGAAAATAATATCTACACAACATAAAAGCTAGTGATTATCTAACAGTAAATGAGTTAGCATCTAGTAGGTGAAAAATACCGTGTTATATGTATCTCAGCTCAGAAATATGAGCTTTTCACATTCAATAAACTTACACGTGTCGTATGGACATGTGTGGACTAAGGATTAGTGTGCTGTTATGTGTTCCATTGCTGAATAAAAACGTAGGATCATGAATGTGTTAAAAAGTGGCAGTGAAATCTTACTATTCGATTAGACTATCTCAAAACATGACAGTGGACGCCACTATCTAACTGCCTTCCCTCTGGACTATAAGTGTAAAATTATGTGTGACGAGGTTATTGTGCGGGATGACTTATTTCCGTATTTATCACACATTGTAAAGGATCATTCTTTTGAGGATGTTACTGAGCTTTTGAATAGGAGGTGTCATTAGAGAAAAAGCGGCTCTTCTGATAAAAGCTACTACATACTTCAAATATTATGCTTTTTAGTTACAGTATTTTTTAAATAGTTTACCAACAGTTGTGGATATCCATATTTTGGCTTTTGGAATGATCAGCTGATGTAAATGAGAAGTGCACTTTGGAAAAACTAACCATATTAAAACATATATATATATATATGTATTGTAGTGTTTTCTTTCTGTCTCGTTAAGAATTCCCACCATTGGACAGAAGTATATCTTCGGATATATAATGCTTAAACCAGGAGTTCGATTCTCTTCGGTGGGCACAGCAGATTGGTCAATGTGGCTTTGCAATACAAAACATAAGACAAAAGTAAAGGTGTAGGCATTTATATGATAGGAAAAGCACTTTCTTAGAATATTAGCAATACTTTATAAGTTACAAACTTATTGTAATGATAAAGTGGGTTTTCCGATAACTTTTCTTAGCGTTGTCCTAAAACACTTTAAATATAATGGTGAAAAATATGCTTGAAGTAAATTTAAACCACGATCCATTTTGTGTTTGGTATCGAACCTATTAGCTATGAACACAAATAATAAGTAGATCTTTCTCAACGGAAAATAATTTTTTCATAATTTATGAAAATAATCAGAAACCAAGACATAGGAAGTTTAAATAATTATTGTACTGTGTTTGTTTACCGAAGTTTTTTTTAAATGAATTGTTTGTTTAAAATCGAAACTTTTATTTCTCACTGACCTCATCTACAACGGATTTCTATAGAGCAACATGTTATATTGTTGAAAGTTCAACATGTTGAGGACAGCGCAGCAATGTCACTGTTTTTTTCCTTTTGTAAAGTATAACACAAACACCAGCACTTCACATAATGTCTATCACATCAAAGGTATTCAATTCTGGCATTAGAATAACACTGATCTAAGATGACCCTAGGACCTCCGATATTTGGGAATTCAAAACCAATGTTGTGTTTCCTTCTCTCACCATTCATCCACCAGAACCCTCTTCAACAGTCCTCATTCACAGTTAACATGTGAGTGGATGTCTGAATTTCTGAAAATGTTAACCGTACAGGCATAAGTAACGCAAACCTGAGAAGTAGCTTCGCCAAACAAAAGAACAATCAAGGAACTTAGTATAAAGTTTAGTACAGAACAGCATATATCTAGTAATAATTTCAAATGAAAGTTTAATAAAAGTTTCCTTCAGCTGCAAGAGGACCGCCATTACCATATAGTTAAAGCACTCGACTCGTAATCCGAAAGTCGCGGGTTAGAATCCCCGTCACAACAAACATGCTTACCCTGTCAGCCGTGGGGGTGTTATAGAGTAACCCAAGAGTTGGCGGTAGGTGGTGATGACTAGCTGCCTTCCCTCTAGTCTTACACTGCTAAATTAGGGACGGCTAGTGCAGATAGCTCTCGTGTAGATTTGCGCGAAATTCAAAACAGTACTTAAGAATTGATTGTCCTACCTGATAACATGCTATAGTACACTAACGAGCTGAAAAGATATTCAGGATCTTATCCAGAGGTCGTACAGTAATTACATGCGTACCGAAATATCTTTAATTAATTACTTATTTAATTCCTGGAATAACATTACCTACAACTACTGTGAGTTCGTGTGGAAAAATATGAAGTACATAAGGAGTGAACAAACAAGGTGCTAAACATGTGATCTAGAAATATCGTTATATTCAACTACTTTGAGTTCTTTTGGGAAAATATTAAATATATGTTAATTAAAAAATACAAAAACTTATTATATGACGTTCAGTGATGTTTTCTAACGAATACATTGATATAATAGTTTTTATCTTTTTGTATATTAATAGAACGTAAATACTGGAGCTCAAGTGAGATGCTAGTAAAATAGAGAAGTGTTAATTTAAGATTAAATACGGAAAAAATAAAGGACTAGAACTTAGCATTTCCTTCTTGTAAACGTTATGTACATCAGATATTTACCCTTAAACTATCACTGTAATTACTGACATTGATGAATTAAATAAATACATACTTTACTCTGTAAATTCAGATTGTGTTTCATTGTTTCTCACAAAGACTCGCTAGAATTAGCGAGTTCTGTAAAAGTGTTTAAAACAGTGCGCATAAGTTTATATGCAGTATAAAAGAAAATATGCAACACAAATCGTCTCTATGTTTCATTTTACTCAAGTAAGGAGACAGATCCTGTTCAATCATCAATGAACTGCTCCTACTGAATGTTGACAATCGAATATCCTGTTACCAAGTATGACTGTCCCGACCCTGAAGGTAAATAGCAAGATCAAAGTGAAACTGACCTTGTGTTCG
Source organism: Tachypleus tridentatus (assembly GCF_004210375.1). Classification (NCBI taxonomy): domain Eukaryota; kingdom Metazoa; phylum Arthropoda; class Merostomata; order Xiphosura; family Limulidae; genus Tachypleus; species Tachypleus tridentatus. Next base: position 37,221,297 of record NC_134830.1, read on the forward strand.
GTTGATTATGTGGGTGAGTGTGTTTGGCGTTTCACGGCGCAAAGCAAGAAGGCTATCTGCGCCTCTTGTCGTCTGCCTTTTTCTTTATTCTTTTGTAAGGTACCTTCCATTACGGAAAAACATTGTAATGTTTATTGTTATCAGCACGATTGTTGTGAATTGGAAAACAAATTACATATCTATAGCATAAATTCTTTATAAATGAACCCATAAACCAATATACTATTTTTCAAGGCTTTCACCATGTGCACAGTTACATTGAAAAATTAACTACACAATTCCAGTGACTTTATTACGCTGTTCCTTATTATTTAGGCATAGTTTGTCAACGTTATAACCTTATCTTGTGACCTTCTAATTCTGAAATATTATATATTAAAAGTAATCACACAACTCTTAGGACTTCATTACATTGTCATTTAAGCACGGTTTCAAAATGATAAACCCTTACCTGGGGACAATCAGCTTCTGTATAATTATTAATGTAGTTAAAAGTAACATTACAATCCCAACAACATTACTTCCCCATCTAAAATTGTTATTTAAAATCTTACCTGTATTCTCAAGACGGCTGGTATAGGTTTTAAGACTTTTATAAAAGTTAAGTACAGAACAACGTTTCGACCTTTCTAGGTGTTCACCAACCGTCTTGAGAATACATTTTTACCTCAAGTGGGTTTCTCGTCATCATGAATAACACTACCTGGTGACCTTCCATATCTTTCAGCCCACATGAGAGTTAGATCTCCATCTGCATGAAAATAAAACCACCTAAACGACAAAACCACAAACAGTAATATCAAAAGACAGATTAGCCACATCCATTCAGTGTCCATGTTGCCGACAGACTAGGAATACTGTTGTTTACTGTGTTTAACTTCTCCTCTGTATAGTTCGGTATAACTAGTTCTAATGACGCTAAACGACGTATGTCATATGGTTGGCTGCATGCTGTTGTGAACAAGGTAAATGTACACACGTGTATGATCATTTTGAGTTGCAACACTAGTAGCGTTAGTTAAGTGTTACAGCTTCAAAGAGAAACGTGCATAAATAAAATAAACTTCTTGAATATCCTGTTCATTCATTCCCAGTATTTATGGTTTCGCATACTTGATTAAATTTTTCAAAAGTGACACCCCGTGTAGACGGTTAAGTATTATAAAACTCTACATATATTGATATGTACTGTGTAAATAGAATTTCTTTTAATTTTAGGTTAATTACATTGATCTAAATGTATTTAATCTGTTGACATTTACACACATAGTATTTCTTACACTGTCAGTGTCATAAGTTATATCATTAAACGAGAACATTGTTAATGACATTCAGTTAATACATATAATATTTCCAGTCAAAGAACAAAGAAACTTTGATACCGTACTAACTTCACCAAGGTTTTCCTTTCCAATACTTCCACTGTAATTGGTGTATTGACAAATTTGTCTTGTGAAACTTCTTAGTTTCAAATAATATCATGTAAATGTGGTGAACTTGTTATACGTATTGCTGTGTTTACGCACAGTCAAATTATTATGATTTACTATTCAATTTTAGATTTCTGTAATATTTTATAGATTCCACCCATCAAACTGCCACCAAGGAAATTTACACCCGTTTGAATGGCACAACTAGATATATTACCGGTTTCGATTCTACCCGTACAGAGTTAATTATTTCAACTAATTTTGTTTTTCATTGAAGTAATACAAGGCTTAATTTTTGGAAAACTACCTGCCAAGCTTAATTGTTTGGTTTAAAATTTATGATAAATACTACTCAAAAGCTGTTTTTGACGCTCACTAGATAAATCTACGATTGACATATTAAGAGGAATGTATGAAAAAAACACACACTTTATAGCCGATATGATGTTTATCAAGGGTCATCGGACATTCCAAGTTTTAACCCTTTATTTTTTGCCCCAATCAGAAACAGTAAAATGTTTTAAACGGTCCTAGTTAGTCTGTTTCCCAATGCGAATTAAGCATGTACCTTTTGTCATTATATATGGTTCGTTTAAATGTTTTGCTTGGAAAATCGCCTGACAAAGACATATCACATGAAGCAGTGATCCTTCTGTTTCTGCTGCGCTTTGTTACCTTAGCCTGTCGTTAGATGGCTACAGAAACGGAGATACGAAAACTTGCACAACAGTGAGAAAGAGAAAACAAAGAAGCACTTTTGTTTGAGTAGGTTCAAAATAAACTAGACACGTTTTTGTTTTAGTTATTAAATATATAAGTGTTAAAACGTTTTGCATGTCTTCCTTTTAAGACACAATACAATAAACGTAAGCTTGTTTTGCAAATGCCAACACGTATCATCGTAATTTAACCTGTTTCTTACGAGGTCCGGCATGGCCAAGCGTGTTAAGGCGTGCGACTCGTAATCTGAGGGTCGCGGGGTCGCATCCCGGTCGCGCCAAACATGCTCGCCCTTTCAGCCGTGGGGGCGTTACTATGTGACGGTCAATCCCACTATTCGTTGGTAAAAGAGTAGCCCAAGAGTTGGCGGTGGGTGGTGATGACTAGCTGCCTTCCCTCTAGTCCTACACTGCTAAATTAGGGACGGCTAGCACAGATAGCCCTCAAATAGCTTTGTGCGAAATTACAAAACAAACAAAGTTTCTTCTGTTTTAGTATTTATTCTTTATTTAGTATTTGAGTGTATATAAAGTACATAAAGAAACGAACATAAACAAACGCAAAATTAAAAAAGCCTTACTTATACAACAACTTAAACCCAAAATAAACCAATGTAATTGAACGCCTTTACACCTATATTACATATAATAAAATAAAATTATATATTCAAACACCTAACACCGTCCTCTGCATTCCGACACTCAGTTACACAACCCCTTTCAAATATGTGGTCAGCTTCCGGTCAGTTTCCCCTTTCCTTCTTTGTGAACTTGACGATGACTGTAGAAGGTCGAAACGTTGTTCGCTCCTCTACGTAAAATATTTTCTCAACCCAAACGAGCCGTTTTTACATATATATTTTTCTACAAGTGGGTTTTCTCGACATCACTGAAGTGAGGTATTATTATCGGAATGCTTGATTTATGATTTTATAATTTCATTTATTCTTATTTGTTAAAGAAAGGTCATTGATAATCTAACAATCAATAAAAATACATCTTGGAAAATGTGAAAATTTTATGTTATGTTTCTCTCATCCAAACGATTACACGTTAAAATTTCACAACACAAAAGTATTCTGCATAGATAAATTTAATGTTAGGGTAACTGAAGGATTTGTAATTTGTTCAGTATATTTAATATTAGGTTACTCTAATACTGCTGAGTAAGCTAAAATTTATAAAATCAGTCCACACTTTATCATTAAATTACCAGTGTCGTGAGTAGCAGTAGAGAGTAGTATTTATCACATGCAAATATTTGTCAGTAGTTTACGAACAAAACAGTCGAAACTTAAAGTAAAAATAATAATATGTCGTAATATAGTTTTACATGTATATACATATAAACGAACTACTAGTATAATAATATTAAAGTTCAACGTTATTCAGATTCTGGTTAAAACGTTCTCCACTTCATACTGAAATTCTGTAGAAGGTTCTCTTCCAGTTATCTTTCGAATGTCTTCTTCCACATGTTCTAATCTCTTTTTAGCTTCATCATACGCAAACTGAATTGCCGCAAGTACTCCAATCTCCGCAGTCATTTTAGAAGCACATTGGTCTTCTTTCAAAACCACCACCAGAGCACCAACCGGCTTGCGCGTTTTAATTTATTTTAATATAATATAACTTATATTTACAACATTATATTAAATTTAAACTTTATGCTAATTTGTTAGTGGAAACATTCAAAGATATTGTCAAAAGGTTTTTTGGGGTCTCAAAATTTTAATTAATAATACCTCGAATGACTTCTAGTGTCTTAAATTCACTGTCTTTGTTTCGAACGATATCGACAACTGGGTTTGGTTTACTTAATATCAAGGTAGAATTCCTAGAAATAGCTACGCAAGGGCTATCTGTGCTTTGCAAGCCACATGTATATAAATACGATTTTTATGTTCGTAAGAGTATGTAAAAAAAAAAAGAGTTTCACTTGAAGAAACAAGAACAGGAAAACGACAGTACCAATATTATTGTATTACATAAAATACAAAAAATTGATTATAACTCTTTCTTCATTTTAAATTATTTTATTTTAACAACTTAATTTACATTTTTACTTTTATTTAGATTAATATTAATTTTAATACTAATAAAATGGAAAAATGAGACTCGTTCTTCATACCGCTATGTACAAAATATTGTACTCTAAATCGCTAACTAACCTGCATCAATCTCACTAACATGTGGCTGAGCAGAGCTTGTTAGTTAGATTGCTCGATTCGCATTCCCGTTATTCTATTTTAGTGAGCAGGATTTGGTGTTAACTAGCTCTCTTTTTCCTATTCTATCACTTCTGAATTAATTATGGCTATCGAGGAAAGTCTTCGAATAGTTTCGCGCGAAATTCAACAAACACTAATATATAATATGTAAAATTGACAGATCAACCCTCGGTGACTTGTTGAAACGTTTGAGAGTTTATGACAATACAAATCAGATTTCAATACTCGCGGTAAGCATGGCACAGATGACCCATTGTATAGCTTTGTGCCTACTAAAACAAACAAAAAAAGAGATTAATTGGAAATAATTATTTATTCTACCATTAAGGTACACTTTCCAATGTGATTAAAAGTTGTACGAGAAAAGTAAATAAGCAGTTTCAAAATAAAAATTAAAACAACTGTCAAAAGTCTGCAAATAATTTAATGAAAATAGTTTGGAACAAGGGGCATGTCACTGGGGCTCACAAACGCTGGAAACACTCAAGCATTTAATGTCTTTGAAATTAACGACATTCGTTGGTGGTGCCACGTCCTTCCACCAGAAAACAGAAAAACTATTAAATTTTCAATAAAATAATTTACATTGCACAGTGTGGGAGAAGAACACACAAACGTCTTATATATATTTCAGAGAGTACACTAGTTCTCTCTACAGAGGAGTGCAATGAAAACAAATGGCCGTCACTATTGTAATAATATATAAACTCAGACGAAGGTTATACTCCAACAGTCAATTTAGTACTAACATCAAGGCAATTTCTTAAATTATATCCAATTCCTACTTTCTTTCATAACGTTTCAACTTAAAATCGTAAGAAATTTCTGTTGCAAATGACTGTCAATTAATTAATCATGTGAAACACTATATAAGAACATAATAGTTTGGTTTGAAAGTGGGTAACAAAAAGTTCCCCAACCTCAACTATTTTTTGAGGCTATCTCTTACTACAAAGTTATCCAGACCATCGTCCAGTGTATACCATGTTTTAAGCAAATGCGTATTGAATGTTTAAAGTTTATACAAAGCTATAGGTGAGGTAATAATGAATACTGTAGTAATATGTTGTATTACAAATAACCTGTGTGAAAATTAGGATTTTTAAATTATTTATCATTGCATCTATCCCAACATTTTCTTGAGTTCATAACCTGAACAAAGAACAGGTTCTTCAGCTTACTCATTCACTAAATGTTTGGACCATGTACAACGTGTATCAATTAAGATCGTTGCAGTACCAGTGAGATGACCCATGCCAGTGATGACAAATCTGTTTACAAATAAACGCCTACAATGACTTATCATCAAGAACTAGTCATTCCAGGTGTTATTTTCGTTTAGTGTGAGGTCCAAATCCTACATTTGTTTTATGCAATTAGGATCTGGTTTTGTGGAGGCATTTCCATTTCTTATAGACCTCATGGGCTTTTTTTCTTTGTCAAATAAGATTAACCTTTCTTTGATGTTGAATGACAGTTCTCTTGAAATATGAAATTATACCCAATGAACTTCTCTCCAAAGGGCATAACATGATGGAGTAATATACTGTGGCATATTTACTGTTACAGGACTTCATCAACTGTTGTTATGATATGCACCACCCTACAAAAATTTTACATCCCAAATAACCGGTGAGTTTTCTACATGTTTGACTGTTGGCACAGAATATCCCTTTTGCAAACTTTCATTTACTTTTATGTTAATGTACACATAGTATTTGAAGCCTGGATTCAAAGCACTTGTGCCATGTTCCAGTGACAAGGATACGTGTTATTTCAAAAAAGCCAGTTTCTTTGCTACATTCTATTTTGAAAGTAAGAGCTTTATTGTTCTTACATTTCGCAAAAGATCACGTGGTAGGTATCGTAACTGGGCTGTAAAATGAAATTTATCTCATTAAACGGCAGTCAGAAGGAACAGCATAGAAAATAGATATTTGTTTATATTAGGTAAAATCAAAGAATCCGTCAATGCTGTATAGCTCCTCTTTGGATGAGTTAAAGAATCTCGTACTGGAATGCTACCTCCATCATGCATAACAGCAAGCTAAAAATAACTGTTATTTAATCAATCATTACTTATACTACAAACATAAGAGTATTTCTGGGCGCCACAGATCTTAACTTTGACTCGTTAGACGAACATATTCTTCTCCAGATACAGGTTGTACTTGTTGAGAGAAAGGGAAGATGCAATATTAAGTCTCTTCTGGAACAAAGACTCTTTCGGTGCAATGAATCTGTTCAGCTGTTCTCAGAGCAAGTTGAATCCATTGTGAAAAGGTCAAATTTACACTAACGGTTTTTGAAGTTCTGCATCAAGGCAACTTCTAAATGTACGTTTGTATCTCAGTAAACTAAACATCTGATCTGAGGAGCTCGGATTGTCTTCTGAGCCTACTCTTAACATAAGTGGTTCAGATTTCAACGCATCTTTTGATATATATATATATTTAACTGTAGTGTTTGACACTTCACTTTTTGCAGAAATTTGCTAATTTATATAATGGTATTAATCCATGTTTTACTTTATCTGAAACAGCGCGTTTTAGAGTCTATTTTGTACTTGAATATTGAACACTTAAATTAAAATCGCAGAATGAATAATTAGTTTTTACTAAAGTAATAGTAGCGCCAGCGACCAAGATAAATTATTTTTAATACTTTTACTGAAGTAATACGGTAACATTAGAAGAACTAAAAGTTAAGTTTCACAGATTTTAAAGAGATAACTATTGTCAATTCTGACATTCTTAAATTTCGCCTTTTAGAATTTATTCACAACATACTTATGATATATTAGGTATTAAAGTATACACGCTTTCTTATATTAGCATTATTACTATTTTTAATATTTAACAATAAAGACTAATTTATGCACAGTAATTTAAAGTATCAGATTCCAATATAACATGCTTACCAATTAAGACTATGTTGCATATTTTCTTTCTACGACTAAACGTGTCTTTCGTCCTTATGAAGACTGACCTATTTCAAACGACTACACTATTGGTTTGATTCATGTTTATCCAAAGTGTGCACAAACAGCCTTTTGATAGCTAAATTGTGTCTTGAGAAATGTTGACACATAAAATCGTTATTTTCATATGAAATGAAGGATTGCTCCTCCTATTAATGGATTTTATCAAAAAGCTTAAACAAACTTTTATCACTGACTTCAAGTGTAAGTTCTGGAAATAAAAAGATGGACCGGAAATCTTGTGGAGAAAACCAACAATATTATGGAAAGAGAAATTAATTATTTTTAATGAGGCAGATTTAACAGGAAATTTTCAAATTCCTTTATGGACCATCAAACATAAATAACGAAATCAATTACAAACCACGATTGTTGAAATAACATTAATAAACGAGGTTAATTAACAGTGATGTTGTCGAGTCAGAGTGGATCTAAGCGCTGTTCCTCACATTCATAATAAGAAACCAAATTGCATTGGTTAACAAAATAAGATAAAAAAGGAATCGAACACAGAATATGTTACGCAAACATGTCACGACATAAATTCCTGTACATACTTACTGCGATCAAAATGTATAACAATTAATGATACATAAATATTTTAAATAAAACAGTATAATTTAGTCTTGTTCATACCATTTCATCAAACTTTAAGAGAGTTTTACCTTCTGAAGAAAGTGATATTTATTACTGTGAGAAGTAATAAATTGAAAAGAATGGTTGAAGAGAGATCCTTACTTTATCTAAGTTGTTGGCTAATGCAACCGTCATTAACTGGGAACAGCGAGATGTAGGAATTCGTTTGTCTGTCTCTTTCTGTTTTTCATTAAGTACCTACAAGATACTGGTTGACCATAATGTGTTTTAATCTATCTAGCAACCTTCGTAAAAAGAAATCTGTCCATTTGGGCTTCTTGTTAAGTACGACAATAATACACATAATATTTTAAAAAAACGAATATTTACATAAATATCTAACAGATGAAATTAATTAATAAATTCTCGTATTTTTAATTCTTCAAAAGTAAAATTATCATTTAGATACCTTTTTCGGTAACAAAACAAAATAAACTTGGAAAAAAATAAAACTCTTACTTAAATTTTTAACGACTCCCAAAAATAGCATAGTGTATCAATTTTACTAAGTTCTATTATATTGTTTAAGATATACTAGAGGTAATCTAGTCTGGTGAGGAAGCTACTGTTTATGAAACCCATCTTTCTGTGCTTGTAACATTAAGTCAAAAAGCTAAGACAAATAATAATTTTGCTTCTTGTCATACACTTGTAGCAGATACTGTTCCAACTAAATTCAACCACCTTACCTCTCCTGAGATCCCTGTGAAAGATCGTTCTGTAAAGTTTGAGAATACTGGCTCAAGACAAACTATTGTGACAAACACTCCTTTAGCTTCAAATTCTGTTCTCAAACACTCCAAATATCCATGAATATAATAACAAAACATTTACGTTACGCTAAACTACATCGAGGAAATGAAGCTTCATTAATGCACCACTTAATATATATGTGATAAAACAAGTATAATTTAGTGTAATTTTTAACAAATATTTACGTTCTAATAGGTGTCTGCATGTTTCCTAACAGCAAAGCCACATCGGGCGATCTGTTGAGTTCACCCACTAAAGGAAATCGAACCTCTTATTCCATATATTTGGTTTAATTCTGAGGTGTGGCTGGAAGCTTGTCACACTTCGTCGAACAAAAATTGTTGTTTATTTTATTGTTAACAAACCACAACATGAGCCACTTCATGCCTTCTTTTTCAGCAAGAGGGATCTCATTCCAAACCATAGCCTTCAGGTTGAAGGTGATGTCACTGATTTTCATTGACTGTTATAAACATCTTCTATGAGAAATCCTCTGCTTTGGCTTTTTCTTATTATATTTATCAAGGATCACCGGACGTTCCAAGATTCAGCTCCATATTTTTTGCCCCAATCAGAAACAGTAAAATATTTAAAACGGTCACAGTTAGTCTATTTTCCAATGTGAGTTCAGCATGTACCTTTTGTCATTGTATACGGTTCTTTTAAATTTTGCCTGGAAAATCAACTGACAAAGACAAATCACATGAAGTAGTGATCCTTCCGCTTCTGCAGCACTTTATTACCTTAGCCTGTCGTTAGGTGGCTACAGAAACTGAGATACGAAAACTTGCACAACAGTGAAAAACAGAAAACAGAGAAGTTCTTTTTCTTTTGAGTATGTTCAAAATAACTTAGAAACGTTTTAGTTTTTATTAGTTTTTAACTTATTAAAAAAACACAATACAATAAACGCCAGATTGCTTAGCAAATGCACAACCTGTTTTATCGTAATTTAAACTGTTTCCTTTGAATTTCACGTAAAGCTACTCGAGGGCCATCCATAATTGAGAGTTGTAAGGCAGCTAGTCATCACCACACTTCGCCAACTGTGGAGCTACTCTTTTACTAACGAATAGAGGGATTGACCATTACATAATAACGCCCCTACGGCTGGAGGAGCGAGCATGTTTTGGTGTGACGGGAATTCGAACCCGCTACCAGTAGAGCTCTTTAACCACCTGGCCATGCTGTGCCTGTCCGGGTCTGTCACAGCGTGAAAGGAAAAAAACATCCTAGTTTCTTTTCACTCTGAAATTTTTGACACCAAGAAGTAACAAAACGGTCTTTCAATTTATGTATAGACCACAGGTGTTAAATCAAGAACCATTTTCCATTTGTTTGTTTTTTCTGATAATAAAATTAAAAATCGGCAGCACTGAACTCAGCATGAATTACTTCTTATTAAACGTTCACTTTTTGCTGACTACTAGCGAGAATGTTTCCTTTTTTTCTTGAACGTGTATGAAAACATAAATTTAGTAGTTTGGAATAGTTTTAATATTACGTTTGATAAGTATAATGGACTGACAATTTTGAAACTTGTCTTGTTTTGTTCTTCAAAAAATATATACTCTGAAGAACAGAATGGGGTTTTACAGATATATTTCTTTGACAAGGAGAGCTTACATAGAGTCCTTTAAGATATTTTGTTGCACGAGAACCACAAGAATAATGACCTATTATAGCAATTATTACTCTCTGACAGGTTACTCCAATGGAGCAGAAGGAACAGAAAAATTCCTTTTGTTTTTCTTCTTAGTACCTCTCTTGTTAGATGCCGGGATTCGACTATCTACCCTCTACTCATGCACGTACATGTTTATTCGAGGAGATAGAAACACCACTAACATTGTGAAATGTACAAGTATATATTTTGCAAGCTGTTCAGTTAACACGTGTGACAACTCATCATTTCACAGAATCCAAATTAAATGCACAATTTAATTTAACGCATGTACTATCTATTTTGTTTGTTTGCTTATTTTTAACCCAGCGCAAAGTTACAAGAGGGCTATCTGCGCTAGCCGTCCCTAATTTAGCAGTATAAAACTAGAGGAAAAGCAGCTAGTCATAACAACCCACCGCTAACTCCTGGGCTACTTCTTTACCAACAAATAGTGAGATTGATCATCATATTATAACGCCACAACGGCTGAAAGGGCAAGATTATTTATTGTGACGAGGACTCGAACCTTTGACCCTCAGTTTACGAGGCAAGCGCTCTAACCGTTGCTGTTTTGTGTAACAAATGTAGAATATCCTATGTCTATAATCTTCAGTTGCACGAATTTCAACTGAATATAAATAGTTAAAGGGGTCTGTTTCACCGTAACTTAGATACAGACAATTTACGTCAACGTCTACATTCCAGTTTTCTAGATCAGTCTATTTTTTTTGCTAAGGAATATACCAGAGGATAATATATTATCACCTTCCTTTGCTAGTTACAAAACTAAAGTCTCGGCACTAAAACAGAAATGTGACAAGGTACTCCAGATAAAATATGAATATACTGGTTATCTTAATTTTTAATTAAGTTTCTTTTTTAATGTTTGCTATACCTTATTTTTGCCGGACTTGTAAGAATCATTCGTTTATACCTTTTAAATTAAAATAATTCAGAAAATGCCAATATGTCCACTGCTGCGAATTGGAATACAATTTATCAAACAGTCCGTTTTTCTGATGTGCGTAAATGTACAAAATATACAACAATATCTATTGTTTATCAAATCTACAGTCACAGTATGAATGGGTGAGAGCACTGGAAAATACACGTCTCAGCCACAGTGAAAGAGTTGATATGCTTATTTCAATGAACATTTTGTAGCCTCTGGTGAACATTAAGAGTTTGTTGCTTTTTGTTGATACAAAAAGAAAATACAAAAAACACCACAGTTTTTAATTAAGCATTTTTGCTGAAATTTTGTATATGAGTATATGGAGTGAATGCTGATTGTACTGAGTGCAAAGTCATCTTCAATTTAAAATTTAGAACACTTTTCTTCACCTGAAAAATGATCATACATCATATACATAATCTTTTAAAAAACTCCAACATAAATATTTGTTTTGTTTGTTTGGGAATTTCGCGCAAAGCTACTCGAGGACTATCTGTGCTAGCCGTCCCAAATTTAGTAGTGTAAGACTAGAGGGAAGGCAGCTATTCATCACCACCCACCGCCAACTCTTGGGCTACTTTTTTACCAACGAATAGTGGGATTGACCGTCACATTATAACGCCCCCACGGCTGGGAGGGCGAACATGTTTAGCGCGACTCGGGCGCGAACCCGCAACCCTCAGGTTACGAAGCGCACGCCTTAACGCGCTAGGCCATGCCAGGCCCCAACATAAATATAAAATGTTTTTTATCAATATTATACTTTATTATTTTTTCTGTCCTAATACTATACATATTACATCAATTTAACCAACCTCGTATATACCATGAAAAGATCCAAAGTAGTACTTATCTATTTAATTTTGAAACATATTTTCATTAAATTTTCATGAGAAAGAAACACAGAATTGGTTTCATATTTATGAAATATTGAAATAAAAAGTTTTACATGTAAAATTCTGGTTGTGTTAGATATGAATATAGCGTTAACAACTTTTCTTGTTTTATGTGTCTGATACAGCCTCCCATCTCTGTCTGCGTCGGGATTTTGTTGCAGAAAACCTGGGAGGGTTATGGTGCATTTTACCTCTATACCACCCGGAGCATGTTGTTGATTTCTGAGTAATGTCATTTTATTTACTACATGACATTCAGAACTAATAACGAGCACTTCCTCTGATCCTTTTTCAGGCCTGGCATGGCCTAGCGCGTTAAGGCGTGCGCTTCGTAATCTGAAGGTCGCGGGTTCGGTCAATCCCACTTTTCGTTGGGAAAAAAGTAGCCCAAGAGTTGGCGGTGGGTGGTGATGACTAGCTGCCTTCCCTTTAGTCTTACACTGCTAAATTAGGGACGGCTAGCACAGATAGCCCTCGAGTAGCTTTGTTCAAAATTCCGAAAACAAACAAACTTGTTCTCAGGTATTGACAATACTGCGTTAATTAATTTGAATTAATTGTGCAACAAAGATAAACATTTCATTAACATGATAATCTATCACATCATACAACATGTATTCCACAGTGATTTCAAACCAACAATGTTTATAATCTATCTTCTAGAATCGGAATTATTATGCAATTTAACTCCTCTGGAGATTTTCGGATTGCATGAGAAATAACAAAATATTACCCATTTCGACTTGCAATAGGAATGGTGGTGTTTCCAAAACAAACAAACAAATCTACAACTAATAAATAGATGAGAATTTCGCAACACAGGTTTAAGAGTATCAGTTACGTACTTTCCAAATATAAATTTAGCTTAAACAAAAGTCGATATTAAAATAAATATGTAATTCTAAATCCGTTACACATTCCCCTGAAATCTAATTATTAACTCATATGACTCAGTTATATTAAAATGACTTTGAATATCTAAATATGCAAGCCATGTAAAAACAAACCACAGTCGATATAAATTCATGTTGAAATGGAATCTATCAGAATTACATTTATAAATTGTTTGGTAATTTGTAGTTATTGTGATACCGTCGAAAACCGATCGATTTTGAGAAAGGTATGCATAGTACTTTCTGACACAAGATATTCATAAGCTCAGGTCTTAAAGATGTGTTCAGATTGAGATTTAGAACTTGCATGATTGAGGGTATCGTTTGTACTTACTGGCATTGGAAAACAAAGAGGTACTTATCAACTTGGGAAAACAAGAGCAGAATCGAATGCAGGGACTTGGTTTGTAATGATGTGATAAAGCTATGAATTTTTTAAAAATATAACATATATAATCATCTCTACTTAAACACAAATAATTTTGAGCTATGTGAAACTGGGATATAATGTTCAGAACTTTTCAGATAAACATTGCAGCTTTTTCCATAAAACAAATCTCGTAGATAAACAGCCACCATCACATAATTATTATTAAACACAAAAAAAACAAAACATAATGCATTCAGAGGCATTGTTTATTCTTACCCAACATACCTGGGATTTTCCCGTTACAAGCACAACGGGCGTCTCGTGAACCTCCACTTGAACAAAAGGAACAACAGTGATATAGACCAGAGTGCCTTTTTCCAGGCGGATAAACAATCAGCGAAAACGGACTTCCCTAGGAAGAACAAGGAATATATCTGTACTCACTGTAGCGAATGGGTTTAATGGAAATAATCGGATTTTTTATTTGTATTATCCATGGTTCAGTTTATCAAATGTGTTTGTTCTATTTTATTTTCATATTTTTAAACTAAAATGTATACTTAAGTAAAATATCACGTTTTACTTGTTTACGTATTTGGTTGCTAATACTTGGATTTAACCAGTTATCGTTGTTATTATTACAGCACGTCTATACAGTGTTTGGGATCGGCGATCACGTCCGTATACAAGTTAAATACGTATTGTGGTGTTTGTATTGAATTAATAACTAATTAATAACTAATTCAATAAACTGAAGTCATTTTATTATTAAAATAAATACATATTTCGCATAAGTGGTTATAATTATTAAATTATTACACTGTTTTGAGATCGACTGTGGGATTGTCTGAATAGATGAGAATTCCAACAAATTGATTCACTGTTTTATTGAAATATTCGTATGCATGATTTTTTTTTACTTATGTTAATGGCACTATGTAATTAAATTTGATATATTTAAAGATCTGGTGCTTAGTAAGAACACGTACACAATGTACGATAACAATACAGGGACCAAATGACTTTAGCTTTGAAACCACTTTCTTTTACAATATATATTTTTATGTTATAGGATGGGGGTATGGGGCATGATGATTAGGCCAGTGGAGTCACAATCTCCGGATCGATGATTCGAGCTTCCGTCACGGAACATGCCCTTACAACCACGGAGACTTTAAAATGTTACGTTCAATCCAATTAGTCTTTAGATAAAAAAAAGTAGTCCAAGAAGTAGTGCTGAGTAGTTTTGACTAACTGCTTTCCTTCTTGTCTGGACCCAACATGGTCAGGTAATTAGGGTGTTTAAACTCGTAATAGGAGTGTCGCGGATTCAAATCCCCGTCACACCAAATATGATCGTCCTTACAGTCCTGGGAGCGTTATTATCCTACGGCCAATCCTACTATTCGTTGGTAAAAGAGTAGCTCAAGAGTTGGCGGTGGGTGGTGATGACTAGCTGCCTTCCCTCTAGTCTTACACTGCTAAATTAGGGACGGCTAGCACAGATAGTCCTCGAGTAGCTTTGTGCGAAATTACAAAACAAACAAACAAACAAACTGATCCTTTTTCAAAGCCATGTCCACTACGTCAGTATGGTAACGTTAGATGCGAGAACCAAACAATTGCTACGTTTTTCTTAAATAAAGTTCTATAGTTCACAAGCAGTTCTAGTAATACTTTGACGTTTAACTCATAATTTAAGATTAAATCAATTATATAAATTACCCTCATTAGTACAGCGGTAAGTCTACAGATTTACAAGATTAAAATCAGCGGTTCGATTCCTCTTAGTGGGTTCAGCAAATATCCAACTGTGGCTTTGCCCATAAAAAACACACAATCATTTGCATAAATACAATACAGTATTTTCAAAATAATCGAGCATTATGTTATGTTTGAAATGTGTGGTAATTAAGTGGCTTTTATATATATTTTAACTGGGGAGAGGAACCTAGGGCTTTCAATATTATGTATCCAGTATCTGTTCTGTTCGTACAACAAGTTTGTTTTTTTCCCAATTAAGTTAACGTACTGTGCAAGAGTCTATCGGTTATTGTTGTTGTGTTTCAGTATTTGTGCATGGATTTAGCTTGTGTGTTTTGTTTTCTTTAATTTAGCACAAAGCCATACGAGGGCTAACAGCTCCAGTCATCGTTAATTGAAAAGTGATTGACTTGAGGGAAGACACCGACCGAATCAATCATTCTTGGGTTGTTATTTTAGCAACGAATAGTGGGACTGAGAGCACTTTATAACGTCCCACGGCAGAAAGGTACCGCATGTTCGTTGCAACAGAATTTTCAACTCGCATTCTTCAGATTGCGCGTCAAGCGCCCCCTAGTCACGAAGTCATTCCAGGCCAAAAAAAAAAATATTAAATTTTGTCTTTTTGAAAAATTCAACGGCTTCCAGATATTTTCGAAGTATCACTCACAACATACACATGAGAAGCCTTTGTTAACATTATTTTACTACTTCTATCAACAACGACTGCAAGTAACGATAATATAATCATAATATTTACCAATAATATAGTATGAACATTAAATATTGTAAAAAGAAAGTTAATTTTTTGCTTTTCTGTATGAATAAACATGATAAAGAAAACGTGAATTAATAGAAACAAGTAATTGATTTTTAAACGTAAGCGTTTGAAGTTAAACATAAAAATACACAATAATTGCGCTATGTGTGGTCAGATTACCACGGCTATCGGTAAACATAGCGCTGTACCAGTGGGAGAACCAGCTCAAACCTCGTGCACTCTGATTCACAACTAAACCCATCATTCGCTCGGCTAGACCTCGTCCATCAATAGAAAAATGTCGTGCTGTTTCAACGACAATAAAAATAAAAAGCTATTTCTTGTGACTTACAAATTTTCTTGGTCACTAAGCTCGATAAAGAAATTATGTAGAACAAAAAAAAAACACGAAAAATTTTAACAACTAAATATGATTAATGCTCATTTTGAAGAGAAGTGAAGTAGGGCCCTAAATTGCACTAATTTTAACTTAAAATGGTATATTTTAATAACTGACCCCATTAGTATGTCAGAGGTAAGCTGTTAGGCTTGTAATGCTAAAACTGGCTTTCATCACAGGCGGTAGCCGTAATACAGATAAACCATTTCTTAGCTTTATACTTAATAACAACGAGCAAGGAAGCAAATAATCAACCACGATTGATACTCATAACCAGTAGTTGCATGACTTTTAGTTCTTTTTAGTATTTTTGTTTTTTATGCCAGGAAGATTTCGTAACTACTTTTCTAGACGCACATGGTACCGATTACTCCATCATTGAGAACTACGTGCACTTTTTGTCTTATATCGTAATTTGAAAAAAAACAAAATCATGAATTAGAGTAAATAATAGAAATATGAACAAAAGTAGGTGTTAATAAGTTGTTTTTGTTAGAACGTTTATTGTCAAGAAGTGTTTGCTTGTTCTGCATTTCGCGCATAGCTACACGAGGGCTATCTGCGCTAGCCGTCCATAATTTAAAAGTGTAAGACTAGAGGAAAGGCACCTAGTCATGACCAAGGAACAGTGGGAATGATCGTAACATTATAATGCCCCCACGGCTGAAAGGACGAGCAAGTTTGTTTGGATGGGGATTCGAAACAGCGACCCTCAGACTACGAGTCAAGCGCCTTAACCATTTGGCTATACGTGGCCGACGAGGAACTGTATTTGTATATTTGAATTTAAGCACACACAATGGGTTATCTGTCCTCTGCCCACTACGGGTATCGAAACTTGGTTTCTAGCGTTGTAAGTTATGACACTCCGTTGCGCCACTGGGCGGGTGTCTTATGAAGTATAATAGAAGATATAAAATGAGTTTAGAGTAAAACTGAATGGAAAGAACAAGATATAAACAATACTAACTTTTAAAACCACCTGGCGAGGAATGCGGGTTCAATTCCTCGTCACATCAAACATGCTCTAGCTTAAAGCCGTTGGGGCGTTATAATGTGACAGTCAATCCAACTATTCGTTGGTAAAAGAGTAGCCCAAGAGTTAGCGATGGGTGATGATGACTAGCTGTCTTTATTCTAGTTTTATACTGCTGAACAAGGGACGGCTAACGAAGATAGTCGTGGTGTAGCTTTGCGCGAACTTCACAACAACCTAACAGTTATCAATTCATAAATACCACTCAAAGTACGAATTGAAAAAAATAAAAACTTTTAGCATTTTAACTGAGTTGTATTGAAATGAATGTTGACTTCTTGTTGTTCAGTAACATGTTAATAAAATTATAAAACAAAACAGTTCAACATTGTATGCGTCAAAATAGTTGTAAATTAAAACATGATATTCCTTGAATAACTCTACATAACAAAACAACAATTTATGTGTATGTAAATTGGTAGAGTCAAACCTATTGGAAAAATTACTAGTTGTTATTAAAATATAAAAGAACTATCCATACTGCAGGTTGTGTATAGCTTTTCCAATTTAGATTAAGTTTTTCAAACTTATTAGATCATTTTCAAGTTTCTGTAAGGTTGTTTATAAATCTTATAGATAGTTTGTGTTATTTTAACTTCTCACTAGTAGGTTTTGTTTATTTGCTTTAGATTTTTTTTCGTTAGGCTTACAAGAGTATTTCAAACTGACCTGATGAGAGAGAAAACCAACAAAAATGTCTTTTCACATTTTTTATCTCTTACCAGTTCTGCATACCCAACATGCCTTTGTTTTGTTGTATTCTGTTTGTCTTAATGACATTTATTTTTTAATTGTTTGTTGATGTATTTTGTATGCAGACTTTTTGTTGTTGATAACCCAGATGGGGGTCAGAGAAACGCAAACTCATATCTGCAGTTCAGTTTGCTGTTTTGATTCTAGCCCGTGACCCTCGGATTACGAGTCGAGTGTCTTAACCACCTGGCCACACTAGGCCCCAAAAATGGGAAAATTAAATGTCTTTCTCTTATAAAAAATGAACAATTGTGCTTTACCATTTACAAAGTTAATACCCAAATCTAGACAATTACCATGGATGTAATAATTGTTACTTTTCCCATTACAAATTATTTTGCATATATTAAACCTGGAATAAAATTCTGGTTATTTATAACAATTGAAATATTAAGACATAAAATCGTTATTTTCATATGAAATGAAGGATTGTTCCTCCTATTAATGGGTTTTATCATATAGCTAAAATAAACTGTTATTGACTTCAAGTGTAAATTCTGGAAGTATAAAGACGGAAGGGAAATCTTGTGAGCAAAATCAACATTATGGAAAAAGAAATTAATTATTTTTAATGAAGCAGATTTAACAGGAAATTTTCAAATTCCTTTATGGGCCATCAAACATAAATAATGAAATCAATAACAACCCATAATTGTTGAAATAACATAAATAAACGAGGTTAAGAAACTGTGGTGTTGCCGAGTCAGAGTGGATCCAAACGCTGTTCCCCTACACTTTGTGTGGTGTGATTGAAATAAACACAAAGTGGATATGTTACTTTATAGAATTAACTTGAGTGTTTTAAATGTTGTATTGGAAAATAAAATCTGTGTTCGAAACGACGTCTTACAAAATAAAAAATTACAAAAGTAACATATTTACTAATTGTATCTTTATAATTCAGAGTTACTAACTGATTGTATAAAATTAATTGATAAATTGGGTAATTATGAACATATTAAATGTATTTATATATACTGTAATACCATTGCATTAATTTGAATATCTTGAGTAGAATGAGTTATATTGTTATATATAAAAACATAAGGATCTAATAAAACACACACAGTAGTATCTATACATGTTCTAAATATGATAATTAGTTTCTTCCTTCCAGCAGGGTGGCAAATTTCTCAGGGGTGAGGAACCTTGGAATGATTACCCTGCAAAATATAAATTGATCTCTTTTAGTTACATGATAAAATGATAATAATCACAGAAAGAAACTGAATTGGTTGACAAGATAAGTATCATGATAATATGGCTGCAGTTGTGTCTTCATTGTAGGCATTAAGACGCCACCTATGACATTTCAGATCCTCTAGTTGAAAATAGTGCAATCGAATTATAAAAAAATGTTATTGTGGAGACATACATTGTCTTTCGTATAAACTCACAACTTCACTTACAGTGCAGTTCATACTAAATCCCACACATCATGATAAGAAACCAAATTACACTGGTAACAAAATAACATGAAAAACGAATGGAACACAGAATATGTTATGCAAACATGTCACGACATAAATTCCTGTACATACTTACTGCGATCAAAATGTATAACAATTAATGATACATAAATATTTTAAATAAAACAACATAATTTAGTAGATTTCATACCATTTTATCAAACTTTAAGACAGTTTTACCTTCTGAAGAAAGTCGGCATGTACTGTGACAGGTAACAAATTAACAGGAATGGTTGTAGAGAGATCCATACTTCATCTAAATTGTTAGCTAATGCAACTGCCATCAACTGGGCACAGCGAAATGTACGCATTCGTTTGTCTGTCTCCTTCTGTCTTCCATTAAACACCTACAAGATATTGATTGACCATAATGTGTTTTAATCTATCTAGCAATCTTCGTAAAAAGAAATCTGTCCATTTGAGCTTCTTGTTTTATACGACAACAGTGGATATAAGATTTAACAAAACGAATATTTATGCATTGCTGGCCAAAATCTTGACGCCAATGAACATTAAGAAAACTTATGCATTTTGCGGATTTAGACTGAACCACTTATTTGAGCAGAACTTCGAAAGATGAAAATAAGAAAATGGAAAATAAACTTTTTAAACTTTTTACCAGCTAGTATTTAGGCTAATTTCATAGTGTTTACATATTTCCTATTAAATGCTAAGAAGTTTTTTATTTTTATTTTTTATTTTTTATTTTCTTATTTTCATCTTTCGAAGCTCTACTCAAATAAGTGGTTAAGTCTAACAACGCAAAATGCATATTATGTTCATTGGCCTTAAGATTTTGGCCAGCAGTGTATTTATATCTTACTGACAAAGTTACTTAATAAATTTCGGTATTTTAAATTCTTCAAAATTAAAATTATCATTAAGGTAACTTTTTCGGTAACAAAAAAAATAGAAACTCTTACCTAAATTTCTACCGACTCCCAAAAATAGCATAGTGTATCAATTTTACTAAGTTCTATTATATTCTTTAAGAAATACTAGAGGTAATTTAGCCTGGTGAGGAAGCTACTGTTTATGAAACCCATTTTTTTGTGCGTGTAACAGTAAGTGAAAAAGTTAAGACAATTAAGATTTCTTAATTTCCTTAATTTCCTTCTTGTAATACACTTGTAGCAGATAATGTTACAACTGTATTCAATCACCTTACCTCTCCAGGGATCCCTGTGAAAGATCGTTCTATTAAGCTTGAGAACACTGGCCCAGGACAAACGATTGTGACAAACACTCCTTTAGCTTCAAATTCTGTTCTCAAACACTCGAAATATCCCTGAATATAATAACAAGACGAAGAAATGAAGAACCGTTAATGTACTAATTAATATAAATGTGATAAAACATCTATACTCTTGTGCAATTTTTAATAAATCTTTACATTCTTATCGGTGTGTGTGCGTGTTTCCTTATAGCAAAGCCACATCGGGTTATATGCTGAGTCTTTCGAGCAGAATCGAACACCTTATTTTAACATTGTAAATTCGCAGACTTACCGCTGTACCAACGATGTACTTCTTATACATAACGCTTGTAAACTCCAATTAGATTACTTTTTTATTTACATACATATGTATAAATACAATTAATCTAGTTTCAGGACAAATAATTATTTCTAATTGCATGTACTTCTTATATTACTGTAAACCCTTTTTGACCATTGTTTGTGCTTTGAATTTCAAATGCTTACCAATTACTATTTACATCAAATTTCCAGCCAATTCCACATGTCGGGCTGCTTTCTATCAGGAGCCTATTATTCAATATTTCTGTAATAAAGCTCCGGTATGACCAGGTGGTTAAGGCACTCGACTCATAATCTGAGAATCGCGGATCCGAATTCCCGTTACACCAAACATGCTTGCCCTTTTAGCCGTGGGGACGCTATAAAGTGACGTTCAATTCCATTATTCGTTGGTATAAGAGTAGCCCAAGAGTTGGCGGTTGTGGTGATAGCTAGTTGCCATCCCTCTAGTCTTACATTGCAAAATTAGGGATGGCTAGCGCAGATTGTTCCCTTATAGCTTATCGCGAAATCAAAAAGACGAACAAACAATTTCTGTAATATTCTCCAAACAAAATATGTTGATATCACTCATTATGTTACTATGATGTTCTTAGTAAATGGAGATAACAATCAATTAAAGGTAAGGAATTTCGTTTTCTTCCGTAGTGCTTAACACGAGAAATAAACAAAGTATTTGGAATCCGTACCTGAATAGCATGTTTTGATCCAGTGTAAGATGCGAAATTAGGTATACCTGTAAGATTACAAGTAGACGTTCAGTTACAAAACGACCGAAAAACTAACTAATTTGAGTTTCGGATTTGCTAGCTTTTTTACAGCCAATTACAACAGAAAATACTCAATATGTAATTATATTATTTGTACATCTTATATGTAACTTTTTTATGACACGTATTTCTCTTATCCAAGGGTTCGTTAAAAATGTTAACACAAACAATTTTCGTAAACTTTTACAGTTTGCCATTTGCTCTTCATTTTCAACAAAAGGCTAATATTCGAAAATCTTCAAATTACACATTACAACCATAGGTAAATATTTTAAAAGAAAATTAGTCTCTTCAAAAACACATTTATTTAATATAGCTTCTCTCCTTTCTTAGCACTAAACTTAGCACTAGTCAGATAATTAAAATAAAATATCATAATCTGTTTTTAGATATTTAGTTTCTGTTATAACTCATAGAACAGTATCAAACATAAAAAATGATTAACACTATCAATGATATCGTAATATGTATATTTTTTGATGCTTAGACATATTGCTTTACATATTCAGAGTCGTTTTATATCCAAGTACTCAACCCTCTGTGAAGATGTATGTATTTTGTTTAATTTCACTTTGAATATAGTGTTAACAACATTTCTTGTTTTATGTGTCCTTGACAGCCCCCTCCCCCCTTTCCATCTCTATCTGCGTCGTGATTTTGTTTTAGAAAGAGTCTGGCAGCGTAATTTGACCTCTATCACTGCGGAGGATGTTGTTGATTTCGGAGTAACTTAATTTTTTTACTACATGAGATTCAGAACTAATAACAAGCATGTCCACTACGTCAGTATGGTGACGTTAAATTCGTGAAATAAACTATTGCTCCGTTTAGTTGATATAAAGTTCCATAGTGGTACTTTGGGTTTTAACTCATATTTTAAGATTAAAGCATTTATATAAATATCCTACAATGTTTTCAAAATAATCTAACATTAAGTTATGTTTGAAATTTTTAGTAATTAGGTGATCTGATTTTTACTTCGTATATATATATAAATATATTCGTTAAGAGGGGAGGAGAGGTGCCTCGGGCTATCATTATTATGTATGCAGTATCTGTTCTGTTCGCACAAAAAAGTCTTGTTTTTCTACAATTAATTTACCGTACTGTAGAAGAGTCTACTTGTTATATTTATCGTGTTTCAGTATTTGTGCATGAAGTTGGCTTGTATGGTTTGTTTCCTTTAATTTCGCACGAAGCCATACGAGGGCTAACTGCTCCAGTCGTCGTCAATTGAAAAGTTATAGACAAGAGGGAAGGCAAATTGTCAACACCACACACTCTTGGTGTATTCTTTTAGCAACGAATAGTAGGACTAACAGTCACTTTATATCGTCCCACGGCAGAAAGGCTCAACATGTTCGTTGTAACAGAATTTTGAAGTCGCATTCTCAAGATTGCGATACAAGCGCCCCCTAGTCACGAAGTCATGCCAGGCAAAAAAAAAAAAAAATTAAATGTGGCCTTTTTGAAAAATTCAACGGCTTCCAGATATTTTCGAAGTATCACTCACAAAATATACATAAGAAGCCTGTTTTAACATTATTTTACTACTTCTATCAACAACGACTGCAAGTAACGATAATATAATCATAACATTTACCAGTAATATAGTATCAACATTAAATATTGTACAGAGAAAGTTACTTTTTGTGCTTCCTATATCAATAAACATGACAAACAAAACGTGAACTAATAAAAAACAAGTAATTAATTTTTAAACTATGCGTTTGAAGTTAAACATAAAGCTACACAATAATTGGGCTATGTGTGCTATGACTACCACGGGGAACCAGCTCAAACCTCGTGCACTCTGATTCACAACTAAACCCATCATCCAGGTCCATCGACAGAAAAGTGTCGCGCTGTTTTAACGGCAATTAAAATAAAATGCAATTTCTTGTGACTTACAAATTTTCTTGGTCAAAAAGTTAGGACATAAAAAACACGAAATATGTTTAAAATAAATACGGTTCGAAATGCTCAATTTGAAGAGAAGGAGTGTTTCCTAATTTGCACAAATTTTTACTTAAAATGGTCTATTTTAATCATTGACCCCATTAGTATGTCGGTGGTTAGCTCGCAGTCTAGTAACGCTAAATCGACTTTCATTACAGGCGGTAGGCACAATACAAATAACCCCTTCCCCTACCTTTTTCTTAATAACAACGAGCAAGCAAACAAATAATCAACCACGAATTGATACTCGTAACCAGTGGTTACATGACTTTTAGTTCTTTTTAGTATTTTTGTTTTTTATGCCAGTAACATTTCGTGACTTCTTTTCCAAACGCACACGGTACCGATTACTCCATCACTGAGAACTACGTACACTTTTGGTCTTATATCATTATTTGAAAAAAGAGAAATCATGAATTATCGTAAATAATGAAAATACGGACAAGCGTAGGTGTTAATAAGTTGTTTTTGTTAAAACGCTTATTTTCAAGAAGTGTTTGTTTGTTCTGCATTTCGCGCATTGCTACACGAGGGCTATCTGCGCTAGCCGTCCCTAATTTAAAAGTGTAAGACCAGAGGGAAGACATCTAGTCATGACCAACGAACAGTGGGATTGACCGTTACATTATAATGCCCCCACAGCTAAAAGGACGAGCATGTTTGGTGTGATGGGGATTCAAACCCGCTAACATCAGATTACGAGTCGAACGCCTCAACCACTTGGCTATACAGGTCCGACCACGAAATTTATTTGTTTGTTCGAATTTAAGCACAAGCTAGCTACGGAATAGATTATCTGTCCTCTGCCCACAACGGTTATCGAAACCTGGTTTCCAGCGTTGTAAGTCAAGAGACTCCGTCGGGCCACTGGGCGGGGATCTCATAAAGTATAATAGAAGATACAATATGAGTGTAGAACTGAATGTAAAGAACAAGATATAAACTATGCTAATTTTTAAAAATCACCTGGAGAAGTTTGATGGTTTAAAACCCCATCACACCAAAAATGTTCGTCCTTTCAACCGTGGGGGGCATTGTTATGTGCCGGTCAGTCCCACTATTTTCTGGTAAAAGCGTAGTCTAAGAGTTGACGATGGAAGGTGATGATTTGCTGCCTTCTCTCTAATTTCACACTACTAAATTAGGGACGGCTAGGGCAGATTGTCCTTGTGTATCTTTGCGCGAAATTCAAAAACAAACGTAACTAAGCCTGAGACTAGTGGGTTTGTAGACTTTGGTGTCGTCGATTAGAATTCTCTTATATTATTCTAAAAATTCCGTTGCAATAAAGACGCTAATTTTACTGCCAATTGTTTTCAGATTTCTGCTGATCTAGAATTATTATCAACAGAATGGATTTATTTGATCTGAAGGTTAACTGCTATGAAACGAATTGATTGTGAAGATTAATGCCAGAATTGAACGTAAAATATGGAGGGTTGTGCGTTCGAATCCTCTTCATATCAAACAACCGTGGGGCTTTATAATCTATCGGTCAATCCCGCTATTCGTTGGTAAGAGAGTTGGCGGAGGGTAGTGATGACTAGCTACCTCTCCTGAAGTCTTACTCTGCAAAATTAGGGACAGCTAGCGCAGATAGCCCTCGTGTAGTTTTACTCGAAATTCGGAACAAACCAAATCAAACTACGTTTAACACCACGATAAATGCACAAAAGTCATTTATCTAAAATACGTCTGTGACGTTATACAAAACTATACACATCTCATGCAAAAAAAAACCTTCGTTCACTTACATCGATTTCGATAGATGTCATATTTCTAAAATTTTATTTTACGTTTTTGACAATAACTCGAAAGAAAACGTACGAGTCACCCACCACATTTACCAGCGACACTGCTGTTCACCATAACATGGCCGCCTCCGTTTGACAGGAAATGAGGTAGGACAACCCTTGTTAAAGATACGTGAGAGAAGACATTCGTGCCAAAGATTTGATAGTCTACTTCTGTGAAGATTCCATCAAATGGAGCCCTTTGAGAACGTCCGGTATTGTTCACCAAAATGTCTAGCTACAATTTAGAAGAACGAAAACAAATGTAAAGATTTGTTGTTTACATGTGAATACACTTTACAATATCAACGTGTTTGATTTAATGTCCGATACCAAAGACTGTAAGTCGCACATAGATTTTCCCAGAAAGTTAATATTTTAGTAAGTTACATTCACGAAAACGATAGATCAGTGTAATAAACGGAAAAAAAACAAACAAGCAAAACAGAAAGTTTACTTCTGTAAAAAATAAAAAGTAACATCTGACCTTACTGCATTTCGGAATATTTCTTAAACACTTATAATCTTCTAAACAGTGACGTGAAGTACGGCTTTTTACAAGGAAAAACAACAACGCAAAATTTTAAAATTTCTTAGGAATTTCACCACTTACTAATTGTTAAATTTCAAAGATAGTTGCATCAGAAGACAGTTCAAACTTCAAAAGTTCAGCTTTTTCCCTTTTATAGTTTTAAAAACATTGCAAAGACTTCCCGGGAAGGGGTATGTTTCAACTTGAAATGAATTGTGAATTGATCGAATTGTGTAAATATAAACTGTAAGCGGAAAAATTGTTATTTACCGGACTACTTTGAATTATTTAAGAGCATACGTTTTGTTTGTTGTTGAAGTGGTTACCTTCACGAGATATTATGTGGCGGAAATTTGAATATTAAAAAAGGAATATTGGGTGTCAGTGTTACAGTTATTGATACATCGTTCAGATGAACAAAAACGGAAATATTAACTAATTTAGGCTTCTTCAATACGTTTGTGAATGTAGAAGGAATGTGATTCTTCTGTCTTAGTTTGTTGTATAGGATTTTTTATTGTTTGATTCGAAGTAAAATTTAAAGTATTATTTCAGAAAATCTAGTTTCAAATGCAGATAAAAAAACAGTGAGTAGAACAGTTAGAGTTGCTGTAATGAATTTATTTGGAGACGGCACTGACAGTTTCGTCAGTTTTAAATAAATATATACACTTGTTAATTGTTTTAAAACTTCGTTATTTTACACAAAAAGAAAACCAAGAATTGTTTTGCTTCTTATTACTTCAATCATCTCCAACTGCTCCTTGTTTCTGAAAGCTTTATAAGAAAAATATATGATGAATATATGTGTAAAGTCCAGTTTCTTACTTACACTTTACAGGACAGAATGTTGATACTTCACACTAATGATTTACCTTACGGCATGACCAGGCGTTCGACTCGAAATCTGAAAGTCGCGTGTTCAAATCCCAGTCACATTAAGCATACTCGCTCTTACAGTCGTGGGGGCGTTATAATGTGACGGTAAATCCCCTTATTCGTTGGTAAGAGAGTAACCCAAAAGTTGAGGGTGGGTGGTGATGACTACATGCTTTCCCTCTAGTCTTACACTGCTAAATTAGGAATGGCTAGCGCAAAACAAACTTACAAATTATTATTAACTGTATACATCAATTGTGAGGCCTCGTTTATACTACTGTGTACTGTTTGGGCTCCCTTCCTCAAGAAGAACATTGAATTGTTGGAGAAAGGTTCACAGAAGAGTCACTAGGATGATAGATGTGTACTATGAAGGGAGACTGAAATATCTAACCTTTTATGCTCTGGCGAAAGGAAAGATTTGACCGAAGTGTTTAAAATTATTAAGGGTACTGATGATATAAATAAATCAACTTTTTGTGTTTAGCGGTGAAAACAATAAGACAAGGGGTCTTAAGTAATTGTTTAGGCAGCGTATGTGTCGTTTGCACTTTAAACAGTGTTACCTTTTACACAGAGTGGATTCCTTTTGGAAGGTACTATCTTCAAGTGTGGTTGAGGCATAAAAGGTTGGATGAACATATTGATAATAAGAGGTAGTTGTAGTTGGAAACTACAATGTCAATAAGCACATTTATGTCTTTATAAAATTTTATGAATTTGTGAGAAATGTAAAATTATGTCAAACGCAATTAAGCCTTAGTTAGTTTTAGTTTATATATACAAAGACATGGAAGGCATTTAAAATTGAAAATTTATTTACAACAATGCTTAAAGACAAATTGCTCGAATATGTAAAACACAAAACAACCTTACATAAATCTCAGTCTTTGAAAATTTAATGTATGTATTGCACCTTCCTACCTTTTTGAAGTGTCCAACAACTTTCTGAAAGCATTCCGAGTGTTTGGAAAAGTGCGTAATATCAAAGGGCACTAGAAGGACGTCATCATCTTTTAACGAACCTCGGACTTAAAATTGAAAAAAATAATTTAGGTGCATGAAGATCTGGGCTTATCAATTATCTACGACTTTGTTTTAAAAGTACTTATTACACAGGGCTAGATTATCGTGTCAAATAGTTCTCCGAAGCTGTTCTATCTTTGGAAGCAAAATTCTAAAATTTAGCTTTTTTTACAGTGCAATTACAGATTAAAAACAAAATATAACGTTGTGAGTGGTCAACCACAAAGTATTAACCCCCTATACACAAAAACAAACAATCCATAAACTTATAAGAAAGGCAGTCAGACAGCTTTAAAACAAAATATTCAATAAATACCTCATCGGAAACAAATTGAATGTGCAGAAATAAGTGCCAGATATTTTGTAATTTTTTAATTTATAGTAACGTAACAATTTGCCCTTTCAATCTCAATACTTACAAAATATTCTGGTCTTAATATCAAAGTTTCTTAGTTCAAAATAAGCAATCATATCAAAAACAAAACAATTTTAAAATAAGAAAATATATGACATAAAAGTATCCAGACCCTCCGCTATATGAATTGATAAATAGTACTATAATCGTCAATAACTAAAAGAGTTGGTTCTGTTGCTACAACTGTCAATAACTAAAAGTGTTGGTTCTGGTGCTATAACTGTGAATAACTAAAAGTGTTGGTTCTGGTGCTATCACTGTCAGTAATTAAAAGTTTTGATTATGATACCATAACCGTCAATAATTAGTGATGCTGTTTCTTTCGCTACAACCATCAGTAACTCAAAATGTTGGTTTTAGTACCAGATCTTTCAGTGACTAACAATATTGGTTCTCTTCTCTAAATGTCAGAATGGGAAATTCTGTTTCTGGTGTTATAATTTCCAACAATTCGAAATGCAGTTTGTGGTGTTTTAACCTTTTTAAAATGACACTGTTGTTTCTAGTGCTACAACTGCTAGCAACTAACAGTGCTGTTTTTTTTTTTTACTATAACAGTTAGTAGCTGACAATGCTGTTTCTAATTCTATAAATGTCAGTCATCAATAACACTGCTTCTGGTGCTGTAACTTGCTGTTTCCATGAATTATTTATTAAACAGTTTTGTTCTTTATTTCTTTCGTATCTGATGATGGCGAGTTAGCGTGCTCAAGTATTACATATTTATGTTTTAATTTTACTATTTGTTTCTCTCTCTTTTAAGTAAAAGGAAGCGGTTACTTTCCATTGCTTTGCCAGATATTCTTTCAAAGTTACAGCTATTTGACTTTTTCTTCACAAATAATAATCCATAGTATTTGCAGTAAATGTTACACTAATGCATCATTCCAGTTATATTCTAGGCTTTTAGTTTATTTGTATGTATATGTAAAGATAGTGTGTTTTCACTTGACCAGAAAATTCACAACTGGTCAATTTCTTTAATATCTGATGGATAAGAGATTGCTATAGATAAACAAAGATGTTATTTACGTTATTTAACACCAGTCTCATTTTTAAGAATGTGATTTCTTTTTGATTTTAACAATACTTACCTATACACTCTGTCTTTACGGCCTCCAACTTGTCTACATTTCTTCCAGACAAAGCTAGTCTGACTCCATATTTAGCCAGCTCGTAAGCTAATGCTTCTCCAATTCCACTAGAAGCCCCTGTGATCCATGCAACTTTACCACGTAACTCAGCTAATAAAATGTCATATACATCAATATATCTTCACTTTAACATTTATTAACATTAACTTTGAAGTTTACCTTTTGGAATAATCAGCTGACGTGGATGACAAGAGAACTTTGGTAAAACTGGCCACATTAAAACATATATGTATAGTGGTTTGTGTCTCTCTGTATCGTTCAGAAACTGTTTGCAACGATTCATTAACGCAATTTTATGAATATATTTTGAAATTTTTTAAGTATATTTCACATTTCTGAGTGGACAGAAACTGTGAAAGTTATTGATACCAAGTTTGTTTTCAATTGTAGAAAAACGTTTGTTTGCGATAGTATTGAACATAGTGGTAAAAAATTGAAACACACAAGACAGATAACACTGAGGTACTCTAAATTTTTATCTTAACGAAAAGGATAATGCTGATCTCACAAACACGTGTATTGACCTATCTGCTGAAATCTTAGAAGTAGACAAAAAAACTTCCAATTAACCACAAAAACTGATGCCTGGTAACGTATCCAATATCATGCTGGTATAATACGTTTTCTCATGATAAGATGAAAACACATAGAGGATGATCGTTGTTGAAATAGAATTTCCCGATTGACCTTTTTTTAGGTAACAGTAAAAATGTCGGCATTTATATGATAAGTAAAGCACTTTCTTAGAATATTAGCAATACTTTATAAGTTAGAAACTTACTGCAAGAACAAAGTGGGTTTTGTGACAACTTTTTTTAGCGTTGTCCTAAAACACTTTAGAAGTAATGGTGAAAAATATGCTGGAAGTGATTTTAAGCTACGATCCATTTTGTGTTTTTTATCTAACCTATTAACTATGAACAGAAATAATAAGTAGATCTTTCTCAACGGAAAATGTTTTATTTATAATTTATGGTAAATAGTGAGTGGGTTTTGAGTTTCATGGCCCAAAGCAACAAGGCTATCTGCGTGTCGGCCATTTTTCGTGTAGTGTCTCTGACTGTGTAAAACTATATTCTTTTGTAAGGTAACTTCCATTACGGAAAAACACTGTGATATTTACTATTATTGGCATCATTGTTTTGAATTAGAAAACAAAGTAGATACGTATAAAACACTTTATAAATGAACCTATAAACCAATATACTATTTTACCAGGCTTCCTTACCATAGTTCCTATTTTCACCATGTGCACAGTTACATTGTAAAATTAACTACTCAATTTCAGTGACTTTATTACGCTGTTACTTATTATTTAGGCATAGTTTGTCAACGTTAGAACCTTATCTTGTGACCTTCTAATTCAGAACAATTATACACTAAAAGTAATCAATCAACTCTTAAGACTTCAGTACATCGTCATTTAAGCACAGTTTCAAAATGATAAACTCTTACCTGGGGACCTTCAGCTTCTGTACAATTATTTGTGTAGTTAAAAGTAACATTACAATCACAACAACATTACTGCCTCATCCAAAATCGTTATTAAAATCTTACCTGTATTCTCAAGACGGCTGGTATAGGTATTAAAACTTTAATTGAAGTAAAGTATAGAACAACATTCCGACCTTTTAAAATCTTCACCAACCGTCTTGAGAATTTTTACTTCAAGTGGGTTTTTCGTCATCATGAATAACACTACCTGGTGACCTCCCATATCTTTCAGTCCACAAGAGTGTTAGATCTCCATCTGCATGCAAATAAAACCACTTAAACCACAAGACTACAAAGAGTAATATAAAAAGACAGATTAACCACATCCATTCAGCATCCATGTTA
This sequence comes from Tachypleus tridentatus, assembly GCF_004210375.1. Classification (NCBI taxonomy): domain Eukaryota; kingdom Metazoa; phylum Arthropoda; class Merostomata; order Xiphosura; family Limulidae; genus Tachypleus; species Tachypleus tridentatus. The sequence continues at coordinate 37,252,912 of NC_134830.1, forward strand.
CCGACAGACAACGAATACTGTTGTTTACTGTGTTTAAAATTCTCCTCTGTATAGTTCGGTATAACTAGTTCTAATGACGCAAAACGACGCCAGTCACATGGTTGACTGCTGCTGTTGTGAAAAGGTTAAAGGTTCACACTTGTATGATCATTTTGAGTGACAACACTGGTGGTGTTAGTTAACTGTTACAGCTCCAAAGAGAAAGGTGCCTAAATAAAATAAACTTCTTGAATATCCTGTTCATTCCGTCCCAGTATTTATGGTTTTGCATACCTGATCATTTTTTTCCAAAATCACTCCCCGGTTAAGTATTATAAAACTCTACATACATTGATATGTACTGTGTAAATAGAATTTCTTTTACTTTTAGGTTAATTACATTGATCTAAATGTATTTAATCTGTTGACATTTACACACGTAGTATTTCTTACACTGTCAGTAACATAAGTTATATCATTAAACGAGAACACTGTTAATGACATTCAGTTAATACATATAATATTACCAGTCAAAGAACAAAAGAATCTTTGATACCGTACTACCTTCACCAAGGTTTTCCTTTCTAACACTTCCACTGTAATTGGTGTATTGACAAATATTTCTTGTGAAACGTTTTATCTTCAAATAATATCACGTAAGTATGGTGAACTTGTTATACCTGTTGCTGTGTTTAAACACAGTCAAATGTTATGATTTACTATCCAGTTATAAATTTCTGTAATATTTTATGGATTCCGCCCATCAAACTGCCACCAAGGAAATTGCTACCTACGTGATTGGCCCAACTAGATATTTTACCGGTTTTGAAGTACCAAGCTTAATTATTTGGTTTAAAATTTGTGATAAATATTACCCAAATTTGTCTCCTAACAGAACTATCTTTTTTCAAATGCCATTTTGACGTTTACTACATAAATCTACAATGGACAAATTAAGAGGAATGTGTGAAAAAAAACACTCAAGAAACATTTTGTAGTCGAGGTTTAGCTCTATACTTTTTACCCCAATAAAAACTAGTAAAATGTTTAAAACGGTCCCAGTTAGTCTGTTTCCTAATGTAAATTAAGCATGTACCTTTCGTCATTATATACGGTTCTTTTAAATGTTTTGCTTGAAAAATCGCCTTACAAAAAGACAAATCACATGAATCAGTGATTCTTCTGTTTCTGCTGCGCTTTGTTACCTGAGCCTGTTGTTAGGAGGCTTCAGAAATTGAGATACGAAAACTTGCACAGCAGCAAAAAGAAAAAACAAGAAGCACTTTTCTTTTAAGTAGGTTCAAAACATCTTATACATGTTTGTTTTAGTTATTATTTTTAAACATATAAGATTTAAAAAGCTTTGCATGTCTTCCTTTTAAAACACAGTACAATAAACGTCAGATTGTTTATCAAAAGCACAACGTGTGTTATCGTAATTTAAACTGTTTGTTTTGAATTTCACACAAAGCTACACCAGGGCTATCTGCACTAGCCGCCCCTAATTTAGCAGTGTATGATGAGAGGGAAGGCAGCTAGTCATCACCACCCACCGCCAACTCCTGGGTTACTCTTTTACCAACGAATAGAGGGATTGACCGTCACATTATAAATATTTTATTAGCAGGTCTGATTCCGTGTATGAAACATCTTGTTCGTATAATCAAAATTTACTGTTCATTTATTTGCAAGAATCACTTGGTGAACTTCTGAAGAACGATTTCGTTAACATGTCGTAAAGTTGGTTGGATATAGTGCCCGACATAGCAATTTGGTTAGAGCGCTAGACTGGTAATATGAGAGTCGCAGGTTCGAATTCCTATCACACCAAACATGCTCGCCCTTTCAGCCGTGGGGACGTTATAATGTGACAGCCAATTCTGCTATTCCTTGGTAAAAGAGTTGACCAACAAATGCGAAAGGATATAACGCTGGGGGAGGATTCGGTAACAAGCACAAACTGTAAAAAAACCGATTGAATTGGTGCTAGATGACAAAAGTATTCGGTTACATCTTGGTGGTCAAGACTTGGTCATCACTAGCCAATCGTTGCGTGATACAACTGCATCTTATCTCAAGTATACCAAACTTATTGTTTTAACTTTTGTTTATCGTTTTATTTTATCATTACACCAAAAATAATTAAAGAAAATTTAAAATTTTAAATAACATTCTACTAAAACATTTCCTTGTTATCAAAGTGGTTGCGCTGTACCTTTACTCAAGGTAAAGACAGATACGTTTATTGAATGGGCTTTAATTTTATGTAGTTCACGTAAATGCTATTTATCAACATTATTTTACCCCATATGTCTCGTATGACTTCATGCGTGTAATATTCCATAATGTTTCACACATTTAATTTTCTTTGTATTTTGTTTTAATGTTACGGTAAATCCCACTATTCGTTGGTAAAAGAGTATCCCAAGAGTTGGCGGTGGGTGGTTATGACTAGCTGCCTTCCCTCTAGTCTCACACTGCTAAATTAAAAACGGTAGCGCAGATAGTCCTCGAGTAGCTTTGCGCAAAATTCAAAACAAACAAACAATCTATGATTTTTATGCAAGCTTTTTAAGCTACGTTGTTTTACAGGCATTTTATGTTGAATTAATAAATACTGGTCTGTTTGAAACAAACAACAAAACAAACAAATCCACAGTCAGACAGACACAGGCAAATTGACGAAATTTTGTTTATTACAACTACGTGTAATGTTCACAGTAAAATAAAATATTATTATTTATTACAGTGTACAGAATATGAAATAGTTATGAGTGTTTAGTGTATGACTGGTTTTTACCAGTTGCAACAAATAAACTCAAAACCAAGATAAGCAGTAGTAAAAGATAAAAGGTGTTTAGAGCTGTCAGTGAGACGAATCAGAGCTAAACTATGTCAAAGCAAAGTAAATGTAAAGTTAAGTAACAAATCTGGAGAACATATATCACGTTTGATGACGGCTTGAATACGTAATAAACGACACTTTATCACTGATGTGCAACGTTCTTGCAAGACTATGTCATCATCAAATATCTGATTTTGTCGAAACGTTGAACATTTTTACTGAATTTTGTTTCATTCAATCCGTCTCCAAACGTTTACTATCACACTTCGCGACTCTAGTACAAACATAAGTAATGTCTCATACCACAAAGTGTTGAAAACACCACCATTTATATTGCAAGTCGAAATGGGTAATATTTTTTTTATTTCTCATGCAATCCGAAAATCTCCAGAGGAGTTAAATTGCATAATAATTCCGATTCTAGAAGATAGATTATAAACATTGTTGGTTTGAAATCACTGTGGAATACATGTTGTATGATATGATAGATTATCATGTCAATAAAATGTTTCTCTTTGTTGTACAATTAATTTAAATTAATTAACGTAGTATTGTCAATAACTGAGAACAAAATCATTTTTATAAAAGAGTATTTTTGATGAGAAACCTGTTATGAATATATCCGTTCATTCTGACCTTCACTGCCATAAAAAAAAATTACACAAGTATTTCTGTGTTATTTTGTAATTCTTGTTAAAATGACCTGAAATTTAGTTTATTTGTTAAATTTTATGTAAAACTATTCAGGTGCTATCCACGCCACCTATCAGTAACTTAAACATTCAACACCAGAAGGAAGATAGCTTGTCTGCACTGTGTACCGCGAGCTTTTGGGCTTCTATTTACCAATGGAATGTAGTATTGGTCATCATATTATAACATACCAAGAATGAACATGTTTAATCGCTTTCCACTGACACAGTGGCACGTCCGCGGACTTATTTCACTAGAAAACGGGTTTCGATACCCATGGTAAGAAAAGTATAACTAACCCATTTTGTACTTTGTGCTTTATAGCAAACAACGTGTTCTATAAAAATATTTTCTTTTTATTTTGTTTTTGTATTTTCTCTCCTCCGAAAATAATAGTTTCATTCTGAAATAAATCAAAGGCTAAATATTACATTAGTTTTTCTCTGAGATATAGTGAAAAAAATGTTAAACTTTTAACTAAAATAATATAAGCAAATTAAATTATCAAATATAAAAGAATATATTCTACTCACACACGACAATAATAACACAATTATAAAAAAATCATGTTTCAAATGTTTTTTTTTGTTTTCACTGAAATTGAGTACTTTTATTCATTAACTGTCACAGCGATATGTCAGAGGACTTACAACTCTAAAAACTGGGTTTCAATACCCGTGGTAAACATGCACACCAAAACTCTTCACCACCTCTTAAGATGTGTGTTTTCAATCTTGAGACCCAAGCCATTAGCAATAGGTTAGCCATAGCTCAAAATATACCCAATAATAATATTTAAATTGTTAGTGTTAAATATTTTCCAATATACATATCAATCAACAGTTAACGCATTACCCAAGACGCCAATCAATCGAGCAGCTTTGTGCTCATATTCAAACAAACACACTATGACAGTGTATGTTCATCAGTCAAGTTACAGAAACATAATTGTCAACAAAAATATTTCTAACCGTTTTTAAAGATATACAAAACGTTTTCGAACTTTTCTTAGTAATAAGTACATAACAAAAATATTAACAGATATTAAACACTGTTTACACTCATATTTCTCACATAATTTCATCATAATACCTCAAGGAGAAAATATTTTACCAGATACTTAACATATCCACTAGTCGGGTCATATAATTTTTTATAGATTCTACATAACAGTATATAACAAACCAAACACTATAATTAGTTGTATTTGCTTCCTCTTGCCACCTATCCGTAATTTGAACATTCTAGACCATGGGGTGGGAATAGTTTCCTGGTATTGGCCAATGCTTACTCCTAAGCTGCTTCTTACCAATGGAATGTGACATTGTCAATTATTATGACGTACATATTACCCATTACTTAAAGAACGAGTTATTGTAACCAATAATTCACTTTACATATTTTAATTGTCCTGAAAAGCACGCTTATTTTACTGCAACTAAATATAATAAATGAACAATTTTCTCTTTAGCTTTACCATTATATTAAATGCCAGCATTACCACCCACTTGACGTTCCATAAACAAAACTTTAAGACTGTCCAACATGAAAACTGCTGTTTGCTGGGATCTCGTTATGTGGTCACTTATTGAAAACAGATGCGCTATTTTATCATATTACTGATGCATAACAACTGATGTCAAGAAAAGAACCTGAACCAAACAAATTATATATTTCTGTATCTTCTACTTAAACGTATCAATTCTACAAATGAGCGTAATCGTGAAAAGATATTTAGTTACAAACCAAATTATTATTTTCAAAATTTATGGTAACGTAAGATATGAAATTCAGTGTTTCGTCATAGCCCACTATGATATCATACATACTCAGCAAAACGTCTGGTACAAAGCATCATAATTTATAATCTTATTGGATTAGATATCATACAAATTATGTTCATTTCAACTAAGTACGTAAGATTTTATATAGTTTATAACCCATAACGAATAATCTTTCAAAGTTCAATTTAATTATGTTATGTTATAATTTCGATAGAGACTCCGAAAATATAACTGACGGATACAAAACAATGTTTCAGTAAGTATAATATCAGTGTTTCTATATGTCAGATGATCTGTTCTGAAAGTGACACTTATTTTCATGTTTAGATTTGTTAGGCAGTAAATTTAAATGATCTATGTAGATTGCAGTTACTGCTGTTACCTCTTTGTATAGAACTTGTTTGTTACTAACTACATACAGTCTCCAGGTTTGATCTGTGTCTTTCAGCCTATTCGTGGCACGAAACGCGTGTTTAACATTCGAGATAACTGATCATTTTGATAGACTTTCGTTCTTGAAAACATGCAGGTAGGATGTCAAGTTTGAATACACATTTGGACTTATTGTGTTCGTTGAAACAGATAACGCTTGTATGTGAATGTATCATAGAACACTGTGTCTGACTGAAGGATTTATTAAAGGAAGGAGTAATCAATATGGAAAATAGGTTTATGAAAACAAAAGTTAAGCAAGTAAATTATTATATAACCGCTATCTACGCATTCACATTGTACTTAATATTGAAAATAAATGATTCAAACTTTATATTGGCATATACTTTTTACAGAAATTTAATGTTCACCATATTTTAACTAGAGCTTTTGTATGCTGCAAATTTAAAAATCTGTAAAATGGTTCGCGTGAATGTGTGTTTGCAATATTCTATTTCTCAGTATTTGATGAGACGTATATTTTAATTAGTGAAGTACAATTTTTTTCATATTTCCAACTTTATACAATGTTCGACATTCAGTTATCCCTCAAAGTTCAGACGGTGTCAGTCAGTTAAGAGTACCTTTATAAAATGATGACAAACCGATTAAAGCAGATGTTGTTAAGAGTTATCCAGATTAGATATAGATTTTAGAACTGTATAATTTAAGCTTTCGAGAACATTGTAAACATTTTGTCAGGTTATTTGGTTTTAAATATTTGCTTTATATTATAATTTTACAACAAAGCTTATATTTTCATTTTTAACTATTCTTTCAGCTTACAGATAAATTAATACTGAACAAGTAAGAGATAACATATAATATTTTCTGTATGTATTTTATCTCTCGTACTAGTTGCACACACTCATTACAAACAATTTTCTTTGTTTAGCTCTGTTTTGAACTGAGTTTGTGTGTTAATAAAAACGATTCTTTGTTGTATTTTGTATAAACACCCCTTCTAGTTGGTGAATTCCAGAGGGACAAAACTAATTTATCTGCAGCTTTGTTTCCGTCGGACCTCCTATTTAAGAGACACTAACTGTTTACTTTTCTGAAAACCCTTGCACAGAAAAACACCATAAATCAAAAATTTCACAGAGTAATGTATTTTCACAATCACAATCTGCGGATCTCGGATTCAAATCCCCGTCTCACCTAACATGCATGTACTTTCAGCGGTGAGGATATTTTAACGTTACGATTAATCCCATAATTGTTTATTAAAAGAGTATCCTAATAGATGACGATAGGTGTTGATGACTAGCTTCTTTCGTTCTTGTGGTGCACTGCTAAATTATGGATAGTTATCGCACATAGCACTCGTGTAGCTTTGCGCGAAATTCAAACGAAACGATTGTACTTGATTGCTCAAAATATTTCAATTAGAAAAATATTTCCAGGTAAACGCAAAACGTTAAAAACCGAAAACAATTTTTTAAACTTTTAGAAGAAAAGTGATTATTGAAAGAAAACCAGTTTTCTCAAAATCAATTTACTTTAATAAAATTAAGAGTAGATTTGGTTTAAATTTCGAGCAAAGTTGTACTAGGGCTATCTGCATTAGCCGTCCCTGATTTTGTAGTGTAAGACTAAAGGGAAGGCAGCTAGTCAGCACCATCCACAGCCAACTCTTGGGCTACTCTTCTATCAACCAGTAATGAGATTGACCGTCACAGTATAACGTCCTTAAGGCTGAAGGGGCAAGCGTGTTTGGTGTGATGGGGATTTGAACCCACGACGCTGGAATTGCGAGTCGAGTGCCAACTGGCGATGCGTGGCCGTTTGTGAGTGTTTTTATATAAATACTTTTTCTTCTGGACTATGAAAGAGATGGTAATTAATTAAGAAACAAACAATTCATCTTTGAAAAATCAATCCATGACAGACATATAAGTCGAAATGACTGGTGAAGTTATTGTAATTCACTGTAATATGTTGTTGATTAAATAAAGATGTAAAACTTATGATTGAATACATTGTAAAGTGTCTCAAATCACATGAAATAGATTGACACTTCTTGATTTCTAAAAACATACAAATATAAAGGCTTTACTGAAATTATCTTTAAAATAAAGCATAAAAAACAATTAATGGAATCAGCATTCGTATTGGAAAGAAGTCAGTATCCACACAAACACAAGAAATTCATACAAATACGAAACCAACGTTTAACCAATTAATATGTTAAGAAACCAATAATGCTCATACTAGTAAGAAGCTAGTATTCTTCCGAATAGAATACATTCTGTATTTATTCATGTGTAAGACTTCTGATTGAGCTTAGGTATTTAAAATAACCAACAACTAACACGTGAATACACACAAGCTACTTTCAATTATATTCATAGAACATTGCCAAGTGAGTAATCAAACAACTAAAAATCTAGCCTATATTTCTTACACAATTGGCAAATCTCTTGCTTAAAAATACTTGATAAAAATTGACGAGTTAGATTTGAAGAAGTGACTTTGGTCTTTCCACTGCGATGAAGTAATACACAATGGTGTCGTTTTTCCAATTCATGTGTGAGATTTGTGAGTGAGCTGAGGTATTTGAAATCACCAGACATAGTATCCTCTTTTCCTATGATGTTGTACTAAATATGGCAAGATGCACACATCATCCATATTGGTAAACAATGGCAGTTAAATGTGAAAGTCAAAACCACTCTTCGTTGGTAAAAGAGTATCCAAAGAGTTAGCGATGGGTGATGATGACTAGCTGTCTTTATTCTAGTTTTATACTGCTAAACAAGGAACGGCTAACGAAGATACTCCTGGTGTAGCTTTGCGCGAAATTCAAAACAACCTAACAGTTGTAAATTCATAAATACCACACAAAAGTATGAATTGAAAAAAAAAAAAAAACTTTTAGCATTTTAACTGAGATGTGTTGAAATGAATGTTAACTTCTTGTTATTCAGTAACATGTTAATAAAATTATAAAACAAAACAATTCAACATTGTATGCGTCAAAATATTTGTAAATTAAAACATGATATTCCTTGAATAACTTTGTACAACATAACAACAATTTATGTGTATGTAAATTGGTATAGTCAAACCTATTGGGAATATTACTAGTTGTTATTAAAATATAAAAGAACTATCCATATTGCAGGTTCTATATAGTTTTCCCAATTTAGATTCAGATTTTCAAACTTATTAGATCACTTTCAAGTTTCTGTAAGGTTGTTTATAAAACTTATAGTTTGTTTTATTTTAATTTCTCACTAGTAGGTTTTGTTTATTTACTTTAGAATTTCTTTTTTGTTAACCTTACAAGGGTATTTCCGACTGAACTGATGAGGGATAAAACCAGTAAAAGTTTTTTCACATTTTTTATCTCTTACCAGTTCTGCATATCCAACATGTCTTTGTTTTGTTGTGTTCTGTTTGTCTTGATGACATTTATTTTTAATTGTTTGTTGATGTATTTTGTATGCAGACATTTTGTTGTTGACAACCCAGATGGGGGTCAGAGAAACACAAACTCATATCTGCAGTTCAGTTTGCTGTTTTGCAGTCCCTACCCATTTACTCTGCTAGAAATCTGTTCACCATAAGATATCGCCCTGTCAGGAAAAGAAATATTAATATCATGAAACAGATTCGGCTTTTCTGACATCTGTGATCTTTGAAAAGGTGTGAAGCTACATCTTCCCATTCTCTCAAAATTATACCCCGACTCTCAAATTATAAAAATATCATTTTCGACAAATTGGAAAGTGTATAATTTGTAACTTTGGAAAAAATATCAGAATATACAACATAGCCATGTGTTTTCTAAACTGTATGTAACATTGTAAACCTCGATCAAATGAAATGGCTGGGGACATTTCCTTTCGTTTTTACCGAAAATTTGTGTTAAAAAAAGGAAATTGTGTGTATCAATCTCGTTTGCAAATAATATAAGGCCCGGCATGGATAGACGGTTACGACACTCAACTCGCAATCTGAGAGTCACGGGTGCAAACCCACGTTAACCAAATATTTTCGACCTTTCAGCCATTGAGTCGTTATAATGTAACGATCAATCCCCTAGTTCGTCGGTAAAATAATAGCCTAAGGGTTAGCAGTGGGTTGTGAGAAATAGCTGCCTTCCCTCTAGTCTTACTCTGCTAAATTAGAGATGACTAGCGCAGATATCTCTCGTGTAGCTTTGCGCGAAATTCATAAAAAACAAAGAAGGTGATGATTAATTGAGCAATGAGGAACCTATCCATGATGGGAGATATCGTACCAAGCAGAGAAACACATAAGAGATGCAATTATAGATAGCATCCAATGAAAAGGTTTGTTTAGCCAGGTAGGTGAGCCAGAGGACACTCATTAAAGGGTGTGATGGTCAGTGGTGCAGTGTAGAAGTAGTGAATGAAATATTATTAGTGAAGCGTATTTAATGGGTACTAGAAGCTGTATATCAAACCTTTTCCATTGATGTATTAGAGCATTCCCAAGGTCTAATAGATTAATTTACTCTAATCCTACCTGAAACAGTTTTAATTTGAAAGTTGGTTTGTAGATATACTGAGAAGTAATAAATTCGAATGAGATATACGCGCGCCCTTCCCTTGATATTGCTGACCCACAAAAATATAGCTATTAAAAATGAAGTTTGGGGAAGGTCTCATAGATTAGTTTCTCCAAACCTGCTTAAACGAATTTCAACTGCCACAGTCCCAACAATACGCTAGTGTTTACGTAAGACACGTTGTTCAATCTTCTACAAATTTATAGAACGGGTGGAACCTGCGCAATACACATTTTACAATAAACGCCTCATGCATTAAACTAAAACAAACGTAGATATTAAAATAAATGTATAACAGTAAATCCGTTACAAGACGAACTGTCACCATGAAATGTCTTTTTCCTTTTACGCAGCGTACACAATCGAGAATAATTGACCACTGTGTTACCTTGGTCAGTATTAGTGTTTCATTACCTAATATTAAACATTGTTTATCGCCTAACCAACATTGAATATTACATTAATGACCATCAAAAGCAGTACAGCGAAAGTAAAGGAGGAGATAAAATAACGAGTTATATCTGGAAATGACGCTGTTACAAGATATTAATAACGCTTTAACAAGCTATTAATAACGCTGTAACAAGATATTATAATATTTTATTGATATAAAACCATAATATGATTGCGGAATATTACAAAACAAATTTTATTTTGCGTAATTTTCATCTAAATAACCGTCGTTAAAGAATTGGAGAAAGCAATCATGGTGGACGTGAATAACATCAAGAAAAAGAGATAGCCGATGGTCAGAAAACAAGAAACAAATAGTGTAATAACGCAAGTACAGCTGAAATGTTATGTCAAGAATTTGTTTCTTGCTTTTGGATTTCGCGCAAAGCTATATGAGGGCTTCCTGCGTTAGCCGTCCCTAATTTAGGAGTGTAAGACTAGAGGAAAGGCACCAAGTCATCACAACCCACCGCCAACTCTTGGGCTACTCTTTTACCAATATAGCCATATTGTAGATATACTGAGAAGTAATAAATTCGAATGAGATATACGCGCGAATATCAGCTTCCTATTTAGAAACACTGAGTGTTAAAAATGAACTGGGCACAGCGAGATGTAGGAATTTGTTTGTCTGTCTCCTTGTGTTTTTCATGAAACACCTACAAGATATTGGTTGACCATAATGTGTTTTAATCTATCTAGCATGCTTCGTAAACAGAAACATGTCCATTAAGGATTTTTGTTTCATACGACAATAATGGATATGAGATTTAAAAAAACGAACATTTATACACTGCTTGCCAAAATCTTAAGACCAATGAACTTAAAGAATACATATGCATTTTGCGTTGTTAGACTCAACCACTTATTCGAATAGAGTATTTGACAAAAATAAGAAAAGTAAAAATAAAAATAAAAAACTTTTTTAGCATTTAATAGGGAAAATTTGAACACTATGAAATTAACCCAAATACTAGCGGGCCAAAAGTTTACGACCCAACTGAAACAAAGCGTAAACACGTTACGAAATATAGTCATTCGTATTCAAGCATGAGCGTTGTTAATATCTCACACTGATCTCCTGTGTTATATTGGGGAAAAACATGGCAAAGGCTGAAAAGTTGACAGAGTTTGAACGTGGCAGAATTGTCGAGCTGCAAAGTTAACGTTTCTCAACGTGGCGTCGCTTATGAGATTGGGCATAGTAAAACTACTGTTGTAAATTGCTTAAAATACCCTGAGGGATATGGAACGAAAATTTCAAGTGGATAGACCAAGAAAATTTCGGTGGCGTTGAGCAGGATGGTTTGACGGGTTGTCCGGCAAGACACCAGATAGTCGTCGCACCAGATTAAGGCACTCACGGACGCAAAATGAAGCTCAAGAACAAAAAGACGGCATCTACGAGAGATAGGTTTTAAAACCGTAAATGTTTTCAAAGACCACGCCTCCTTCCACACCACGAAACAGCTCGGTTAAACTTTGTTGAGAAGCACCAAACATGGGACGAAAAAAAGTGGACGAAAGATTTGTTCTCTAATGAGAACAAATTTAATCTGGATGGCCCAGGTGGTTTCCAACGTTAGTGGCACGATAAGGATATCCCACCGGAGGCATTTTCTACACGACACAGTGGAGGATGTTCCATCATGATCTGACGTGCTTTCTCTTTCCATGGAGCAATGGAGCTTCAGGTTATACATGCGTGTCAAACAGCAGCTGGTACATTGGCATGTTGGAGAGAGCATCCTTATCGAAATAACGACGTTACTTGTGTGGAAATGACTGGATGTTATAGTAGGACAACGCTGCAATCCACAATGCGCGAAATATAAAGGACCTTTGTATGGCGAATAACATGATTCTTTTGGACCATCCTACGTGTTCACCCGAACTAAGCCCCATTGAAAATGTTTGGGATTTGATGGCAAAAAAGTCTATAGAAATGGACGTCAATTCTAAACAGTGCATGATCTTTGTGAAGCCATCTTCATCACTTGAAATAACACTCCAGCCAATCTTCTTCAAACGCTTATATCGACCATGTCTAAGCGAATGTTTGCAGTTATTCGCAACGACGGCCGTGCAACTAACTTCTGAGACCTCTTGTTGGGCATTTTCCACCCTGTTTTGGACTTCTTTTTGGTATGGTCTTAAACTTTTGACCACCTAGTATTTAGACTAATTTCATAGTGTTTACATATTCCCTATTAAATGGTAAAAAGAGGTTTTTACTTTTATCTTCTCTTTTCTTATTTTCATCTTTCGAACCTCCACTTAAATAAGTGGTTGAGTCTACCAACGCAAAATGCATATGTTTTCTTTATGTTCATTGGCCTTTAGATTTTGTCCAGCAGTGTATTTATATCTGACTGAGAAAGTTACTTAATAAATGTCGGAATTTTTAATTCTTCAAAATTAAAATTTTCATTAAGATAACTTTTACGGTAACAAAAACTCTTATTTAAATTTCTAACCACTCCCAAAAATAGCATAGTATATCAATTTTACTAAGTTCTATTATATTCTTTAAAAAATACTTGAGATAATTTAGCCTGGTGAGGAAGTTACTGTTTATGAAACCCATTTTTCTGTGCGTGTAACAGTAAGTCAAAAAAGTTAAGAAAATTGATTTTTCCTTCTTGTAATACACTTGTAGCAGATACTATTACAACTGTATTCAACCATCTTACTTCTCCAGGGATCCCTGTGAAAGATCGTTCTATCACCTTTGAAAATACTAGCCCTGGACAAACTATTGTAACAGACACTCCTTTAGCTTCAAATTCTGTTCTTAAACACTCCAAATATTCCTGAATATAATAACAAGACGAAGAAATGAAGAACCGTTAATGTACTAATTAATATAAATGTGATAAAACATCTATACTCTTGTGCAATTTTTTAATAAATCTTTACATTCTTATCGGTGTGTGTGCGTGTTTCCTTATAGCAAAGCCACATCGGGTTATATGCTGAGTCTTACCGCTGTACCAATGAGATACTTCTTATACATATCTTTTGTAAACTCCATTTAGATTACTCTTTTATTTACATACATATGTGTAAATACAATTAATCTAGTTTCAGGACAAATAATTATTTCTAATTGCACGTACTTCTTACATTACTTTAAACCCCTTTCAACCATTGTTTGTGCTTTGAATTTCAAATGCTTACCAGTAACTATTTACGTCAAATTTCCACATGACGGGCTGCTTTCTATCAGGTGCCTTTTATTCAATATTTCTCTAATAAAGGTGGTTAAGGCACTCGACTCATAATCTGAGAATCGAGGATTCGAATCCCCGTCACATCACACATTCTAGCCCTTTCAACCGTGGGGACACTATAAAGTTACGGTTAACCCCACTGTTCGTTGATAAAAGAGTAGCCCAAGAGGTGGCGGTGGGTGGTGATGACTAGCTGCCTTCCCTCTAGTCTTACACTGTTAAATTGGGGACGGCTAGCTAAGATTGCTCTCTAAAGATTTCCACGAAATTCAAAAAACAAACAATACGAAAATTTTCTCTGTAAATGGAGATAACAGTCAATTAAAGGTAAAGAATTGTATGTGTATTAAATTATTAACACGAGAAATAAAAAACATATTCGGAATCCGTACCTGAATAGCATGTTTTGTTCCAGTGTAAGATGCTGAATTAGGTAAACCTGTAAGATTACAAGTAGACGTTCAGTTACAAAACGACTGAAAAAGTAACTAATTTGAGTTTTAAAATTCCTAGCTTTTTTACAGCCAATGACAACGGAAAATACTCAATATATAATTATATTATTTATACATCTTATATGTAACTTCTGGACGACACTTATTTCTCTTTTCCAAGGATTCGTTAAAAATGTTAGTGTAAACACCTTTCGTAAACTTTTACAATTTGCTATCTGCTCTTCATTCTCAACAAAAGGGTAAAATTCGAAAATCTTTAAACCACATATTATATACATATGTAAGATATTATAACAAAATTAGTCTCTTCTAAAATCAAAATTATTTAAAATACCTCCTCTCCTTTCTTAAAACTAAACATGTATTTGTATAAATAAACTCATAATATATAAAAAAAATAATCCTCTATATAAATAAACGTACCAAATTAGCCTTTTATCATTGTTTGAGCACTACGTGTTTCTTTCATCGAATAGTCGGGTTAATATGAAAACCATGCTACAAGCCTAGAGACCCCTTTTGCACATCTATTATTCCATCTGTTTATTCAATATTACCCGGCACCATAATTTCTATTCCAGTTAGCTCTTGTGAAAAAGGCAAAATAAATATTAGCCTTAACATCTTAATACACTTTCCACATATTCATCCACTTTACGCGGATGTTGAGATTCAAAAACCACGTTTGAGAAAATACACAGAACAAAAGTCCATTGTAGTTGCGTCGGAAGACTTGAAAGGTACATGATCGAATGTAATTGATAAAATTCGATATATTTGGCTAAATTCTGAGGTATGGCTGGAAGCTTGTCACACTTGTTCGACTTAAAATTCTTGTTTATTTTATTGTTAACCAATAACAACCTGGGACACTTTATGCCTTCTTTATCAGTAAGAGAGATCTCTTTCCAAACCAAAAACTTCAACTTGAAGGTGATGTCATTGGTCTTCATTGACTGTTATAAACATCTTCTATGAGAAATCCCTTCCTTTGGCTTTTTGTCTCTTATACGAAAACCCTTGTTTAAAAAGGTTTGGTTTGAATTTCGCGCAAAGCAACGCGAGTGCTATCTGCGCTAGCCGTCCCTAATTTACAGGTAGGCAGATTGTCATCACCACTCACCGTCAACTCTTGGGTTACTCTTTTCCCAACGAACAGTGGAATTGACCATCACTTATAACGCCCCCCACGGCTGAAAGAGCGAGCATGTTTTGTATGACGAGGATTCGAACCCGCAACCCTCGGATTATGAGTCGTGAACCTTAACCACCAGGCCCCACCTAACACTATCAACGCTAAGGAGCTGACTATCACTATTATAATACACCCACTGGTTCAAGTATGAAAAATATTTATTGGTGTAGCAGGAATTAAATCTGACTTGTCAACCACAAAATCCAGAGCTCTTTTGCAGGTCCAACATGCATATAAGTATCTATAAACCTATAAAATAGCGTTTGCCATTTCAGAACTTTATAAAAATATATTTCTCCTCGGAACTTACTGAAATCACGCAGCAACAAAAAAGAACATTAACACAGAAGTTCCAGTATTTTTACTCTGTCATCCCATTGGTGTTTGGTGTATTTTTTGTTTTCACATAAATCACTGTGCTTTAATTTTTATGTACTTTGTGTTTGAAAAAGTAGACCACTATGTAGACTCTTTGGACTGATTTACATATTCAGAGTCGTTTTATATCCAAGTACTCAACCCTCTGTACATTTGTATGTATTTTGTTTAATTTCACTTTGAATATAGTGTTAACAACATTTCTTGTTTTATGTGTCCTTGACAGCCCCGTCTTCATCTCTATCTGAGTCGGGATTTTGTTTTAGAAAGAGTCAGGGAGGGTTATGGGGAATTTGACCTCTATCACTCCGGAGCATGTTGTTGATTTCTGAGTAATGTCATTTTATTTACTACATGAGATTCAGAACTAATAAGAAAAACTTCCTCTGATCTCTTTTCAAGGCTATGTCCATTACGTCAGTATGTGGCGTAAGATACGTGAAACAAACTATCGCTCCGTTTGGTTGATATAAATTTCTATAGTTCACAAGCAGTTCTATTAGTACTTTGTCTTGTAACTCATATTTTAAGATTAGATCATTTATATAAATACCCTACATTTTTTTCAAAATAATCGAGCGTTATGTTATGTTTGAAATGTTTAGTAATCAGATGGCCTGCTTTTTACTTCATATATATATATATAAACTAGGGAGAGGTGCTTACGTCTTTCATTATTATGTATCCAGTATCTGTCTAGTTCGCACAACAAGTTTCGTTTTTCCCAATTAATTTAACGTACTGTGCAAGAGTCTATTTATTATATTTATCGTGTTTCAGTATTTGTGCATGAAGTTGGCTTGTATGTTTTGTTTTTTTTCAATTTCGCACAAAGCCATACGAGGGCTAACTGCTCCAGTCGTCGTTAATTGAAAAGTGATGGACTAGAGGGAAGGCAGATTGTCAACACCACACACTCTTGGGGTATTCTTTTAGCAACGAATAGTGGGACTGATAGTAACTTTTAACGTCTCACAACAGAGAGGTCCATCATGTTCGTTGTAACAGAATTGTGAAGTCGCATTCTTCAGATTGCGAGACAAGCGCCCCTAGGCACGAAGTCATGCCAGGCAAAAATAAAATAAAATTTAATTTTGTCTTTTTGAAAAATTCAACAGCTTCCAGAGATTTTCGAAGTAACACTCATAAAATACACAAAAGAAGCCTGTGTTAACATTATTTTACTACTTCTATCAACAACAACTGCAAGTAACGAAAATATAATCATAACATTTACCAGTAATATAGTATCAACATTAAATATTGTACAAAGAAAGTTACTTTTTTGGTTTTCTTTATTAAGAAACATGATAAACAAAACGTGAACAAATAGAAACAAGTAATTAATTTTTTAAACGTAAGCGTTTGAAGTTAAACATAAAGCTACACAATAATTGGGCTATGTGTGCTATGACTACCACGGGGAACCATCTCAAAGCTCGTGCACTCTGATTCACAACTAAAACCATCATCCAGGTCCATCGGCAGAAAAGTGTCGCGCTATTGCAACGACAATTAAAATAAAAAGCTACTTCTTGTGACTCACAAATTCTCTCTATCAAAAAATTAGAACATAAAAAACATGAAATATGTTTAAATTAAATACGATTCGAAATGCTCAATTTGAAGAGATGTAGTGTTTCCTAACCTGCAAAAATTTTTACTCAAGATGGTCTATTTTAATCATTGACCCAATTAGTATGTCAGTGGTTAGCTTGCAGGCTAGTGACGCTAAATCGGCTTTCATCACAGGCGATATGCACAATACAAATAACCCCTTCCCTACCTTTTTCTTAATAACAACGAGCAAGCAAACAAATAATCAACCACGAATTGATACTCGTAACCAGTGGTTACATGACTTTTAGTTCTTTTTTAGTATTTTTGTTTTTTATGCCAGTAACATTTCGTGACTTCTTTTCCAAACGCACACGGTACCGATTACTCCATCACGGAGAAGTACTTGCACTTTTGGTCTTGTATCATTATTTGAAAAAAGCGAAATCATGAATTATCGTAAATAATGAAAATACGGACAAGCGTAGGTGTTAATAAGTTGTTTTTGTTAAAACGCTTATTGTCAAGAAGTGTTTATTTGTATCTGAATTTCGCGCATAGCTAAACGAGGGCTATCTGCGGTAGCCATCCATAATTTAGCAGTGTAAAACCAGAGGAAAGGCACCTAATCATGACCACCCACTGCCAACACTTGGTCTACTCTTTCCCCAACGAACAGTTGGATTGATTGTCACATTATAATTCTCCCCACAACTGAAAGGACGAGCATGTTTGGTGTGATGGGGATTCGAACCCGCAAACCTCAGATTACCACTTGGCTTTACAGGTCCGACCACGAAGTGTACTTGTTATATAAGGCCATGTATGATTTTTTGTGTCATATATGATGGCCACACAGGGACAGTTATTACACTCAATAGTAGATGTAAATTTTTTTTTTTCCTGCTCAGCAGCACTGCTTGTATTGTCTTATTTGAAGGAGTACGCATGCTCTGATTAATGTAAATAAAAACTATCACCATGGCAACCAGTATAATTGTATACAATGTTTGTAAAAATGTAATGATAGTCTTATAAAAGTACATAATTTCTTCTTGATTTTAATTATGTAAAAGTAAAAAATAAAATATTCTTTGATAGATTGTTGCTGTCTCATAAGAATCCTGAACTGTACCAGACCCTTGTGCACAAAAACTGATACTGGTGGGATGCCATCACTGTGATAATTTGCACAAAGGAGCTGATGACACTGAAACTGAACATATACAATCTTATTAAAAATGGTAACTCAGATTGAGAAATGAGTCATTTGTGAAGGTTATCTATCTTTTTCATCTATATTGATTCCTGGATCCCAGGGTCCTGTGTTTTTAGACCAAAAATCCAAGGGGAACAAAACCTGAAAATAATTGGAATGACTCTCTCTCTCTCTCAACTTCCAAATAAAAAAAAAAACTTTGATAGCCCTAAAACTAAGTCTTGAAATCTAAGGATTTGTGGGAGACAGAAACACTACATGCTGGGTGGACAATGGTGGTGAAGATGTTATATGAATGACTAATCCTGACTAATGACCTGTTGTGACCATGGATCCATGAATCCAATTAGAATATTTAGAGAAAAAAATACAGACATATTGTTTTATTGTGTTTGCAACTGAACATGAAAGTATGACCTTTCATTGGTTGATATTTAAACAGTCACTAATGAAAGTACATTCATCATCAAATGTATTACCTTATTAAGTGTTTAGGTTGTAAGTTTGTCAAATAAATCATTTTCTAGTTTAATATCTACTATTGTGTTTTCATTATTTTCCAACTTGTAACTATTTTATGTAAGGCTTTATGTCTTCCGGTTTATGTTTTAAACAGCATTTGTTAATACTTGGCCCACCAACTAACCTATTTTGTTTTCACTACAAAATAACTAACCTCAGTCTAGTGTTCTACTTTGTATACATGTTTAATAAAGTGGTCATAAGAGTTACTCTCTTGACTGCAATTGTCACCAGCTATGTGTGAATATTCAGAAACTTGTTCATAAATCAGTTCACATTTAGAAAATCACTGTCCTTGTTTAAACATTTAACATTTAATTTTCTTCTTAATAATGGAAAATGAATTAAATATTATTTAATTATGAGGTATTCTGACTGTCATATTTATTACTTTTTTATTTTGTTTGTGTAAAATTGCACAATGTAACCTTAGGGCTATCAACACTAAATGTTAGTTGTCCCTAATTTTGAAATGGTTAACTAGAAGGAAGGTTGCTCGTGACCAGCACTCATAGCCGATTTTAGGGATATTCTTATCAAATGGTAGGATCTGTCCATCATTCTTATAATGCACTCACAGCTCCAAAGTGTGGAGCAGTATATGAATTGTGAATCAACCACTATGCCATGCCTGCCTCTACGTTTTGTGGCCCATCTGAAAAAATTGTTAACTTATACACTCTTTTTTATTTCAAATCCTTTAGTTATTTTGTGTAAATATGTTAATTGCATATAATGTTGTCATTATTTTATGTGAGTTAGAACAAAATGTAAACCATTTAGACAGAGAATTAACTGAAATTTATTATAAATTATCTAAATCAAATCATCATTTCAAAAGTTACAAACAAATAATTAGATGTTACAATCAGGATTTTGGCTAGTGCACAGAAATAATTTCCTCAATGTTTACAGATAATACAATATAAATTTATGTACACTGTTTCTTTAATTTTGAAAACACAAATCTGAAAAGATATATGGAACAAGGACATACAAATAATACAATTTTGTACAATGACAGAATACGGTGGTCCTTTCTGTTGCACATACTCTGATGCTGGTTGATTAGATGCATACAGCTTTTTGCCACCGTTTCACCAGATAAAGCATACGACGAAGTGCTATAATAGCATATGTCGCAGATCGAAATAATGCCAGAGGAGACAAAATAGTCTGGTGGTTGTCAATGGGTTCATCAATAATTTTGGAAAGCAGGGCCATAGTTACAATTTCTGTGGTCTGATATCCATTTATCAATTTTAACAAATATTTCTTTTGGTATACCAATGACCGTCTGTAACTCTCAGCCCGTCGGTATTTGTAATAAGCCTTGTGAAACTGCTGAAATGAAGGACGTGAAATATTATTAAACACATATTCTTAAATAGAAAAAAAGATTTCCTAACCAATTATTCTTTAATAATTGAAGTTCTGATTTCTTTGGTTTCTTCTCACTTAGATTTTTACTGTTTACCCTAAGAAGTGGCAAGCTTATCTCAAAAGGTGTCACAAATTTGCATGAGTAATGTTATCCTATCTCTCTGAGTAAACGTTATTTGGAACAACTGATGATGTACATAACATTGGATTCTGGTATACTGAACTTTCAGCAAAAAACAGAAATCGTTTTGTTATGTTTCTGAGCAGACATAAAAGAATATTCTTTCTCCAGTGCAGTTCATTTTGAAGAAAGATTTCTTTTACCCCAGCAGCCAGTTAAGTCATAGCAGAATTAAAGACTGATCAGTAGGTGAAACACTTAACTACATATACTTTTCACTGTAAATAGACTGTTTCTTCACTTAATTGTGATACTTTCTTTTATCATCCATGTTTTATGTATTCTGTACATATCATTTCTGAAATTTGCATTTTGTAGATACTTTTAAACTCATCTGCTGGATATCAATGGTTCATACCACATATAAGGAGTAACTGTAACTTATAATATTTTTCTTGCTACAGCACCTAAGAAACATTCGGAGCATATAAAAGTATATTTGTAATACTGACGTGTAGTTAAAACAAAAATCTGATGTAGACAATAAAAGGGAACATAAATTAAAAATTGTTACTTATAAAGTATATAATTATTTTGGGCAAAGATATTCTAAATGTAACAATAACTGCTGCATAATAACTAAATGGCAAGTGAAATGTAATCAGAAAAAAACTGATTTTTCCTTCTAGAAGAGCTTTACCCTGAAAAGATAAAAAGCCTATTTCTTTCTAACAGAAAAATGACTAAGTAACAAACCATTTATAAGATTTGATGGAAGTGTTTTTTTAACCAAAAATTTATACATAGTACTTAAAAGCATAAATATCGTATATCTCCTACACCCTGATGTAATAAACCACTGTATTTGTTTTGTATTCTTCATATATGCAGTATTCAGGCCACTGATATCTGGTAAATAAATTAAAAGTATTGACAACATGCATATTCCAGAAATTGTATGTGCAAATTATGTCAAACATAATCATTACAAGAAAAAATCACTAACATGTGAATGGAAAAAGATCTTTATTCACAGTGAAAAATAATATGTTGCTAAGTATTTATCCAACTACCTGCAACCTTTATATTCTACTCTGACTTCAACTGGCTGCTGAAATGGGGGACGTCTTTATTTGCTAAGTAGAAAGCCCAGGGAAAATTTCTTATAATATCAACAGAAATCGTAGAAGCAAAAATATTAGTTTTCTAAGATACTTTAAGAGAAAATGTTCAACATAATTGACGAAAACAGTTTTAACTTTAAAAGATTCCAGTTACATTACAAAAAAACGAGTAAAGGTTTATTATAAAAACTAATTTATCAAATTATATCACATAAATATTTTGAAATTTTCTTACATTATGTTACAGTGACACTGTAACAGTCGTAAATTAACTAAGATGCTCCTACTTAAACAATTTACAGTTCTTCAATAGAAAACATGGATAGGTATCAATGATACACAAAAATATCACTTAGATCAAAACAGAAGTTAATTAAAGGTCAATACATACCACATTTATGATATTTGCTAACAAGATTGATACACACAATTTTCTTTCTTCACACAAATATATTTTAATATACAAAGAAAATTAATACAACAACATAATTTATAATAACGGTTATGATGATTTACATACAACAGTTTTACAAACTTACAGACACTACTGAGTTTTATATTCAGTCTAGAACTGAATATTTTGTCAATGATTCAGGAAAATAATGAGCATATTAATTCTGAATTGGTATTGTTACATCTTGCTTAAGCTAGCTAGGTTGACCTTATCCTTCTGACTTTTACTGAGGAAGATATTTAATGTCCTTTTAGAAATACTGATGTTGAACAGTTTCTAACGTTTGAAATATGTGAATGTTCCTAGTCTAATTCTGTAGTTTTTCAAATAATAGGTATTAACCACAATTACAGCTTCTGAGGTCTATAGCACACCAACTGTAGCTGACTAATAATATTCTATTACTGTCTCTCAGATAGTTGTTTTTATATGAATCACACTAGTTAATAGGGCATTCCACAAGGTTCAAAGGCAACAGCATTTTCACAATAGAAATATTGTTGATTCTTATTCTCAATAATCTTCTACAAATTCAGAGAACAGTCAGGACTTGCACAATACATATTCAACAATATATGTCACATGCATCAAACTGAAACACACGTGTGTATCAAAATAAACATATAACAATACATCTGTTACACATGATGAGCAAGAAACTCAGGTAGAAATAGGATGGCAGTTCCAGTAGGCACAAAATTTGACTATGATGTCATCACAATTTCACAGATTGTGATGTCATACAATCACCATGCAACAAATAGATAACACCAGAAATTATGTTGACTATGCAATAAAATCCTAAACTTTGTTAAATGACTTTGCAAAGCATCTTTTAAAAGGCTTTCCAAAATCATTCCCAAAATTTATGGGTCTACAATCACTGGAATAATTTTTTATCACCTTCCCTGAAAAGAGAAGTTTACATTCGTGAACTTCTAATCCTTTGGAACCTGCTCACTGTTCAAGGACTAGCAAAAAATAGTAGAAAGTGGCTCACATATCCAATCTTTAATATCCTTCAAAACCCTTGGGGAAATGTTATCTGGCCAAGGAGCCTCATTATTTTCCTAAATTTCCCAATTTATAATTAACCAGCTCACAATTAATTCAGTCATCTTGTTTAAACTTCCATTAGTAAAAACTAAAGAAAAAGCAAAACTAAATAACACAGCTATCTTACAATTATCATATACTAGCCTTCCTTTACCATCCCTCAAGGGTTCTCCCCTCATTCTGACATTTTGTTTACCTTTAAAGTATTTAAAGAAATCTTAACTGTTAATTTTTATATTTTCAACTAGCCTTTCCTCATACATATTTTTGAAGTCCTGAAATCCTGTTTCACTAACTTTCTTTATATTCTATGATCTTCCAAGTTTCCTGTCATACCAGTCAATTCAAATTTCTTATATTCATGATGTTTTTCTTTAATTTTAACTCATTTGAGCTAACCTTTTTATAAGAAATGTGTTTATTTTGAATATTTAAAATTTATCTTTAAAAATTTTCCACAAGCAGTCAGGCTCTTCATATAACTCAGTTGCCTAATTCACAATAAATAATTCTTGTTGCATGCCTTCAAATTTTGCAATTTGTAACTAAAATAATATTCCTTACACCCATATGTAACAAAATATTGAAACTAATAAGAGCAATGATCACTTGTGTTCAAATGTTCCCAAATTTCTACCCTTTCAATTATTTCTATATTTGAAGTCAACAATAAATCTAAAATAACATTGTTTCTGGTCAGTTCCTTGACTAATTGGTGAAGAAAGCTATTCTTAACAATTCCCAAAAGCCTTCCCCACAAATCATTAAGAGATAATCATTTTTAGCATTCTGAGAGATGTATATACAAAGTTACTATATTGCAAAAGAAAATAAATGTGTGATACAATATACCTTCTTATTTTTATCAACTACAGCATTTCCATTATTCTCATTTTCTGTGGTCTGAAGTAGCTTTTTGAGTCTGATGACTTCACTCTCAGATTGATGAAGGGATTTCAAGATGTTGGATTGCTCTTTCACCCAACTAGCCCTTTCAATTTCAAGTGAATTGCACCTTGTACAATCCTATAAAGTAAATAAAATACACTGTCAATTGACTAAGAAAACGACAGTTTGATAAATGTACCTTCATTCTTATTTTTAAAAACATCAGAAAGTGCAACGTTTTACATGTAAATGTAATAATTTTATTTCCTAAGACATTTTACAGAATGAAAACAAAAATTATGCATATATATTTTTGGTATATAAGCATACCATGCATTCCGATCGTTTATTAATAAAGGCATTGTTCAAAAGTTTTATTTGTGCAGATGTGTATAGATTCCATGAAAGACACTGGTGAAGAAGGTCCTTTAACAATTTTTGTTCTAGTAACCTATTCTTCTGTGTCACTAACCTAGAGTAGCACAGTTCATCTTCATCTGGCAAATAAAGCTGCAAGGTTACCTGTATTATGTGATGTTAAGCATGTATCATTTATACGAGCAGTCAACTGATCTCTTTTGATTATGCCCTCCTGATGCTTCATTGGGAATGACAATCAAGTGGGTAGTATTAATTGCTTTGGGTAAGTATTGACATTAAAGAGTTAATTAAGTAACATGAGATTCATAAAGTAACATCATCTCAACAGAATTAGTCTTACATATGAATAAGTAAAATGACTTCAAATTTAACTCTCATTGTGACAAGTAAAATACATTTTCACCAGGCTTATTTGAATAAAGACTGTTTATTTCATGTGCACTCAATTAACTAGAGAATATAGAATTATTTTACAGTAAATATCTCAATGAATCTCCAGTAATTCTGTAGATCTATCTTGTCACTCTTAGTAAACATTTCTGCAAGTGGGATATTTTCACAATTGATTTTGAGAGGACTAACTAATCAGTACAGAAGAAATTAAGACTAATGTTCTTTGCAATGAGATATTAGCATCGTTAATTAAATATATTTAGAGAAAAACTTCATAACTGTTTCTGTTGGTTTCGTTTCATTCAAAGAGGTGACTTGAAGAGTGCTATTGAAGTCTGGAGCAACAGATCTACCAAGGAAAAAAGAAAAATCTAAGATTTCTTCCTATCCTTTAAAAACATTGACAAATTATAAGTATGCTCCTAGTTAGCATGAAGAGACATGTTAATAACTACCAAAGAATAAAGAAAATAATAACAAATTTCATGGTTGATGACAATTAACAGAATTAATGTTACAATTATATAAGTTTTCAAGTTACACATTATGAAAAAGCTGATAGTCTGATAAGAAATATGAAATAATAGTATTTACAAAATGTAAGTAGCTGTAAACATTGAAAGCTTATTACTGAAGATATATACAAGTACTAGAAATTTTAAATGTAATTAACCAAACAGCTGCAATCCAATTCAGATATATTTATGCTCATTTGCATTAAAATGAGCTTAGGATTGTAATTAATGTTTTATATACCAGCAGTTTTGTCTAGTCATAGTCACAGCAAGAGAAACCTTAGTTACCATTTGTTTTAATTCTGCATCATAATTAGGCAATGAGATCTTGACACTTGCATTTGATTTTCCACAAATATAGCATATACACTGCAGTAAAAACTTAATATTAAGATATTCATATTATTGTTTCTGAAGAGAATTAATAAAAAGTAAACACTTTCAGTTTGACAAGTTCATAACTTTTGCAATCAATGTGAAATAAGTTACAGAGTTTCGAGAAGTTATTTAAATATCTTGCACTATAATAAAAAAACCAACACATCCTCATATTTAGTGGGACTTATCAACAATTTAATAAAGAAGATGTAAAATACCAAACACAAGTAATATTTTAATATTATTACTGTTTACAGTTATTAGACTTGAGTCATATTTTTGCAAATTATAATTACAGTAATAATAATGATAATAAGAGAACATCTTCATATCATACAACCATAATATTCAGATAAGTTACTAGGCCTAGTCCAAACACAAAAGGGAAATGACTATCATCTATTCGTTTGGGTTAAATGACCTTATAAATTGATTGCTTCTAATAACTGCTTTGGAAACTGCAAAGAAATGTTTTTATAAAAATTTAACAATTATCAAATGACAAGTTATCCAGTAACCAGCTTGCAAAGAGTAATTTATATGAGAATGAACCTTTAGGATATTTTAAACACTTGTATCTTTTTTTGTTTCCATTTCAGTGTTAAAGTGACAAAAGACAGCATGTGCAAGTCAGCGGTGAGGGCATACACATGGCTAGTGCTGCAGTTTTTTTAGTTTGTTTTTATTTAAGTGCAGGATATCCCAGCTTGTTTATCATTAAACACAAAACTACACAATGGGCTGTATGCAGCAACCAACATAGTTATCAAAATACAGTTTCTAGTGTTGTAAAGTGCAGACTGAAAGGCAGAATATATTTAAGATGCCACCAAAGCAGTCTTGAGGGAAACCCCATTTCAACAGAGTGCCCAGGGCAGGGGCAAATAGCCCTAACATTTTCTGTACCCATCCATGTTGTGCATTTTAGATAAATACTCCCCGTGAGGCAACAATGGTCACAAGGTGGGTTCCAGCATTATCAGGTAAGGGATAGTAAGATCTAAGAATGTCGAGCAGTGAGCAGGTAAGGAAGTGAAAAACAAATAACAATACTCATTTCACAAGAGCCTCTGAGCAGGTTGGAGAATGGCAGATGGAAGGAGAAAGAAGTATTAAAAATACCATATGATAGAAGTAATGTAACATATCTGGTCTTCATGCTGATCTAAATGGTCTCATCCAGGGTTCAAACAATGATAAGAGACAAGAAAAACCTTGACAAACCTAATGGGAGGTGACATGATAAAATGAACAGTCATGAGAAATGAAGAAATACCATGGTAAGAAGGGGCAGTTCCAGTAAAATAAAGAATAGCTCAAACCAGGCTCAAAAACAGTCAGAGTTAAAATGGCTGTATAAAGAAATGGAAGCCAGAATGATGGGAAATAGAAATCCCATTTTCTTTTCATGTAGCTCAAGTTTTAGAGAGAAAAGAGAGATACAGAAATAAAATCAACTAATCTTTGTGATAAAGAGTAAAGTCAGTAAATAGAATAAATTCTTATTAAGATGCTTGTAGATGCATAGAATGAGATGTGAGTTTAAAAAAGTCCAGACAAGAAAAAAGCTGAGGGGGGGTGGAGCTTGACAACACAGGGACAGACCATGAGAAAGAATGTTCATGAGCTAAAGACTGTTAGCACAGGGAGTTCATATGTGTTTGGCTGAATTCCACAGGACCTGAGTTGACAGGAAGCACACAAGACAAGTCTTCTACATGAACAATAATTCCCAACCCTATGAAAGGGATAAAAGAATGAGGAACAGGATAGAGGACAAATCCTGAAAAAGGGTAATTGTTACAGAATTTGTTGTTGGGTAAGGAAGAAAATGAAAAAAAAGACAAGCAGCTTCAAAATGAAATTTCAAAGAGTCTTGAAAGATCTTGCAACCAACTAAATTCCCAAAACAAAAAAACCACAGTAACAAAGCAGTAAAATGGATCAAGATTAAAGTGTGGAACAAGTAGGAAAGAGCATTTCCATAAAAACTGTTGAGGTCTTAATAGACAGACTTTGAGAGAAGGTGAAGAAAAGACAAGTAGCAAAGGAGTTACATAATGGCAAAATGAAGACAAAGAGACTGAAGATAAATAAAACATAAAATAGAGCACCCCAAATAAGAAGATATTCTAGGGATTAAGGCTCAAGAACAACAAGAGTACCAAAAGCATAGGGAACAATAAAAGTACTGAAGATGAAGAGGCTAAAACTGATATGGAGATCCCATTTATGGGACAGAAAATCATCAGTATGAATACCAATGTCTGGGGAAGGATAGGAGAAAAGAAAGTCAGAAGAAGAAATGGGAAAAAACAAAGTCACATACCTGAGTAATTATAGATGCAAAGAAAAAAAGACAGAAGTAGTGAGACACAAGACGACCAAACACCTGATGTGAAATGATGACAACATCGTTGACAAACAAAGTGTCTCTTGTTAACACTGAAACAGCAGGAGGAGAATCCTGAAGTGTTAGGGCCATTGGATGTTGTAAAAACATCAATCTTTAAATCCATGGTGTGTGTGTGTGGGGGAGGCTGAAGGTAATTGCCCAAAATTTCAATACTGCAAAATTTGAAAGCATCATAATATAAACACTAGCAGTGCAGAAGAAAGAATATGGACTACTGTGCATAGAGAACGATACATTTGTGGAAGGTTAGAGTCTACACATGTAGCTTTTCTGAATTAAAACGTTTATGTGATGTACTTCACAGATGTCATGAGGGAATAAAAAATATTATATTGAAACTACTGATAAAAATAAAGTTCTGCAGTCAATATAACTAATATTTACATGTCAGAACATAAAGAATTTTGGTCATATATTTTGTTCAATAACTTTGCATGTTTGTTTTTTGTAAACAAATATTTTCAAAGTAAGTGCAACTGTGCTTGCTTATAATTTTTTACAGCAATTTTTCTGTCTTTAAAAAATCACAAGTAGGTTTTGTAAGAAAGAAAGAAAAAATATATACACACACAATATACCTATTTGTACTTGGACTTCTGAAGTTTTCAATATCAGGGGGTGTTGAAAACAGAGAAGATATTCCACCTCCACTGGAGATCAACATTTCTTTAAGGTTCTTTGTAAAGTTGAAAACAAACTTTCTATTAAAACTGTAGCAGATATGTATGACTTAACTTATATAACACTCCAAAAAATGTAAAAGGACAAATAATGTACTCGAAGCCATTGGTAAAATTAAATGTCCTTTTTGTTCTGTTATAAACAGAAAACTAAAAATAACATGCAAAGTGCAAAGCTACAACACAAACATATATCAAGTTTTCAGTTTTTTAAAATAATAGTTTAAAAATCATTGAACATAAAACAGAATAAAGAAGAGTTCTTATTAAGTAACAGATAAAAGTGCATGTAAGTATAAACTTATTGTGTTCACTCTTAGAATTTGGTTTAAAAATTTTTAATATCATTAGCAACCTTAAGCTTTCCATACCTCATTCTTTTCTTTTGATTCCACAGCCAACTGTAACTGGGTTACTTTCACACATTCTGTTTCAAGAGCTTGTAACAGAGCTGTAGAGTAAGCTTTTTCTTTTTCATAAGCTTCTCTGTTGGTAAGACAAAAACTTTTATATTCTTCTAAAAACTGTTCACAAAGCTTTTCCACTTCTTGTTTCAACTGCTCATCATATTTTTGTTTGAGCTTTT
Source organism: Tachypleus tridentatus (assembly GCF_004210375.1). Classification (NCBI taxonomy): domain Eukaryota; kingdom Metazoa; phylum Arthropoda; class Merostomata; order Xiphosura; family Limulidae; genus Tachypleus; species Tachypleus tridentatus. Next base: position 37,282,572 of record NC_134830.1, read on the forward strand.
GCTTTTCACCACTTATGATGCTCTTACATTCCTCTTGAAATTTTAAAAATTCAAAACTATTTGTGTCATTCAATGAATGCTTTTCATATTCAAGAGACTCTGAAACAGCATGCTCTGACTTTTCTTCACAGAAAATCTTGAGATTATTTATTATATTTTCAAGAGATTTTTCACTGACCTTTTTCAGTTCATTTGTTTCTTCAATATGTGCTTTTTTCATTATTTGTTTCTCACGTTCAAACTGTCTATTAAGGTTTTCTTTGATTGCTTCAATTTCTTCAGCATGAAGTTTCTGAAGTTCAGATTTTTTTACTTCCCAGTGTCTCCTTAGATCTTCTGCCAATCTCTGAAACTGTTCGTGGTGAGCCATCTGTACAGCAGATATATCATTCTGGAACTTACTGTTTAATTGATTTACTTCATCTTGATGACTAATATTCAGTGAATGACATTCAAATTTGAGCTTCTTTTCAAAGTCTTCCTGCAAATACTTGATACTTTCTTTATTATCCTTTTGAACAATCTCTCTTGCACGACGAAAGTCATTTTTTTAAAGACAAAATGTGTTCTTGGTGGCAGTCATTTAATTGTTTTCTCAAGCTTTCTAGATTTTTAGTTTGTTGTCTTTCTGAGGCCTGAAGTTCATCATAATGTAATTTTTGTAAAGTTTGTTTCTCATCAGCATGCAACTGTTGCAATATTCCAATTTTCTGCCGATATGAATTTTCTATCTTTTTTCTATCTTCACCTTTTTCTGTTTCAAACTGGTGTTTTAAATCTTTTTCCATTTCACAAATTTTAATCTTGTATCTCTGTTCTATATCACTTTTTTCTTTCTCAAACTTTTGTTTGAGGTCAAATTCCAGTTCTTTCATTTCATCATAATGTAATTTTTGTAAAGTTTGTTTCTCATCAGCATGCAACTGTTGCAATATTCCAATTTTCTGCCGATATGAATTTTCAATCTTTTTTCTATCTTCACCTTTTTCTGTTTCAAACTGGTGTTTTAAATCTTTTTCCATTTCACAAATTTTAGTCTTGTATCTCTGTTCTATATCACTTTTTTCTTTCTCAAACTTTTGTTTGAGGTCAAATTCCAGTTCTTTCATTTTCTGCATAAATTCTTTGCTGATATTTTGGCACTCTTCATCCTTTTTGTTTTTCCAAATGTTTTCTGTATTTTTCAACTGCTGTTGACAAATTATTTCATTTTCAGCAATTTGTTTCACTAATACAGTATTTATGAGGTCAGGTGTTACTGCTTTACTTTCTTCTACATACTGCTTGAAGGATGATATAATTTCCTAGATAGTACCAATGATGCATAATAATAAAATAGATCACATTAAAAAGCAGTAGTAAAGAATACTTTTAATATAAACACCTACATTTAGCATGATTCAGGCAATACCTATAATTCCTAAAAATAATTTTTTTGTATTTCCTTCATGCACAATTTGTTTATTCAACAGATCACAAAATTAAGATATTTAATCTAATTTTTTCAATCTTAATTGCTTAATGTGACTCATCACTTAGAAATATTTTCTAAATCTACAGATACATTTGCAAAAGTACACTCTTTATCAAAGTTTCCTGAGGTAATAAGGTGCTTGTGGCACAGAGTGTCCAAAAATAAATTAATATTAATTATTTTTTGACAAATAAATTGTTTCTTTATTTATTCCACAACTCCAAGAAACACTTGATTTGTTACAAAAGATACCTTCAAACAGGATGGAACACCACCCCATGTTGCTTGAATTGTTAAAGATTTTAAGTCAAACTTTTTCAGTGTTGGACTGGAAGAGGAAAACTTATCAAACAGCCCTCTTGGACACACAATTGAACCCCTTTAAATTTTCACCTTTGAAATTTTTTTGAAAACATAAGTCTACCGTAACAAATCAAAAGACCTTGAAAAACTGAAACATCAGATTTGTGAAGTTATCTTATCCATCCCTACTGCTGAGTTGGAAAATTTCTCAGAATTTAAAAGCAGAATTAAATTAATTATAGAGAATGATGGAAGACCTGTAGAAGTACATTACTAATTAAAACTAAAATTTACAAGCCTAGTGCTTGTCTTTATATTCAATTGTTATCTTAAATAACAATAAAGTCATTCAACCCTTTTTTTTTTATATATTCATTTTCAGACACCCCGTATATGTATATCTCAAGTGTATTTTTGCTTACATCAAAAATGTATAAAATTACTTATTACTATCTGAAGAATGACTACAATGGCTGTGAATTTCATCTTTAAACAACATTCTGTTTGTAATAGTAGTTTACTTTGGTCTCCATAAAAAAATACGTTCTTTTCATGTTAGCTATGCACACCTGCCTAACTACTATTCTAAGTTTTAGTTTGAAAGAAACTTCAGCCAGTTTTTTGTCTGGATTTGTTTTCTATTATTTCAGCAAGAAAGGGACCTTGTCTGTCAACCAGTGACTGGAATATAACATCAATTTAGTTTTAACAGTTATCACAATAATTATAGAGGATGTGGAACCTGTTCTCTACCAAGGACTGTGCAATAGTTTAACTGCATTTTGTACATTTTTAAAAGAAAATTAATCCTAATTTATTGAACCAGAATATTGGCAAGAATTGGCAGGGTCCATTTTATTTCTACTCATGATAGTCCATAATAATAAAGTAATACTATGTGGTAGGTTTCCAGATGGCCTTATAAAACACCCAACTTCAACAGAATCTACCTGGGCAACACTTATCACAGAATGAGATCCAGTGAAAAACAGAGATATTGGGCTAAAAAAAATATATGACTGAGAAAAATACTCCATTCTGGTTATAGTCTAATAGATGCATTAAAAATAGATTCATGTGGTATTTGAAAACACTCAGAAGAAGAAACTGCCAGATCATGTAAGTAATAAGATAGGAAAGTATTAATAATAGTCCACATACTATCCCAGAGGATAGTCTTCCAGAGGATGATTAAGTTAGGTGGCTAATAACTTTGAGATATTATTAACCTGATCAAATGTGACATGCAGAAGATTCCTTTCCTGTAATGATAATCCATTACAGGCTATGTGATTCAACATGATAAACCACCTCGTTAGGGTAATGAGAAATAGAAGGATCCTAATGAATGAACAATCAGTTCCTGGTTCCTCAGAATGAGTTATTACGAGCTACTAAATACCTGAGGGCCCTTACAAGACATGACAAATGGTCATGATCAGAGCAGTAATAAAGGTGAGAAACAGCTGATAAATGGATTAGTGAAAAGGATATTTTCTCTTTCCTGGCTGCCAGAGTCTTCTAAAGAAAAGACCTACAGGAGTCAAGAAGTACAAATGTGGCATGATAGAGTTCCATGCATATAGACTGCAAACAATTCTGAGAGATAATCTCCACAAGCATAATTTAAAAAAAAAGTGAAACAAAGAAAACAAGGGTAAGAGCTAAATAGAAGATTGAGAAAATGTATGTAAAACAACTGTAAAATTAAATTATGTAATTAAAAATGTCATTTGGGCTGAAAAATACTAAAGGATTTTAGCAAACCTGATAGAGCTCAGGATTCAAAAGCCTTCCAAATATTAGGAATAACTAAAAACAGTGGATAAGGATGCCTTATATGAAGCCACAGTTGATGAAGCAAGACTCTTCTCAAATACTCAACTCATAAAACAAGATATGGTAAATACTTTGGGTGAAGAGGTTTGAAATTCCTTTTAATACTACATTTATGATAAATATTCAATTTCTATTGATAAACGATTGTAGTTGGCAAATGGAGATGTACAGTTAAACACAGAGAAACCTTAGAAGTTAAATCCTTATGCTGGGTAAAAAAACTGTATAACTTCCAAGCATGAAGACTGAGTTTCTGACCATCTAGATGGAAAATGACTGGTCATGGTTGTCTCAATAGAGACTGCCAGTGCAGAAATGATAGAGGTACACATTCATGCAGATACTGAAAACATAGAAATAATGCTTGATTGAGCTGGCCAATATGGTGCAACCAAGAAAACATGACGGGGAGTAGAATGAATCAATAGCCAAATTGAGGGAAAGATGTACAGTTTAAATCCTTTTCAGTCCTGAATGAATGTAACTACTGCCAATGCTTGAGGATGAGGTACCGGAAACCACAATAACTCCAGTTGAGAATTTCAATAAGTCACAATCTTCTGTCCAAGTACCATCGAAGTTCTGACCTTGAAGATAAGCTACCCTATCACTGAAGAGATGCATCTGTGAACAGATGGATCTTGGGAGGAGGTTGTGGAATGAATGCTTCAATATTAATGTTGTTGTGATCCAACCACCATTTGCAATCAATGATATTGCTCTTGGATAATGAGACAGGGTAATCCAAAGAATAATAATGCATGAACAGTGTTCATGCAGTAACTACTGAAAGGATCTCATATGTGTCCATCCCAAAGGAATGAGAGGCTTGAGAGGAATGCCCACATCTCCAAAAGTGAGAGAACCATCTCTGCAGTAAGAGAAAGATACACAAGTGAAAGCCTGATGGCTCTTTCCATGGCTTGAAGCCTCACAGGAATTGGTTGTGTATCACTCAAGTGAGCATTGAAAAACACATCCAAATGCACGAGATATTGTGTCAGTGACCAAACAGATTTCTCCAGTCTAATAATGAAGCCTGCTTCTGTGGCATCTGAAAGGAGAATGTGAGAATGTGTTTAAGCTAATTGAAGGAATGGAGCCAAAAGGAGCCAGTTGTCCATATAATGATGTGTGCACAGCCCCAAGGAATGCAGGTGATGAGAAAATGCTCAAACAACTTTGCAGAGGACGTAAGGTGCTGATGCAAAACCAAATGGTAAAGACTTGAACTGCAGCATCTGACCTTTGTGCATGAACCTGAGAAACTTTTATGATGATTCTATCTATAACATCAAAGAGAAGCAGATATACCTGCACCAGCTAACACTGACCATGTGTAACAAATAAGGAAAGGGTTTAGCACCATAAACACTTGGATACAACATTTAAAAAAATATTAAAATAAAACTACTTGAATATACCTGTATGTTACTAAGACTTAAAACTAATTACACTTCTTCTGTACAAGAACATATTAATAAAACTTTTGTATGTTGTTTTCATACTGTAAGTCTATATAAATTACTTTCTCCATCAAATGATAATGAAATAACTTCTTATCCCTTATTGTTTCTAACAGTTGAGTCATTGGAGTTCTCCTGTTACATATTATAATTTATCCTGGAAGAGTTTCCAATTTCTTATGCTATGTATGTTGCATATTACCATTTTAAAAATATGCTGGAAATTTTAACTTAGAAGTAGTCAATAAAATGTTAATATGTATCAAATTTATTATACTTGCCAACAACATTGATACACAAAATTTTCCTTCTTAACACAAATATATATTTATATACAAAAAACAATACAATTTAAAATAATGATTATTACAAAAATTTTACAAACTCGCAAACAATATTCAGTCTTTTATCTGGTCTGGAATTGAATAGTTTATCGACAGTCTAAGACCATGAAGCACAAATTACTTTTATGTTGATGGACAAATAAACTTCACTTGATGAAAATGCTCGCTAGCTCTTTACTTGTTTGGCCTAAAGCAGTTTACAAGCTTTCCTTTCACAAAGGAAGACAACAGAGATATCTATTGTCTTCATAGAAATACTAACCTCCAAAGTTAATTCTCTGAAGTTGAATGGTTCATAATGTTCAAAGTCTATAAATGTTCTTGATCACATTCTGTAGTTTTCCAATTAATAAGTGTCAATGGCAATTATAACTTCTGAAGCTCATAGCATACTGACTATAGCTGACCAATAATATTCTATTACTGTGTCTCAGCTGGCATTTATACCAATTAGGCAAGATTCTAGAACATTCAACAACATTCCAAGACACGCTAGAACTATAATAAAACATGTATTGCAGATTCTTGCTCTTGGGAATCTTCTACAAATTTAGAGGAGAAGCAGGACTTGCACAATATACATCACATGCATCAAACTGAAACAAACACAGGTTTGAAAATAAATGTGTAATGGTAAATCCATTACACATCCTTCTTTTAGAGAATTAAAAATTGGCATTATACAATTTTTTAACTAAAATATTTGATATACATATACATAAGAAGTAACCATATGGAACTTTCTCCAGTTGATTCTTTGGGAGTGCATGTTTAAATAGTGATTTGATCTTTGGATCCTTTTCTTGCTCAGCAATAAGTTTACTTCCAGCTGAGCTTCACAGGTGAACCAGATCTCATGTTTTTCACTGTCACTCACCAATTAATTATTAGTGGGACAATTACTTACAGATCCCTGTCAGATCAAAAAAAAAATCACTGAGATAAATCTTTAACATTGTCTTCTGAACAAGAGTCTATCATTTGTTTTTGGCTAAAAAATCTTTGCTTGAGCTCAAAGTCACAGAACACGAGGGAAACATGTCTGGATTCTCCTCAACAACAATATCATCTTTGGACAAAACAGTGATCAGCGAGAAAACCATTTTGGATTTGGCACCAACTCTTCCCCCAGCCAAATCTTTTTCCAACAATAGTGATACACCCTTAATTGGCAGAGTAGGTCTTACTCCATCCACAAATGGTCCTGAAACTAGGTCTGATGCTAAATAAATGTTATAAAAAGGAACATTAACAAAGCCACCCTCAATACCCTGAGCAATAACAGACTCACCAGTAGCAGAACTCAAATTTAAAGCCAATACACCCTCTAAGAGTAATGACTGAGTAACTCCAGTATCATGTAAAATACATGTGGGTATGAGATTAGCAGTATCCTATGCCAAATACACAGAACCAACAGACACAAAACACCTAAATTTCTCCATAACTACATCAGCCTTTCTATCAGTGACCAAATCAACAACATCAGGTGATCTGGAGAAACCATATCAATACATGAACATGAACATACTGAATGCTGCCTTCTTTTCATTTTTATTTTTCAAACTGCCAAAATCAAACATGACAGGATTTTTACAGAAATGGCAGAGAGACCTTGATGATTCTGAGTATCTGAAGATTTTGAATTAGAGAAGTTGGAATTTAACCTCAGTGAATTGAAGAGGTACAGGTTTTTACTGAGCTGGAAGGAACTTCTTTTCATGAAAAGTGGTATTATGTGTTAAAGTGTAATCACTGGAAAGAGCAGCTGCTTCTTATATTGTTTCAACTTTCTTTTCATTAAAGTAAGTTTTTTAGGTCATCACTAGTACAGCATTTAAATTCTGCAATTAAACATAGTTGTTTTAATTTCTAAAAATTTGTTGCCAAAATGCACAATATTACATCATCAATCAAAATAATTCTCTTTTTCGTGGGCAAACTCCACAGAGGTTTGATTATCTTGCTTGTGGTAACTTCAACTTTTGACAACAAGCTCCTTTACTAACTTGTATGCTTTGAGAATAGCTTCTTTAATCTTATCATAATTAGTGCAATCTTGTGGAGTGGCATATGCTTCTTGTGCTTTAGCAGTCAAAACAATCTGTAACAATAATGATCATTTTTGGTGGGTTATTCTATGGCTTGGGCAATCTTCTAAAAATATTGGAAGCATTTATCAACTTCATTTTCATTAAATGGAAGTACTTTAATATATCAATTGAGTTCAAAGTTGTCATTTTGTCTTGGCTTGTCACAGTTGCGTCTACTTTTGATTTATTTCTCAGCTTCGATACAGGATTGTTCAGCCTCAAGCTATTTACTTTCTCTTTCCACTTCAATAAGAGCTTGTTATCTCTCTGCTTCAGTTTCGATATGGGCTTGCACTTTCTCAGCTTCAATACAATTTGTAAAAGCTTGATTTGTTTTAGTTTTAATTGGATTTCTAACTTATTTTTATCAGTCAACTCTGATTGGCTAGAGTAGACACCAGAGTATTCCTTTAATGCTTCCCCAAACAAAAAATCATCAGACTAATATTTCAACAATATGCTTTTTAGTTCATTTTTTCTCATTGGTTTTTTAACTTCTAATTCTAAGATTTAATTTCAAGCAATTCACTTTTGTTATGTTTTCTCGTTGTTGGAGGAAGGGTGATTCAAGAAAACCTTGATAATCAGACATGATATAATCTTGTTGGCACTAATAAATATAAATTGAATTAGGATTTTTATTTTAGTTCAGAACAAATATTGTCTTTGATTCAGTTCCTGGACAAGCCTCCAAATTTATCTCAGATGAGTCTAATTTATTATGCTATATAGATTATATATTATGATTTCAAAAAGCTGGAAATTTTCATTATGAAATTAATTAAATGTACCATGTATTAAATTTATGATACTTACCAAAAATATTGATACATACAATTTCTTTCTTGTGACAAATATAGTTTAATCTTAAAAAACTAAATAATACTGACTGACTTACTGACTGACATTGAACTGAATATCTCACTTATACAGTACTCTTATTTCTATAAAATACAAGAAACTTCTAGATTTCAAGGTTGCCTTAACTTTCATGAACTTCTAGATATTACATCATCATGATATCATAACAAATTCCTTCTTAAATACTAAAGATGTATATATATAGTGATACACAAGGTCTGTTCAAAAAATACGCGGACTGACGTCATAAAACAAAATGTACGTTATTTAGAAGTTACAGGTCTGGGACCCCTTTAAAGTACTCTCTTCCCCAACGCACACACTTATCCCAACGGTGTTTCCACTTGTTGAAACAGTCCTGGTACGCTTCTTTGGTAATGTCCTCCAGCTCCTTCGTCGCATTTGCCTTAATCTCGGGAATCGTCTCAAATCTTCTTCCTTTCAAGGGTCTTTTGAGTTTGGGGAACAAGAAAATCTCGCAAGGAGCAAGGTCAGGTGAGTAGGGGGGGGGAAGAACAGTGATCGAGTGTTTGGCCAAAAACTCACGAGTTCTGAGGGCTGAATTTCGCAGCAACGCGGTGCATCTTCAATTTTTCGGTCAAAATCTCGTAACAAGATCCAACTGATATCCCACACTCTTCAGCAAGCTCCCTGACAGTCAGACGTCGATTTGTCCGCACCAGGGTTTTGATTTTGTCGACGTGTGGGTCGTCAGTTGACGTAGAAGAACGTCCAGGACGCTCATCATCTTCAATGGACTGTCGACCATCCTTAAAACGTTCATGCCACTTGAAACATGCCGTACGTTCATAGCAACATCACCATAAGCCGTGTTAAGCATAGCAAAAGTTTCAGTCGCAGATTTTCCAAGTTTAACACAAAATTTCACAGCAAGTCGTTGCTCCTTCAGGTCATTCATTCTGAAATCCGCCAAACGAAAAAATCGCACTTCACTTAAAACCGCGTAGCTAATACACAAATGAAGATATCTGCAATCGGGAAATGGCGTCGTAATCAGCTGATCTGTGCGAACCTAGCGACACCAAGCGGCTTCCCCTGGAACCAACTGGAGCCGCGCAATTCAAACAGCCCGCGTATTTTTTGAACAGCCCTCGTATGTAAACCATCTCTCATAATCATTTACTGATTTTTACATAAAAGTTGAAATTCCTAAACACCTGTATTATTAGATTATTAATTTCACAATAGGTCATACAGAAATACAGTGAAAACTGCAGTAAAGATAACAAAATGTACCTGGGAGTTTCTCATACATTCTACTTCTTCAAGGAGAGTGTTGATTTGAATTTGAAGCTGGGCATTCTCCTTTTTCATCTCTGCAAGGTCACCATCCTTTTGAATTACTTGGGCACTAAGCTGGAAAATTTGGTGTTGATATGATTCATAACTTCTCTGAAGGTCTTTCAATTCCACTTCTTTTTTAGCCATTACTCTGTCCTTCTTTAGTAGATAACTTTGTTTATCTTCTAAAGTTCCTTGTAACTCTTTGATCTTATAATGCAAAAAATATAAGAAACATGTATATCAACACTTTGTGAGTATCATAAAAATAGTGTACAGTATGCTATGAAAAATATGTATTTTGTTAACAGGAAACATTTTCAGTTTTAACTGGAGAGCCCCACGAACAGCTGAAAATGCCAAATCCGGACATGCTGTATCATGTTTAAAGATTTTCAAAAAATGAATTTAACCATTTTTAATTACAGAAAAGACTGGAAGTTGTTAAGCATTTTTCTGCCAATGTTGTATAGGCTGATGTAGCACATTTCACTCATTCTGAAATTGTCAACACATCCAACTGTATTATCTGGTTAGAAACTAATCCATATGAAATATGGGTGAAGCAGTGAATATAATGTTACTTTTTCTGACCTCTGATAACTTCAGTTAACTAGGTTTTCATAACCTCTCCCCATATGGCTCATAACAAGTCCAACCTGTCTCCTTATATTTCTTTTGTAATTATACACAACAAGACTGCAGTAAAGCCCTCTATGGATGTTACACACTCTACCATCCTCTTGAGTGTTGCTTTAATGCTTTACTAGCTCATCTGTCTGCAAACTTGTCAGTTTTACGTTGGTTAAATGAACTGCACTGCAATCAAAAGAGCCATTTATACCAATCAGAAATAAATCAAAGTGGCACCTCTGGTGACAACATGACACTTACTTCCACGTAATACTCATTAAAACCCTGTATAATTTCAACTCCCAATACCATGCTATTTGTGAGATATGATGTGCTGAACTGTGACACTTTCTTTGTAATCACCTTGAACTCCGATAAATAACTTTCACATGCACACTTAGTTTGGATAACTCATAAAAAACTTATAGCATATTATGTATCTAGCTGCTGCTATCTGTTTCATTAAAACAACAATAAAAGGCAAACGTAGTTCAAACAAAGATGTCACTATACTGTATTAAGGTTAAAATGCATTTTAACTGATTTCCAGTAAAAGCTAGATGAAAGTATGAATATGTGTTGTACAAAGACCTATATACTGATACAAATTAAAGAATGTGTACTACAAGTCTAAAGTTGCACCAGTGAAAAAAAAAAGAATGATGGAATCACACCATGTTAGCACTTTGAACCACTTTGGACTTCATTTCTGCAAATTCCACTCTCAACTGGCGTATTTGTTGACACAATTGATCAATTCCCTCATCTTTTTCTCTCAAATACATCTTGGCATGACGAGAGAGAGATGTATTCTCTCCTCTGGCGACTGTAGCCTGAAAATTAAACAATAGAAACATGTATAGTATACATATATTATTCTTTATTCTAGACCAAATGACAGAGCTTGCTATAAGCTAATGGCAAAATTCATATATTTTAAAAACTTGTTGGATTATAAGAGTAGATAACACTGTCATTAGATTTTCAGCCACAGGCAGAATTCTATGCTCCCTTTAAAGTACCAAAAATATTAATTTAATTTCTTTTATATATATATATATACAAGTTGAACATCAGTTAAAATTTAAATCATTAACACAATCATCTAAAAAAAATTGACCATTACAATAAAGACAGAATATGGTCAAGAAGAGGTTTGGGAAACATTTCTTTTCCATAAATAAAAATTATGTATAAAAAACATTCACTAATTCATACTGTTATAGTTCATGGAAGCCCAACGTGGCCAAGTGTGTTAAGTCGTGCGACTCGTAATCTGCGGGTCGCGTGTTCGCATCCCAGTCGAGCCAAACATGCTCCCCTCCCAGCCGTGGGGGCGTTATTATGTGAGGGTCAATCCCACTATTCGTTGATAAAAGAGCAGCCCAAGAGTTGGCAGTGGGTGGTGATGACTAGCTGCCTTCCCTCTTGTCTCACACTGCTAACTCAGGGGCGGCTAGCACAAATAGCCCTCGTGTAGCTTTGTGCAAAATTCAAAAACAAACAAACAAACTAGTTCATGGAAAAATATGCAATGGTCAAGCATATTGGCTACTTCTTTTGAAATTAGTATAAATCAGACATACTTTTGTGAATCACACACACTTACGTTAGAATTTTCACTATAACCTTTTGGAACAAGCCATCTCGTCAGCTGTTTAGTTTGGCGTTTAATGATAATATGAGCCATTTTAAGCCTAATGTCTGGTACGGTATAAATTTAAAACTCAATATATTACTGAATTAAAACACATAAGAATAGGCTCAATAAAACTTTTGGTTTATTAAATACGTGACAAGGATGGTAATGCTTTTGCTATGATCAACAGTTTTCTTTTTCTTTTAAACTGAAACTAATACTTTTTGATTTTCTGGAAATTATGAAGTGCGATCATTCATGTTTAAATCACATTCACGAAAACCGTTACAAACGTTCTATTTTGCTAAGCAACCGCACATGATATAATATAACAATACTATAAGTGTGGTAGCCAATCAAATGCGCCTAGGAACTCGCAATACTTTACTTAATCTAGAAGAAAAATTAATATACTTTCTAAAATTAACAAATGATTAAGTAATCCACTTTTTAAACACCTTTTTTATAATTCTTGTAACCATAATATTTTAAAATTACTTTTACTGAAATTAATTCAAATGAAAAGTAGTTACTTTAAAATAAAACCTAAATAACAAGTAATTAGAAAAAAGGAATCAATAATAGCTTGTTTAATTATTTTTATTAGTTTTTGCTGTTGTTTTGAATGAAGCACAAAGCTACACAATGGACTGTCTGTGCTCTGCCCATCACGGGTATCGAAACGCGATTTTTTGCGTTGTAAGCCCACAAACATACCACTGAGCCACTGGGGGGGCTTTTATCAGTTTAAATCACTTACGTTTAAATTTCAGTGATGAAGTAGAACCAAATGTATCTTTCGATTCGCTACTTTTTGTTTTTTAAAAATACACGTCATTAGTGATGCTGGAAAGATAAAAGAAAATAAATAACTTGAACCTCATGTACTATGACTATAGGGGTGGAATGCATGCAGTTTGTTTGATTTAGATCGTATATTGTAGACCTTGCCACTACTTTAAATTAATTTAGGTGTTTGAATAATATTATTTCGTAGACAAACTAGTTGTTTTACATGTCTAAATTATCTTCCGAAACGTGAAGTTGAGTGAAACTAAAAAGAAAAGTGATGGACAAGTTAATTTATTCTTTGATTCACTTCTCTTACAGCAACATACTAGTTTCTACCATCAACGTTTCAGCACTAAACGATTAGAGGCCCGGCATGGCCAAGCGTGTTAAGGCGTGACACTCGTAATCTGAGGGTCGCGGGTTTGCATCCCCGTTGCGCCAAACATGCTCGCCCTATCAGCCGTGAGGGCGTTTTAATTTGACGGTCAATCCTACTATTCGTTGGTAAAAGAGTAGCCCAAGAGTTGGTGGTGGGTGGTGATGACTAGCTGCCTTCCCTCCCGTCTTGCATTGCTAAATTAGGGACGGCTAGAACAGACAGTCCTCGAGTAGCTTTCTGCGAAATTCAAAAACAAACAAAACAACGAAACTCTCTAAGAGGCGTACGTGTTGTTTGTAACTCATTGATGTCGAGAATTTAGAGTCGCGGGAAATTTATTGGTGTGTAGAATAAAGAAAACAGAAGATTAGGTAATAAAGATGAATAGTTTGGTTTGGTGTTTTATGACGCAAAGGAACATGGCTATCTGCGCTAAAGATAAATAAATGGTGTTAAATGAAAAGTAAAAGTAGAGAGACAGACAAAAATTAGCAGATGAGATGTTACGAAACTGAATTAGGGCAAAGAAAAGAACAAAGGGAAGTTAATCTTCGTGGAAGGCCTTACAATTAACATAGGCTTAACGATTGATATACTACTGTGAGTATTAAACAAAATAACGAAAGTAATTTATTTCGCGAAAGAGAGTACTGACCATATATTTATATCTTTAATCTTTCAAACTCAAAGTTACAGCTTAACTACAGTTTGACCTATCTTAAAAAAGAAGAGAGCTAAGCCTAAAGTTACCACTAACCAACGTTAGCCTTATCGATGTTGTTTTGGAATTTCGCACAAAGCTACCCGAAGGCTATCTGTGCTAGCCGTCCCTAATTTTGCAGTGTAGGACTAGAGGGAAGGCAGCTAATCATCACCACCCACCGCCAACTCCTGGGCTACTCTTTTACCAACGAATAGTGGGATTGATCGTCACATTATACACCCCCACGGCTGGGAGGGCGAGCATGTTTAGCGCGACGCGGGCGCGAACCCGCGACCCTCGGATTACGAGTCGCACGCCTCACGCGCTTGGCCATGCCAGGCCTTAGCCTTATCGAAAGAACTGATTCTGTTATGGCGAAATAGGAAAGCCGAAATTCAAAAATTGTTGTTAGTTAGTGATATTCTTGGCTGTAATTACAGAAATACCACATGATAATAATTAGCTTATGTGATTTATGATAGACTTAATTCCATGTAACAAGCTAACAATTTAAATTAATCTTTATAATTAAAATGTAATGACAAAGCTCGTACTAATGAAAATAGATTTATAAAACAAACTAACTTGGTAAGACTGGTACCACAAAAATCCATAAAACAATTTTCCACTTTCTGCATTCAAGATTTAATAAATTAGAAAAATAACAAGCTTATGCAATAACTATTTCTTTATTCCAGGACATAGTTTCAAATAAAAAATGCTCTGATAAGGAGAACATGACTTCACTGTGGCTGTACATGTGTGTTTGATTATATCTTTGTTGATGTAATGTGTAAGTACAGGAAGTAATGAATGAAGTCAAAGTGTAAGAAGTAGCTGGAAAGCTAATGTCATTATTATTATAATGATTAAGAACAAGATGTAGTACTAATGGTAAATATATTTACTGTAACAAAATTACTGTTAATACTGTAATAATGCACCATGCAAAGAACATGCTTTAATTATATATAGTAAGATATTAAAGAGAAATAAAGCTAATCGTGACTGCAATATGACACTGATTCATTATTACTTTAAAATTAATTTTAGAGGAATTGTTGATTGTCATGTATTATAATTTATCTCAGATCAGTCTCCAGTTTGTTATGTACATAATGTATTACAATTTTAAATAGCTGGAAATCTTAATTTAAATGTTAATTAAATGTTGATATGTATTAAATGTGTTTGAACATTATTTCTTATAAGTTATGAAAATTCATTACTTCGTTTTTTACTGATGTGTTTTCTAAATGCTTCTGTGATGTACACTGTAACAGGTAAACAAACCACGTGTTTCCTTTTGGAAGAGACGAGTACCATGCACCATATTATCCTGGTCTATGGTGTTACTACTTGTGAGTATTATTTATGAATTAATTTGAAGTATATAGGTGTGTACACTAAAGTTATGTGAATATTTAAGATTTCATATTTAAAGAAGAACCAATTTTGAGACCAATGAAGTTTAGAAACAGGTTCAATAGGTAATGAAGACTTTATTTAACACAGTGACAGTGTGTGGTCTTCAGTGGGAATGAGAAATTTATCTATATTCAGGAATAAGTGTGTATGTGTACATTATTATTAAAAAATTATTAATTTGGGAAGGGGTGTAGGGATCGTCAGAAAAGTTGAATCAAAATATAAAAATTGTATTTTCAAGCTGACAACTCGGGACTCTTAAAAAGTAAACAAATTATTTTGATAAGTACTGCAGGCATGGAGTTAAAAGGTTTATAGCTCAAGAAATTAATGCAGACATAACTTTCAGCTGTATTTATTTACTTTTTTAGAGTCTTGACAATCCAGGCTCTGTATTTTGACTCATGTTGTTTGTTTATTTTTCTGACAGTCTAGAATGAGTTTTAATTATATTGTCACTTAAGTTGTTTTTTTATATTCATTTATAGAGAATACATTCTAAACTTCACAAGTGCATGTGAACATTCAGTTGAATGTTACCTATTTTTTAACAGTTTACTGTTGCTTCTGCTTTATGTTACACTCATCCACCACATATTAAAAAATAAATAACAAATGTTCAAGAGAGAATGAACATATTTACAGGTATACACTTGTAACATACAAACTGTAAAGTTGTTCTCAAAGGACCATTGTGAATGGAAAGATTGTATGATCACAAATTTAATGACTAGCTTCCATCAGCTTGTACTATTATGTAACAAAAGATGAACAGCAACAAAGGAATCTCATCAGAATGGAATAATGTTTCTTTTAATATAATACAACAAAGGTTAGTGCAACATAAACATACACAGTCACATGCTTACTTTGATAGGTTTACATAACAAATATGTTTGTTCTTCAACAGCCTGCTGTGTACAAGTTTGTTAGAATAAGGCAACACAAATAATTCATTCAGTGGCACACATTGCTGAATTGCCAATTACCAATAAAATTTACTACCACTCCCCATTTAAAATTGCAATAGCTATATGAAAGAGTAATATATGCAGTGGTAATAAATACTGAATAGGTACTTGTGACTTCTGCTAAGTACAAAAAACAGTAGAAAGAATTACCGATGTGATATTGAATAGTGACATCTATTATGGTAATCATCCAGTGTCAAACACCTGTTGAAATATTGCCAGGGAAATAAACTTGAGTAATGATGAACAACAGTGGCTTGAATAACAATATCCAACATCAGAATCCCCCTAATTTTGTTGTGGCTGTTTCCAGTAAAAACACTAGAAACTGCACAAGCTGTAGTTTCCAACTAATGTACATAGTGGATTTTTTGATGGTTATAAATGAAGGACTAAGAGAATTTCACAGCATGACATAATTAAGGATGTGGAAGTAAGTTTAAAAGTCCTGTCAGTTTCTTGCAGAAATCTCAGTGGAGTCCTGTAACACAATGAATATCATTTGAAATAATTTTGTAATGAAATCAAAATGGTTATTTGTTGCTTGAGTTAAGCTGTCAGCAATAGATCTGCAGTTTTGTTTGCTTACATTATTTTTTGTAATCACTATTTGTAGATTTTAAATACCTAGTTTTTAATTATCTGCTATGTTAACTTTTTTAATGCACAGCAATGAGAAAATATGTGTTTAGAGTGAAACACGACCCCCACTAGACATGTATAAAATTATTCCAGTAGAAAAACAGCCCTGTCAAATAAAACAAGTGTGTTTAAAACATATCTTTAAATAAAGATTTGTGTCTTTTGAAGTAATTATTTATCAAGGTTTTGTGTGAACTTGTTTAACGTGAGTCCAGTATAAAAGCAGCCACTCAGAACAACTTTGCATCTGTTATGTACTTATAACCACATAAAGCATCTTTCAGTGAAAAATAATTAATTTTTTAAGTAAGTCATGGATATTCACAGTATTCCATATAGCATATCTATGTTATGGTTCAAAATGCTCAGTTGATTTTGCTGTAGTTTTGTGTAACAATAGCATGAATAAAAATGATACGATTAAGTAGGCAAATTTTAATTTTGTCTCAACAATCATGAAATCATGTATTTTGCTTATTATCAATCTTTTGGTGGTCCAATCTATTTACAAGAAAGGTTTTCAGTGGTGTTTCAAGAATGAGTCTACTTTTAACGGTTTTTTTTTTCCCCCAAATGTATAGAGATCACTAAAAGGCTTAATAGAGATATCCTAGTACCACAGGTGGTACTGTTTTAGCGTAAGGCTGCATTCTTAAATTGAGATGACTTTTATAACTTCATGGTCATTGATTTTTGGTTCTATGTTTAAAGTAAAATTGTTTTTACAAGATGTACTTTGTAAACTTGGGAGGATTTCTTATTATTTTCAGTGAATCCAGTTTTCAATTTTCTGCAGAAAGCATTCAAGACAAATATTTCTCATAATTATGTCTCCACAGAGAGGTGTACTGTATTTCAAGATGCCTGGTATGGGTATTAAAACTTTTATTAAAATAAATTAGAGAACAATGTTTCAACCTTTTTAGGTCTTCAGGTTAACAAAAAGAATTTTAATACTCATACCAGAAATCTTGAGATACATTTTTACTTTACGTGGGCTCCTCATCATCATGAGAGAGATATAGTTTTTCTGTTGTTTCATCTTTTTCGAAACCCTTTTCAGTCGACTGCTATTCCTACATATCTTCGCAGATTATCTTGAAACTTGGTAGGGTCATACTTTGGTCCAATATGTCCAGTCAGTATTTTCATTTTTTTTATTTAGTCATTTTTAAGGGGTCAGATGTCAAACAACCCAAAAATATATATTTTGGGCTCTTGTGTGGTTATATTTACATCAGTCTAGAAGACAACTGGCAGAAATGTAAATATTCATGAACTCAATACAATTACAAAGAAAAATAGGTTGTTTTTTGTTTTTTTCTTTTGGGAGGTAAGAGATCCAAAAAAAGCATAATTTAGAGATATTTGTTGTTCATTTACTCAGCTATATTTTGACCAATTTACATGGTATCTGGTAGAAAGATATTTTTGTACAGGTCTCAAACATTGACAAACAAAAAATTGTGAAATTGCCCATTTTTAGTAATTATAAAATGGGTTATAATGCCACAAAAAAGCATAACTTTAGAGTTATTTGATCAGTTCCAGGTTTCATGATTTTTGTTTTATCATATCCCACAAAACAACTTGCTGCCAAGAAAATCTAGGTAAAGACACAGTGAACCACTTTGTAAAAGGACAAAGAACCTCCAACTATGTGAAGAAATCTGGACTTTGCATCATGTTTTAATCAGAAAACATGAGAGATTTTAAGTTGTTTTCACAACTTTTCACAAAAGTATATATGACTTTTCATCATCATATGGTGATGGTACATAAAAGTGTATGTTTTTTTAAGTTACCTAAAAGTATTTTAAATTTATATAAAAATTGTCTAACAAGACTATTACTTAACTAAAATTGTAAATTGAAACATAACTTCTCAAACAGTGGAATAAAGTGAATGTATAATCTGAAGAAAGAAACAAACATTAAAATTTTGAAAGCTGATAAAGGCAACATTAGTGTAATTATGAACAACAGAGAATACATTGACTTGTTTCCCAGTTTTTGTTTATTACATATATATTCTCTATCACAGTAGCTCTTGATGCAGTGATTCTTTATAGACTTAAGATATTATGTTTTTTATTCTTCAGGTTACAGTGGCTCTTTCTTTACAGGATTAACAAATTATGTTTTGTTCTTTAGGTTACAGTAGCTCTTGTTGCTGCACTGTTGAACCTTGTGTGCATAATGAACTTTAACCTGGTAGGTCACTTAATCAAGAAAAGGGATGTGAAATTCATGTATTTCTGGTTGTGCAAAAACCTATCCCTTCATTGTCAAATTCAAAATTCTCCAATCAATACCCTTAAAATTAAAGTCTCTCACAATAACATCATCTTTTTCAGCTACCATTCTGATCTCATTGTACAGTTTCTGATTAAGTTCCACATTATGATCTTGTGGTCTATAACAAATCTCAATTTCAAGACTTTTCTATCCATATCTACTAACAATCACCCAAACTGACTCAAACTTATTACTGTTTTTTTTAATATGCAGTGACTCAACATCATGCAATTCCATCCTCATATATAAAGCTATCCCTTGCTTTTCATACTCTATCTGTAGTAACTAATCTGTAGCCTGGTATTTTGGAAAAATCTTATCATTCAAAGTTGTTTATATTGAACCACATTTTAGTGATACTCATAACATCAAAATCCACAACTGCTTTATTTCTAATATTCCTAGCATTGCAACAGCAACAATTAGTTAAATATTTTAAAACAAATTCATATCTTATGTGTGTTGTACGTTTTTCTATCAATTATGTTTCTAGTTTTACTAATATCATAGCCTTCACCTCTGTCTAGCCCTAGTTTAAATTTACCACTACAGCTGAGTTAAGAGCCTTTGCTAACATGCTAGCTCCTGCTTTTTTACGTGTAAGCCTACACTTCAGAAACATTAACCTTTCCATTAAAATTATTTTACAAATCTAGCCAACCAATTTGTTCATCCCTACATACTGATCAAAGTCTATCATTCAACCATAGTGACTAACTTAATATCTTATTCCCAGACTTTATTTTGACAATATCCCTGACAAAATCAAACTAACACCTAAATTATACCCATCTTTCCTTACATCACTGTTCTCAACATTAGCACCAAAACTGTGCTGCTACTAGAATCCTTAACTATCTCTCTGGTTCTTTTAGTTGTATCCTGTACCTCCTGCTCCTGGATAGCATAAGTGTATTTTTGTTGCTCCTATATACTCCACACACTACTTTTTTATAACTGCAAAAGTACTTTTAAAATTATCTCTTGCAGCAGCACAAAACACTAATTGTTTTAATGGTTTAAAATGATTTTAAAACCAGCTTGCATGGTAATGACATTCGTAGAAGATGTCTATTGCTTCATTTTATGTTGGATTATGATCTAAAATATAGCAAAGTAGAAATTAAAAAAGTAGGACCCTGCATTTGAATTAGGACTTTATAGAATTATGAACTAAAGTAATATGGAATATAAAGTTTAATAAAGAATTGTCACTAAATAAATTTGCCTACATCGTAAAAGAAGTCATGTCTCCTAATTTTACATGTACTGTGAAAACTGTACTAAATAATAACAATATTATGTTTTAATCGTATCAGTAAACACACTAGAATCCCTCGCCTTATTTACATTGTAACACCTAAACACTTGCTAGTAAAGTCTTGAATCACTGTGATGTTGATTTCATTTAATACTAACAAAATGATTATCCATTACTTTTTAGATCTCACTACATTAATTAGTTATGTCCTAAATATAAAACATTAAATGTCAAGATCCATTATGGTGAAGGTAATTAGGAAATTGGGTTCAGTTAACAGGATGAAACATGAAATGTTGAGAACTATTGTAGTGAAGGTGAGAATTAACAAGGATTCAGTTACTTGGGATCCATTACGGTGAACTGGAATTCAAATACTCATAATGATTACACATCTTTCTTTATTTTCAAGCAGTAATACAAGTAATTTGCAATTTAAATATCTTAAGTGATTTTGAATCATTGAAACCATGAGAACTAAATAAATTTTGAAAAGGAACGAAAACAAGTCTTAAGATGTGTGGACAAACATACTATGGAATATCTAAAATTTGTGTTGTGGAAAACAAATTACCAAAATGTTATTGTTCTGAGGAGGGGGGAGTTTCATTTTTAAGCCTAAGTTACATTTGTTAACTGCTACTAAGCATTTCATGATAAAGCTTTAACAGCTTTTACTTTTTGGAAGGAAAGATATTCACTGAACTTCATAAGTAAAATTTAGACAAGCATAATCATAGTGGTATGATTACAGCAATACTAAGAAAATGCTAATATTATTCACTCTGCAGTTTTACTTTCATCTTTGTAACTTCTGCAAAAGTAGGCATTCTCTTCTCTTCTTTTATAATGTCTATATTATTCTTGTTCCGAATTTTCCCCAAGTATATGAGAAATCACGTTTTATTGCATAATAACGACTCTCACTATGTCTGTCATTTTCTTTTTTAATGTCTTAAAAGTCTTTTTCCAACTTTTCAGTAATCATTGTTTCTACGAATTCATCTTGATTTTTAAGAACACATTCTAATAGTTCACTAATATCTGAAAGATTGCTAATCTCCTTCTGTTCTACGATTTGCTCTCCTTAAGATAAAAATGCTATTATTTTCTGTTTTATCAAGCATGGTTAGTGATGTAATAGACATTTAACACAGTGAATTTTATTATTATCCACAATGTCAAACTTAGTTAACTGTGTACTATGACGTTTACATATGTGAATATTTTTTTTCTACATTGTCAAATCTACTTAATGGTGTGAAACACTTAATAAGGTTTGCTCTTACACTATCAAACTAAATAATGTTACAGTATATTATTTAAGATGAAAGTGTGTTGTTATTTTCTGCACTTTCAATTCTGTATTCTTAATTTTTAGGCATTGATCATCGCCTTTTCTTCAAGTTTTGTTGATGAAATATTCTATTCAGTTTTCATTTCACCAGATGGGTCACTGAATGGAATTCTGAACTTTACTCTAGCAGATTTCAATATCAGTGAGTTTTCTGTTGATATGAATATCGTTTCTGAAACCTACACCAGTGTGGAATACTCCAAGTAGGTGTTAATTTTTGCATTATTGTTTCAAAGTAACAGAGCATAGAAAACAATGTAGTGTCTCTTTAACCCTACTGACATGGCACATCAGTGTGTTGTTTGTTTAACCCTACTCACATGGCACATCAGTGTGGTGTCTCTTTCATCCTACTGACATGGGATATCAAAGTGCAGAAATCACAACCAAAATTTACATAGATTCAAACATTAATCCTGCTGACATGTAAAATGAAAGTGCCCAAGTTACAACCATTTTACATAGATTCAAGCATTAATCCTACTGACATGGGATATGAAAGTGCACAAGTTACAACCATATTACATAGATTCAAACTTTAACCCTATTGACATGGGATATCAGATTGTGCAAGGTACAACCATTTTATTGAGTTAGTTTCAAAGTTATCATCCATGGAAGCGTTTTCCTTCACTGTTACAACATTTTGACCACAATGAACCAGATGCAAGGCAATTGAATGCAACATGATATATTTGGTATGTGTAAGTGGATGGAAATAATGCCTAGCATGCATAGATAGATGGGTACAGATGATGTCTATCATGTTAAATGTATGGGTGGAAATGATGTTTGGCATGTGCAAATATAATGCTGTAGATGATATCTTGCATGTGTAGATATATGGGTGGATCAGTAAAGGGTTAATTAAACTACTTCATATCAATCAAAACATGTTATTAAACTTGGTACAAAAAGATACTTTATAACTCAGATAATGAATATTTAAATATGTTCTCAGTCTGAACTTTTCTGCATAATCTGGTGATGCTCTGACTTTTCATTTATAAGTTTTTTTTTCTTCTCTTGTGAGGGTTTCAGACTGTTCAACCAATTAGAAACATATATAGTAGATAATGACAACCCAGAATATAAAATTTCAACCCAAATGACAAACATTTCTATTATCTTCTGTTTTTCAAGAATTATGTGTAACTCTCTTTTATATTGCTGTTAGACAATTGGTGGTATTTGTACAACTGATAAAAAGAGTGTATTCTATGTATAAATCAGGAAAGTTTCTTTTTGTTTCGGCAGTCAAAGCCAATACTTCATGAAGCTAGCCTGATGGGTTGAGACAAAAAATGTTGCTTTAAGGAATAATGAATTTGATTTTTGTTTCTTTATAAACCTAGTTAGAAATTACAGTAGTTTTAGAATTCTATTCAAGTGCATTATTTAATATAGCATAATTATTCATAGTACGAAACAGAAATTTTATTATCCTTCTATAAACATGAAAAATAATCACAAGAGATTTCATAATATTCACAATTGGTTTCATTTTTTTATTCTAACAGAAGTAATATTTGAACAAAACTTTAATGTATTTTTCTTTTAGGAAGATGGAAAGATTGTTTCTAGATTGTGTTTTATGTGCAGTAAAAAAGTTATACATCTTCAAGAGAGAGACTTTACTGTCTTCATCTTCAGCAACATTTGAATCAACTACAACTACTATTTTAATGACTGTATTTCAGGATTGATACACAAATATTGTTTAAATAAAACACAACAGAACTTGAAGAGTAAATGCTTTGATGATTTTATTACTTTTCTGCTGGTACAAAGCTATTAAAATTTCCCAGACATCAGAGCCACAAAATTCCAACAAAATATTCTCACCCATTAGGATTTCAAAGGAACTTTTTTGGAAGGAAACTATAGAATTAATTTCTAACAGTTAGATATAGCTAACAAACTTGCATATTGCTGTTCATATAAAAGCACAAAATGTGCTTAGTTGTTTAAGTTAGAAAGTTAATTTTTTTAAAAAAATTGACTGAGTACAGATAACAGTTTTAAGGTAAAGTTGAAATTTTATAAAGTGCAAAACATCCACTATAAAATAGTTGCTTAAAATGCTGGCTTCTGTTTTAAGGTCATTTTATTTCATGGTTTCTTCATTCAGGTACCAAGACCATAGAGAGCTCCCAACAGCAAACAACAAATACCAGTATAAGTCGATCTATTGGCAGATGCTACAACTTGCTTGGTTTTCGTTTTTCTTTTAGTGATTGGAAACAGTTTTTCAAATTATAGATCTTATTTTTGATTAAACGTAATTACATTTACAGTTCATTTTTAGTTTATATCAAAATAAATCAATTTACAGTAGCTTTCACTTTAGGACATACAACCTTCTTTCTTCAAAAGATAGAATATTTTTAAATGCTAATTGCAGAACTAACCTGAGACTTTACTTAACCAAAGTTTCCAAAACAAATATAAAGTGTCAATAGCTTTTATTAAATCACCTTTCACCTGTAATTTAAAATTTTTGAGGAAGCTAAACATATGTTTTGATGTACATAAACCCACAGAACGAGTTGAGAAATACTGTATTAAATTAACTTCAAGGGAGCTGGAAACTGTTTAACATTTACTGCGACTGAAAATGTATAAACATTATAACTATGTTCAGTGTTTTTAATGAATCAACATAAATAGGCTATAATGGGTAATACATTTTAATACAGCCAGGACAATCCTAGAATGTTTTAAAAGTTTCAGTAACATTTACTAAGTTATCCTTCACAAAATGGATAGATTAACCATTTTTGTTATAAAACTATCCTTTTTTATTCCCCAATTCTAAAAGTGTTAGATTTTTAATGGCTTCTGTTCATCCAGTATAATGTTTTTCTAATTGTGTAATAGTGATACTGTTCTGAATGACTGTATGTGCTCATTAGTAATTTAAGAAATATTCATAGTTTAATCTTTGTTCATAATCTGTACTGGTTAAACATTGTGATGAAAAAGATCATGTTTTAAAACTGCTCCAGTGAAACTTATCATGTTTTTACTTTTTTTTTCAGTGTCTTGTACCCCTAGGTGGGGATACCTGTACGTGGTGAGGGGACCTCCCAGGGAAGGTTCTGTTCTGTCTACTTTCGTTCTTGGCCAAAATGGTTGGAGGAAAATGAGGTGCAGCATTTGAAAAGACACATAACAATAGTTTTCCTGAGGCTCGGAAATTGCTGCCCACTACTCCATCTCGGACATATGCTGTTGCACTTCATTCCACGACTACAGTAAGAGTGCAGACAGATCTCTCTGTGCCTCCAGGAGAATCGTTTTCAAAATAAATGAAAAGCCTTTTGACATCTGTGGTTAAAAAGGTTGATGAATCGACTTCCACACCCATTTCTGTTCCTCCCATACGTTCCAACAAAACTCAAGATCAACATCCTTCAGTTTCAAATACAAGCATTTTTTCTAATACATCTTTTTGTTCCACCCCAAGAGGCAAAACAATCATTTGTTCGCGTCCTCAGTCACTGGAATCCCCTTCCATTAACAAAGACCTACCTACTCGAACCAGGGCAGGATCCATGGAGGTTGATAGATCTCCTCCGACTAAAGACAGTAAGGAAAAAAGACGTGGTCGTAAACAGAAGGGTTCTCCAGCAACTTCACCTACTCGTGATTAAAAATGGCCACATTGATACAATGGAACTGTCGAGGATTACGTTCTAATTTGGATGATATCAAAACACTGATTGCTTCCTACCATCCTGTTTGTCTTTCTTTACAAGAAACATTTCTCAAACTTGCTGATACAGTCTCCATTCGGCAGTTTTCTCTGTACAGAAATGACAGGCTGTGTGATGGATGAGTACATGGAGGGTGGCACTATTGGTTGATCAATACGTGCCCACCCTGTCTTTGTCACTCAACACACCCTTGGAGGCTGTAGCCATCCGTGTTTCCTTGGGTCATACCATCACTGTTTGTTCTCTCTACCTGTCCCCTGGTGAGATATATGATCAATCAGACCTTGATGCTTTTGTTGAACAGTTGCCATCTCCATTTCTAATCCTGGGGGATTTTAATGGTCATCATCCCCTCTGGGTAAGTACTGTTATTGATGTGAGGGGTCAATCTGTAGAGCATATGCTCTCTGATCACAATCTTTCTCTTTTCAATACTGGTTCTTCCACTTACTTTGATGCACCTAGTCAATCCTTTACTGCTATTGATCTCTCAGTTTGCTTCCCTTCATTATTCTCCCATTTTTCATGGAGGGTTGACAGTAATCCACTAGGCAGTGATCATTTTCCTATCCTTTTAAGAGAGCCTGGCCGTGGTCAATGCCACCCTACCCAAGTGCCCCAGTGGAAGCTGGATCAGGCACACTGGTCCACTTTCACTGCTCTCGCAGAACTTGATCCTGCCATCATAAATCAGCCATCAATAGACGACTGTGTGGCAGCGGTAACTGGCTATATTATCCAAGCAGCTGCTCAGTGTATTCCTAAAATTTCGACAGGTTTTCCACGATATCCTCGTCCGTGGTGGAATCCTGCTTGCCACTTAGCACGGAAGGCTCAAAAACGGGCCTGGGATACTTTTCGTAAATATCCCACACTTTCAAACCGTGTCGCTTTCCAAAGCGAGAAGGAATCTTGGATTAAGTTCACAACTAGCATATCTTCTACCACTAGTTCCAAGATCATATGGGACAGGATTCGAAAGGTTAATGGGCACTACCATTCTGTCCCCCTCTCGATCTTACTCTATGATGGTCAGGAAGTGGCTGATGTCCGGAGCATCGCTGATACTCTAGGTGAAAGCTTTTGCCGGGTATCTAGCACTTTTGCTTGTTCCTCCACCTACTTGGCCATCAAGACTCGGGCAGAGCGTTCACCTCTTTCCTTTCGAACTGACTGTTTCTTTGACTATAATTGTCCCTTTACACTGGTGGAACTGAAAATGGCCCTTCATCAGTCTGCCAGTACATGTGTTGAACCTGATGATGTTCATTATGACATGCTGCACCATCTATCTCCTGCTTCTCTTGATGTCCTTCTGATTGTCTTTAACTGGATCTGGCAGGAGAATGTTTTTCTTGATGCCTGGCGCCAGGCTATTATTTTATCTTTTTCTAAGCCAGGGAAAGATCCCAAGATTCCTTCAAACTACCGTCCAATTGCTTTGACGAGCCATCTAGCTTCCATAAAGTTTGGAAGGAGGAAGTTGTTCTAACTAGACTACGCATTGGTCACAGTTTTTTAACTCATCGTTTTCTTTTATCTGGAACTGATGCACCAATGTGTAGTTTGTGTAACACTCAAATCACTATCAGCCACATTTTACTTTCTTGCCATCGTTACAATTCTCAACGACGGCAATGTTTTAAAGATGTTTTTTCCCAGGGTTTATCTGTAACATTGGACAGTGTTATTGGTGATGGTGACACTGTCCACCTTGATAAGGTTTTTAGTTTTTTAATGGCCATTAATCTTTTTAATCTCATTTAAGTGTTGCATATTTATTCATTACACCTTTTTAATTGTGGTTCTTTTTTTTACAGTTTTATTCTCTAGTTCAAATTGACGTGGGAAAATGGCCAGAACATTAGATAACTCGACATCAGGACGGGGAAAGGCCAACTTCAGGTGACTAACGCTGCTGTTTAAACTGTCCGTTTGAACTACTCGTTAGTCATCCTGGCGAGTTGTTATTACACTTGCTGCATGTCATTTCACACTTTTACTACTTTACCTTTTAGTACTGGCCATAATTACACATAACCCAGAACCAGGACTGGAAAGACCAACTTCAGGTGACTGACAGTGGTTCTTATACTTACCTGTTAGTCTTCCTAGCGTGTTATGATCATTAGTATTCTGCTAAAGGAAGTCCTTTACAACTTTATAGTTGTTATTACACTTTTGCTGCATGTCATTTAACACTTTTATTACTTTACCTTTTATAGGCATGCCAATGACATTTATGAAAAAAAGAGGAAAAGGTATGCCGCACCTGACTAGGGGGGTCCAGGGGCATACCCTCCCGGAAATTTTAAAAAATGGATGCTATTTGGTGTGATTTGGTGCAATCTGGGACATAATTTCTTTATGTTTTTTGACATTGCAATGTTGGAAAAGTACACAATATATATCATATAAAATAACAAAAGGAAATTAAAAGACTAAATCAAACTAATAAAAACTATAACTTTCATTTACAGTTTTTGGCAGATTGATTTAGTCTTTTAATTTCATTCATTTTTTAGAAAATATATCAAAATATCTAAAATTAACAAATAAAATAAAAAGTAAATAAATGAAATTTAAGATTGTTTATTTGCTATTTATTCAGTTTAATTTTTTTCTAAATCAAAATATATTAGTAATATGAGTTAATAAAGCCAAAATAACTCAGTAAATATTTCAAATACAAATCATTTCATTATTATCCTTTTTGTCATCAATAACATCATCATCATCAACTGCTGGTATGCTGCCAATTAAATGTTTTACAGTCATTGCCAATAACTACTTCTCTGCTGCATATATTCCATACAATTTTCAAATCACATAAAATTACTCTTTTGACTAATCATGACTACCTACAGTTCAAATTGTTCATCTATGCAATCTTGTCATTATACTACTGGTACCTTAATGTCAGTGAATTTTCCATTCTTTCACAAATTGACAATACAAACAAAAACAGCATATGAAGGAAAGCTATGACATTGCTTAAAATTCAACTACTGATATGGTTCAATATTAAACTACTGATATCAGTGATATGCCTCAGAAATTAAATTTTGTACAGTCACTGACATCAACAACTACTGCTCTGCTGCATTTATTCCATTAAAATTTCAAATTACTTAAAATTACTCTACATGACTACCTACAGTAAAACTTGTTCATCTATACAATTTTGTCAGTAAATTACTGGTACCTCAATATCAGTATATTTTTCATTCTTTCACAATACAAACTGAAACAGCAAATCAAAGAAAGCTTTGACATTGCTTCAAAATAAAATTAATGATATGCTTTAAAATAAACCACTGGCACTGTATGCTGCAGATAATAATAAAATGTTTTTCAGTCACTGATATCAGCTTCTGCTCTGCTGCACAAATTACAGTCAAATTTCAAATCACTTAATTTCCTTTAATCAATCTTGGCTACTTTCCTCTTTTTCGAGACAAGGGTTTCCAGTGCTCTCTTCCGAGCTTTTTTTCTCTCCTTCTCTGAATGGGCAGCTCTCTGTGCCTCTGCGGCTTTCTGGATTTTTTTCTTTAGCCAAGGTGGCTGGGCCAGATTTCACAGAACCATAGGCCTCAAGCCTTTCTGCCCTTTTCTTTTGATTCTCCCTCAGCTTTGAGGTATACTTTGAAGCTGCTGATCTAATGTCCTTACACATTCTCTTGTCTACAGGATCAAAATGAACATCTTTCGTTTCAAACATTTCAATCGCTGTTGTTTCTTTGGAGCGTAGAGAATATTTTATCGTCTGGTATGCATACGATACCAGACCACGAGACGAAACAAGACTGCCTCCAAGATGGCGGTCAGATTTTTTTTTCTGCAATAAACATTGAAAAAATATGATTTCTCCTCAAAAACCACCTACCCGGCCCCCAAATCGCTCATATTTTCTCCTCGAATTTACACGAATCTCGTGGGTGATTGTTGGCCGTTTGAAAACAGCAGAAATCTGCATTTCAGCGGAAAAATGGCACGCATGCTTTTAGTACTGGCCATAATGACACATAACCCGGAACCAGGACTAGAAAGACCAACTTCTGGTGACTGACGGTGGTTCTTCTACTTACCTGTTAGTCTTCCTGGCAGGTTATGATCATTACCATTTTGCTAGAGTAAGTACTTTACAACTTCTTTTACTCTGCTTTCTCTCTTAACATTGTCAACATTGGTTTTATACTTTTTCTGTTTTTCAATAATGTTTTGTTTTACTTTCATTTCCTTTTATGTATTTTACTACATTTACTTTATTTTTACCGGACGTTTGGCGCAGATAGCCAAGCTGCTTTGTTCCATAAAACACCAAATCAATCAATCAATGTCTTGTATTCATCATGACAACTCTAATTTGTTGGTTGATCCCTGACATTCCAAAGTCTGTGAAACTACAGATCAGGCATGAAAATCACATCATCAGTGGTATGATTATTGAACATAAACTAAGAAGAGCGAAGTATCTTGGTATTGTTGGAAGCAGAGAAACTTCACGAATTTGGAACATTGGTAATATTTGAAAACGCAATCAAAATTTGAATAAGGCAAAGTTTTTTATTTTGTGTAAGAGGTGAGTGAACAGGTTGATAATAACACCAAATCAAATGTCTATGGTCAATTAAGTCCAACAGGGAAAACAGTGTCCATACATTTACGTGCCACAAGAACAAGTACATTTTAAACTTTGCCAAGGTCTATCTAGAAGTTTCCTAAAAATAAAGATCTGAAGATAAATACCAGGTACTCTTCAAAACCAGTCACCAGATTTTGTACTTTAATAATGCATTTGATTAGATTCATAATAGATTAAGCTATGTATAGTGTAGTTCTATTAAGTTCTAAAAACACACACAAATATATCAAAAAACTTTATGCCTGATGTAAATACATTTTTCATTTAATTAAAAACAAAAAACATTTTATAGAACAGAAAATATCTCTGGGCACAAGAACAAGAAGTTATGAACCTCATTTTGACAGAAAATAAAAAAAACAATGTACAGAATATATTTTTTACTATTTTAAAGAGAAGAAATTATTTGTCTTAAAACAAACCACATTTCTAAGTACTTAAAGTTATGAGAATGTTATGTTCATTGTTTTTAACCAAACTTCTACCTATTTTCCAGTAAATCTTGTCTGTGCATTTAAAACAGTAATCAGACATATATTTTGGTATGTTTTCTACTATACAATTTAATCACTATACATATAAGACACTAAGGTCCCTTCCTGATTTCAAAGGAGAACACTTTCTCCATCCTGATGACCAAAACCAGTGGGAAATCAGTACTATGGGTGACCTGTACTATAACAACATGGATACTTCTGCCCTACTTCCTAATGCATTGTGTTTCTCACTCTTCCTCTGGAGGGATTCCATAGCTGTTAAGAAACTCTCCCAGTTGACCACCCTAGTAGTTATATGTAATATGGGAATGGTGAAGGTCTTTTGTTCTCCTCTTGTACACCATGGTGAGCAAATGACGTTGAGGATAATCCATAAAAGTGCCTGGACGCAATCACATTTAACCACCGTAACAGTCCTTTACTGGAAAAAATACAATAGAATACCATGAAATCTATTTTATAAAGCTAACATACATAAGCCATGAAAGTGGACAGGCACTCCCTTGGTGCTAGATTTTTTAAATGTAATCCTTGGTAAGTACAGTCTAGATGAGGCATTAGCATTTATTTACTTGAAATAGCCAAATGTCCCCCAGACCAACATAGCATTAGCATGGTGATTGTGCTTTGCAGAGTATGTGTTGACTTTTGATCTTGCAAATCAGAAACTCCTTTCACACTCGTTCTGCATATGGGTCTGCTTAATGTCAAAAACTGGTTAGTTGACCAAAGTAGACCAACTGAAGGGAGAAATATATGCTTTAAACTTTAAAAGTTGACTGTGTACTG
Organism: Tachypleus tridentatus; assembly: GCF_004210375.1. NCBI lineage: Eukaryota > Metazoa > Arthropoda > Merostomata > Xiphosura > Limulidae > Tachypleus > Tachypleus tridentatus. Next base: position 37,314,007 of record NC_134830.1, read on the forward strand.
TTTGTTTATTGCTAAAATTTATCACCAACAATCCACAGACTCCTATTGTAAAGGATTCAGTCCATACATTAAACCTCACAGTGATCCCTAAACTGAATAAGAAAAGAATCAGGTGAACAGGGCTCATACAATAAAGAAGCCTGTGATTCAGCATAAAATTACCACAGGAAGAGAAAACAAAATATACAAACCCATGGAATCCAAGCAGTGAAGGATGAAAGTAAGACTACTTGATCCACATTGGAAAGAGAAACAAAAGTAGATGTGGAAATATAAAAACAACAGTGGTAAAACACTTACAAAATTGGCAGGCTCAGCTACAGTAACAGATGCAGATAATTACGAATCCCAGATCTGAGATCAGAATGGAACTAATCACGTATTGTGCAATATTAGAAGTATCACTGACCAGTAGTGTCTCCACTGTCATTACAATATTAAATGATTACTGTGAAGTAGTGCTATATATCTTGGGAAATGCCAGAAATATGGAAACATGAATACATAATCCAATTAAACCATGAAAATGTTGTTGTAGTGGTATGTTTGCATTTTTATTTTATGTATCAGTTAAACATAAATTGATTTAGATATGGCAACTGTGCATAAATAATGAAACATGGAAAAGAACTGAATGCCAGATTAAACAATGAGAACAGAGAATGGAACAACTGCAAAGGTCAATTGAAAGAAAACCAAAGTGAAGATAATTCAAATGAATTTTCTGACTGATATGTTTAAAATTTATATTGTTCTTTCAGATAATCAATAAAGTTGAGATGAGAGGGACTATACAATGAATAGTAACAAAAGGTTTAAACAATAAGTACAGAAGACAAACAGTGCCTGGGAAAGAATGAGCCTGCTAGTGCTCATGCATATTACTGTGCATGCAGGATGTATCGTTCTACAGTTGACCAGTATAATACATGTTGACATGTACAGAAGTGGGAAATTTATTAAAGGCTTGTAACCCGCACACAAGGTTGTATGGTAGTACGTGTGATGTATAAGCTCTTTGTGGTGCACAGAAGTGAGCAGTGTTTCGGAACATTCTTCTCATGTTGCTTTAACACATGATTAGTTAAATAGCAAGACTCTCATTCAACTGTTTAGTTCCCTTCAGCACAAGTAGATTATTCTGCAGTTAGACAGAAAAGTTTTTGTTTGCTCATAAATTTTGTTGCATGTAGTATATATGTTACACCATTGTAACATTTTCTAAAGAACTGGGCCTGGCATGGCCTGGCGCGTTAAGGTGTGCGCTTCGTAATCTGAGGGTCATGGGTTTGCGCCCAAGTCGAGCTAAACATGCTCGCCCTCCCAGCCGTGGGGGCGTTATAATGTTACGGTCAATCCCACTATTCGTTGGTAAAAGAGTAGCCCAAGAGTTGGCGGTGGGTGGTGATGACTAGCTGCCTTCCCTCTAGTCTTACACTGCTAAATTAGGGACGGCTAGCACAGATAGCCCTCGAGTTGCTTTGTGCGAAATTCCAAAACAAACAAAAATCTAAAGAACTAATATTCAAGATATTTCTTTGCAAATAAAATGTATGTTCTTACATGTTCAATTAAATACAAATACTGTATAACATCAACAAAATGTATAAGATTGTGAAATTACATCTGCATTTATTCAGGTTATTTGTAAAAACAATTATAAAGCAATTACAAGTAATCACAATTACTACAGGAATGAAAATAACTAAATGTTTTGGTTTATTGTTTCTCTATTTTTATAGTCATTTAATTTGATATAAAATATATCTTTCAACATTTAAAATAACTGTTAGCTTTAACATTACTTTGCAACTGAGATATATTTTTGCATTTGTGTTCTGTTTATGTAATCAAATATATCTGTATTTGGCAAATAGTCTCCTTTAATATGTACACAAGTTGTTCAACAAACTACTTTGCACATCTGCTTAAGAGATATGATCAAAATGCAAAAAACTATGAGCTTTCAATAATTAAAAAATTAATAAAGTTACTTTGGTACAAATAGGATTATTTATCTGAAAACTCTGTGGTTTTTTTTAAAGATAACATTAAAACTGATCCTTAGTCGCCATACAAATAAGTTATTGATGCATCTTGAAAATGATATGGAAGAAAAAAAGACTCTAGAGTTTAGTTCTGAAAATAATAATAATGCTACAGATAAATGACAATAACATTGTTTCTTTTAAACTGAAAAGTATAGATTCTACCAAAAGTAAAAATAAAGTATCAACTATAATACACCTAAACTTTGATTTGCATTTATGAGCAATTTCTTTAATGCATAAACATAACTTGTACTACTTTACAACCTGTGAGATGTACAGTAAAGACCTTGTATAACTGTAGTAGTTTGAGTTGTTAAATAAGTTCTTTATGCACAAGCATCCAAGGCCTAGGCTTTTAGCTCTGTTGATATAGCACATGCTTGTTGTGTGGCAGGTCTCAAGTTCAAATTTGAGAAGAAGAACTGTACATAGCATTAAAAAATAAGATATTGCATTGGTGCCCAACTACTAACCCTCCCACATACTTGAAGTTAGGCCTGAGGATGGGCCTTGTTTGTGTGTGACAGAGGAACAATGTAATAGTTCAAGTGGATTAGCCCTTCAGCTAAGTTGGTAAACTATTTGTCTGATATGTCTAATGTTCAAAGGCAAATGATTACATTATGAAAATATTCCACACTGTGTAAGCTTTATGTCAGTTTACTACCTAAAGCCTCACAAAGTTAAAATAAATTACAGATACTTTTATAAAATCAAATTATGAGAATTGAAAGCACTAAAAAACCAAGGTTATATCAAGAAACAGAAAGACAAAAGCAGTAAGATGGTTCGTGTAGTTTAAAATAAAAACAACATTCAAGTAAACTTTTAGATTTCAAGAATTAAAATGAATTTCAAACGGGTGCTTATTTGTCAAATACAAAAGCTTTCCTAAGAGAGTGAACCAAATGAGGACACTCTGAAAGTGTATTTTCTCAGCAGACTACTTCCTTACCTTCATTTACTTTTTAACATATATACAATAGGAAAGTCAGGTTGTATTTACTTACTCGTGGAACCATCACATTCTTAAGTATGTTCACAAGTAGTAGCATAAAAAGTAGTCAGGGTCAGATTGCAATGTGTTCCCTTGTACCTGTTATGGAAGATTCTTAAAGAATTAAACCAGTTTTTAATTATTAATCATGCTCCTTAAGATAAGGTTCTTCAACATTCACAACTGCCAGAGAATTTGGAATCTGAAGCTGGAAACCAGAAGAATGAAAGAAGATGACTGGTCAATACAGTAACAGTACTGATTACTGAACGACCAGAGATTTGACCATTCACTAAAAAAGCTAAGAGTGAAAAGTTCACTGTGTGAAAATAAGGTAATAATCATGGGAGTTTAACATAATGTTAATCAAACCAGGAATTTAAGGTCAAAGGTGAACCTACTAAATGGAGCTGAAGAAGTAGACAAAAGTTACAAAAAACACAAGTTACAAACAAAATTAGTTCTTTGATTACTGATATAAGTTATGACACCACAAAATGGGTTTTCTGTATGAACAATTACACAATGATGTTGAAGAAAGAGAAGAAACTCAAAATAAATATGTTGAATAGCTCAACTTTTTGACACATTCATGTGAGAGATTGCTACTTGAAACCTTTCATGAACCAGAACAGTGTTGATTTCTCAACATGAAAGTCAAAAGGAAGAGGAAAAAAGGGTATTCTACTGTCATGATGATTGTTATGAATTCAAACACCACTGAGAAGCAAATCCCACTGGAAGTGATGCACGTAAGTGCATCACAAAGGAATGACTTCAAGCAGTGAGAAAATTATTCCCAATGCAGGAAAGATGTCTTTGCAAATAGGTGAGGAAGACAGAAGAGATTCCAAGGCTTCAACATCATAAAATAGTTCAAGGAACATTTTAGTTATGTGTTGATTCATGATCTAAGATATGAGGGCCAAAACTGTTAAAACTAAAAGGTATTTATAGTTATGACGGTCCACTCAAGAAATATAGCCATGTGAGTGGTGAAATGACTGTTTTAGAGACTTAAAAGAAGCAAGAGGTAGAATAAATCATCCATCCTTGTTAAAGTGATATTTAATGTTAAGGTACTGGAGAAGTTCAGCAAATATTTTGACAACTCAATAAACATTTGGAGTCGAGGCCATGAGAAAGAGAAAGATAATTAATCAATACAAAAACGAAAAATCATTCAAGATGATGGTTGAATAGGAATATGAGGATAAACACTGAATGCTTTTCCATTTTGAAATGAGGCTTAACCTGGCAAAAATTGAGAGAAGACAAGTTGGTGATAGGTTTCTAATTTCACATTTTTTTGAACTATAAATAGTTAAAAGAAAAACCTGGAAAAATATGATAAAAATTTCAACTGTTTCATTCAGAAGGAGATCTCAGACTTCTTTATAGGGAAGTTGTAAACAAATAGGACTGGAAGAAAATGGTAAAAATAGAAAAACAAAAAGAAGAATCTGTGAAATAAAATAGCAAATATAATTACTTTCCTAACTGGCCAACCTGGGGTTATGCTTATAGTTTCAGGGCATACCATTTTTACTATAATTAATGGTCATAATAATCATGAGGTTCAGGAGATTTACATCACATCTAGGAAGAGATATGTGAACTTAAGTCACTACACATCAATATTATAAAGTGCTCTTTCTTGTGAATTTCTTAATTAATATACATTGAATAAATATTTAGTATAAATTATATAATCATAAACATCCTTCTATAAATTTTAACTTGTTTCAGTTCAATAAAAAGATCTAGTTTCTAGAATAATTATAATATAAAAATAGCTATGACATCATCACTAATCAAAGCCTCAGAAATGTCTATATCGCAATTAGTGCTGCATATTGGCAATATTACAGGTTATACTTAAATACATTATATTGATATTTTACATTTTCAGCACAATGAAGAGGTGTAACTCAGACAAAAGGTGCTATATATTTGTTATACCTCAAATATATATCTCGATACACATGCATGTGTGGTTTGAAAGCATACCATGCATTTTCTATCTTCTTATTTCAATAAAGTTTCTAAGTTATTCTTATATGTTAATTTTTCACATAACCTGTGATCCACAAAACCATTAAGTTGCTTTTGTTCTAGCAGTCTTCTTCAAAGTATGGTATCATACTGTAGAGAGAGATAAAAAGAGTGTTGGTGAAGAAGAGGTTCAGGGGACAAACTCTCGACTGGAGAAGTGAGTTAAGCCCCCCATCATTGCCAAATCCCCAGATGGTGAAAGGAATCCAGCATCATCAAGGCTGAGGTCCCGGCAAAACCATACACCAGAGATCCACAGTCCAATCTGGATCAAATGAGACCTCAACAGACCACGAGCACAGAATACTGATCCACTCCCCAAGAGGTGGAAGAGAAGACATGGAAGATGTTTAGTGCCCTGGTACATTTCACACAGTTGCTTTATGTGAGAAATAAAATTAAACTCACATTCAGAGATAAGCCCCAAAACCTTTGCCTCAGGAACCACAGGAAGAATAATACAACCGACATAGAGCTCTGTACTGAGCTATAGGCACAGCTGATAGCTAAAATATGTGTAAACAGTTTTGGAAAAGGAAAGGTAAAACTGTTCACTCTAGCCAACTTCAACAAGTAACTGAGGGCAGTCTGAAGCTGCTTCTCAAGAAACCTCATGTTCACTGACCAACTTGAGATGTGGAAGTCATGGACATAGTGCTCATTGGAACAGTGGGAAGAAATTGTGTAGTGATAGCATTAATCTTGATAATGACAGCTCTGACGGACTCCAAGTTTCTGTGTTAAAGAAAAGGAAAGAGTCAACTAACAAAAAGAAATAGTCTGAACAGGGAATACCAATTCCAGGGCTATGAATATGGTAAGCAAAGGCCCACACAATGCCAACAAATATAAAGGTGGTGATACTAGGTCAAAGAGAGTAAGGAACAGGACAATGTGATAAGGAAGGAGAAAGAACAGAAAACAAATGGAAGACATGCCAAGAAGGATGTTTAGGAAGGCATACTAGAAAGAGCAAAATAATTTGTCCCCATGAGTCCCAACAGCAGGGGACTTGAATTATAGAGTAATAGAGCAGAAAAAAAAGGAAGAAGCCAAAAAAAGAATGTTCATAAATGCTCTAAAAGAGAAAAGAAGACAAAAGAGTACAGATAAAAATATGAAAATGAAAAACTAGAAACAGATGTAAAAGTCTCAATCACCAGGCTGGCCAAATTAATAACAATAACAGGGAATAGAGAAAAAGTAATAAGAAAAAGTATAAAAAACAAAACAACAGAGTCACAAATGTGAGGTGGATGAGGCATTTGGGTATGAGAATGGATCTATTAGCTAAAGCAAACAGTATAAAACTAACAACAACCAAAAAGAAAAGATAAACCCAAAAATAATGGATCAGAAAATGAAAACACAAAAAAAGAAGGAATGCAGGCAAAAAGAGATGGAAAGAAACAAACCTGAGAATGAAATCCAAAGGTAAAGTAACAGTCAAAGTAAATGAGGTTTAGGTTGTTGTGTAACAGATCATTCCTGACTGAGAAAAAATAAATAAAGGTTGTGAACTGTTAAAGTTGTTGGACTCACTGGACAATGTTTTGTGGTTACCTATCCTTAATGGGCCTCCTATTCTCACTTATTTGACTGTGTTTCTTTGATATTAAAACTATACTGATCTAGGTGGAAAATGACTGGTCATGGTTGTCTAAACAGAGACTGCCAGTGCAGAAATGATTGAGGTACACATTCATGCAGATACTGAATAAGTAGAAACAATGCTTGATTGAGCTGGCCAATATGGTGCAACCAAGAAAACATGACGAAGAGTAGAATGAATCAATAGCCAAATTGAGGGAAAGATGTACAGTTGAAATCCTTTTCAGTCCAGAATGAATGTAACTACTGCCAATGCTTGAGGATGAGGTACTGGAAACCACAATAACTCCAGTTGAGAATTTCAATGAGTCACAATCTTCTGTCCAAGTACCATATAAGTTCTGACCTCGAAGATAAGCTTCCCTATCACTGAAGAGATGGATCTTGGGAGGAGGTTGTGGAATGAATGCTTCAATATTAATGTTGTTGTGATCCAACCACCATTTGTAATCAATGATGTTGCTCTTGGGTAATGAGACAGGATAATCCAAAGAATAAGAATGCATGACCCACTGTTCATGCAGTAACTACTGAAAGGATCTCATATGTGTCCATCCCAAAGGAATGAGAGGAATGCTCACATCTCCAAAAGTGAGAGAACCATCTTTGCATGGCTGATCATGCATCATGCTGATGACTCTTTCCATGGCTTGAAGCCTCACAGGAATTGGTTGTGTATGACTCAAGTAAGGATTGAAAAACACATCCAAATGCACGAGATATTGTGTCACTGACCAAACAGATTTCTCCAGTCTGATAAAGAAGCCTGCTTCTGTGGCATCTGAAAGGAGAATGTGAGAGTGTTTTTAAGCTAATTGAAGGAATGAAGCCAAAAGGAGCCAGTTGTCCAAATAATGATGTGTGCACAGCCCCAAAGAATGCAGGTGATGAGAAAATGCTCAAACTTTGCAGAAGACATAAGGTGCTGATGCAAGACCAAATGGTAGAGACATGAACTGCAGCATCTGACCCTTGTGCATGAACCTGAGAAACTTTTGTGAAGATTCTATCTATAACATCAAACTTGGTCATCCAGAACACCAACAGAGAGCCACCAGAGGTTAAGGAAACATTTCATCATAAAGTGAGGATGATGAAAAAATCAGTTGAGTAGAGACAGATTAATGATTGAATGCCAATCTTCATAAGTACAATAAATAAATGGGAATAAAATCCCAGTAGAGCAGGATCAACTCTCTCTACTGATCTTTGGATTAATAACTCTCAAATGGCCTTGGAACAAAAGTCCACTTGCTGTGGATCTATTGGATATAAATAGGTAACAGATTGAGCACACAATGGTGGATATGACATTAATTGAATGATCAATTACACTGGGGAACACTCATTTTGTTGCATTTAAAAAAATACCTTTCTATAGTCAATTTGAGTGTGTTGATTTCAAATCTGAAGTCGGTTTTTGTCTGCAAGCTACAGATTTTATGCAATTTGAACTTCAAAATATGCCTTGTAGGCACGCTTGACGAACGAGGATATGTTACGTCTCTGACGATTGAGTGTGTAGCATCCACATATGTAGCAGAAGGCATCAGGCTTGTTTCTGCAATGATATCTATTTTTGGAAGCCATGTTTGATCTGAAACAAAAGAAGAATGATCAAAATATTAGAAGCTATCTAAATATATGGACGTGAAAATGCTTATATATGGTTTACGCAAGTTCACATTTGTACAATTTCATTAACCTCAAATTGCATACAAACTAGAGCTTGTAGAGAAAAACTAATTTCAGATTTGAAATCAGCGCCTAAAACTCCTTCAGAATCAGTTAAAATATCCAGTGCAACTCAAAGTTACTGAAAAAGTGTTCCCCTGTGTTATCAAGCCAAAGTATGAAGTTCCCACAGATCCCTGGTGAAAGAACTCCAGTGTTCCAGGAAGTGATTTAATAATGCTCACACTGCTCCCCCACCCACAGGATAGTCACTAAGGCCACTGTAATTGGTCCACCCAAATTAAAGATCCTCCAAATGAAGAGGTCAGAAAACCTAACAGTCGAAAACTCCCAGATTAGCACTAGAAAGGCAAGAAGCCAATGACAATGAAGAAGATTGTGAACAGGCAGTATAAATTTGGGCTTCTAATATCTCTGGAAATCCAGCAAATAACATGAGATAGAGAAATCACTTGCTGTCCTCTCTGCTAATAAGGCAGGAGTAGAGTCAAATGCAATAGGAGAGACCCCCAAAATCTCACAAACCCAAGTAACCAACTAAAGGAAAGATGCTGGAGACATTAAGATGATCCCCTGTTAAGGCTGATTTAGTAAACAAAGAAATAAGAAAAAGTCAGTCTGAATTCTTCCCATTTTTTCCCTGGTTATTTGCAAAAGCTACCTGAGAACCACTCAGAGAAACATTCTCAATCTGTATGTGTCTTCATCTCACAAAGGATCATATCACATACAGCTTCAGCTGAGACTGACCCCTCATCCTGAGTGTTGACAAACACAAGATAGTAGAGGGTGAAGAGAAAAGATCTGCTTGACCTCTAAATGAAGAATTCATACCTATTGGTACATCTTTTTTAAAATTAATTTATGAATACAAATAAAACAATAATCACAGAATGCCAACAATGTTCAAAATTACAACATAAACAGTGAATAATCACAATGTTCCTGTTGATAAAAACCAGTGATGAATACTTTGTCAAGAAAAAGTGATTACCTTATAAAAATATGGTACTTATGTACAGTATCTGGAGAATTTGCATAGAGTATTAAAATTTGATTGGGGTATAAAAGGCTGCAGCAAGTGTTTATCAATGCTTAGATGGCCAAAGAGTGGAAACCCTGGAGATTGAAAAATAGTTATATTGTCAGTGACGGTAAGTATATTTTGCTATATGTTGATATACTACTACCTTGTATACTTAGGTAAGTCCTGAACTGAAATTTAAAAGCAATTGATGTTAAATAATAAATCAAATTTTTCAAATAATATGTTTTATGCACTGAAATCAAATTCTTCAGATTTACCATTAACTGAGCAGTCAACTTCTCCAGTTCTGGAAACTGTCTGCTTTGAGTAACAAGTTCTTCTTTTAACTTTAATAATTCCTGTCTTAGAGCTTCTTGGATGAGCAACTGATCACAGCATGAAGTCTCCTTTTCTTGTTTCAACTGAGTCAATTGATTCATGTGGGCTTCATGGGCCATATGTAATTGTTCATTTAGCTTGTACACCTCTTTCTGTAGATGTTCTTTTCAACTGAATATTCATTCCTTTCTTCTTCTAATAACTCATACAGTCTTAAGTTCATTTTGTAGTTCAATCTGTAAGTGTTTGAAAGACCATATTTACATTACTACAATTTATTTGTGCTCAAATAATTTATCAAGATCAATAATGATACTAAAAAATATAGTAATATTATAAAGCTGCTGAATGAATCAAACACACCCATCTTAGTTTATAAATATAAACACACACATCTTTGAAGATTGAATAATTTAATTTTAAAACTGTTTAATAGTTATGGGATGTTAAATTTACAGTTTTTTTTTGGAACAGCCAAGTTACAGCTTTTCTCAGGAAGATGTACATATATATATATATACAGGGTGGCCCATAAGTCCCTACCCATCCATATGTTATGTTTTATTCAATAATACTAATGATGAGTTCAAGGCAGCTGTTACCACGACATTTGGAACAATAACCTCTGCTATGTTGAGGAAAATGTCTCACAGAACATGGCGTTGCATAATATTATATAGCGAGAATGAAGGACAGCACACAGATACACTGGATACATAAGATATATGAATGGGTAGGGACTTACCCTGTATTCTACATAAATTTCACTTTAATTTCCTATTAGTTTCGTCTAGAAAATTTTATCTCAGTGTTCAATGATATTTCATATCAGTAGCATGAAAAACTAGTGTGTTTATACTTTTTGTCATGTTTCAAGTAACAGAAAATAAGATTTAATATATGTCTCTTATCCCACACCTGACAAATAATCCTTACCATTCCATTTTGAAAAAAAAAAAATGAATATGCTGCAACAACCATAAAAAATTTTAAAATCAATTTTCAGAATATAACCTAACTGTCCAAAACTTAAACACGAGATTGTTTATTAGTATACGATTTCAACTGTCACAAATTTATCTCGATCCTATGATAATAACAAAATAAGGAAGGTGTAAACATAGACACTTATTGTTAACTATATTTTCATTCATGAAAATGGCCTGCTTTTGTTGTATTCTCAGGTGGAATACACCACAACAAGTAAGAACCAAACCCAGAATAACAAGAAATACTTAGGAAACATTGGAATAGTTGGAATAAGTCAAAGTTGATACAAAAGAAAGATACTGGATACATACTAATCTCATTATTACAAAAAATGGAAAGTAATGTTTCCTATGTGTCTATTTATGCACAGGACCAAAATACCAGGTAACATTTAAAAGTAATTACAAATTCATCTTCTATACTGGCCACTTGGAGAAGCAGATATACCTGCACTAGCTAGCACTGACAATGTGTAACAAATAAGGAAATGGATTAGCACCATAAACACTTGGATACAACCTTTTAAAAAATCCTGAAATAAAACTACTTTAATATGTTACTAAGACTTAAAACTAATTATACTTCTTCTGTACAAGATCATATTAATAAAACTTTTGTATGTTGTTTTCATACTGTAAGTCTATACAAATTACTTTCTCCATCAAATGATAATGAAATGACTTCTTAACCCTTATTGTTTCTAACAGTTGAGTCATTGGAGTTCTCCTGTTACATATTATAATTTATCCTGGAAGAGTTTCCAATTTATTATGTTATGGATGTTGCATATTACAATTTTAAAAATATGCTGGAAATTTTAACTTAGAAGTAGTCAATAAAATGTTAATATGTATCAAATTTATTATACTTGCCAACAACATTGATACACAAAATTTTCCTTCTTAACACAAATATATATTTATATACAAAAAACAATACAATTTAAAATAATGATTATTACAAAAATTTTACAAACTCGCAAACAATATTCAGTCTTTTATCTGGTTTGGAATTGAATAGTTTATCGACAGTCTAAGATCGCGAAGCACAAATTACTTTATGGACAAATAAACTTCACTTGATGAAAATGCTAGCTAGCTCTTTTCTTGTTTGGCCTAATGCAGTTTACAAGCTTTACTTTCACAGAGGAAGACAGATATCTATTGTCCTCATAGGAATACTAACCTCCAAAGTTAATTCTCTGAAGTTGATTGGTTCATAATGTTCAAAGTCTATAAATGTTCTTGATCACATTCTGTGGTTTTCCAATTAATAGGTGTCAATGGCAATTATAACTTCTGAAGCTCATAGCATACTGACTATAGCTGACCAATAATATTCTATTACTGTGTCTCAGTTAGCATTTATACCAATTAGGCAAGATTCTAGAACATTCAACAATATTCCAAGACACGTGAGTACTATAATAAAACATGTATTGTTGATTCTTGCTCTTGAGAATCGTCTATAAATTTACAGGAGAAGCAGAACTTGCACAATATACATCACATGCATCAAACTGAAACAAACACAAGTTTTAAAATAAATGTGTAATGGTAAATCCATTACACATCCTTCTTTTAGAGAATTAAAAATTGGCATTATATAATATTTTAACTAAAATATTTAATATACATATACAAAAGAAGTAACCATACGGAACTTTCTCCAGTTGATTCTTTGGGAGTGCATGTTTAAATAGTGATTTGATCTTTGGATCCTTTTCTTGCTCAGCGATCAGTTTACTTCCAGCTGAGATTCACAGATGAACCAGATCTCTTATGTTTATCACTGTCATTCACCAATTAATTATCAGTGGGACAATTACTTACAGATCCCTGTCAGATAACAAAAAAAATCACTGAGATAAATCTTTAGCATTGTCTTCTGAACAAGAGTCTATCATTTATTTTTGGCTGAAAATCTTTGCCTGAGCTCAAAGTCACAGAACAAGAGGAAAACATGTCTGAATTCTCCTCAACAACAATATCATCTTTAGATAAAACAGTGATCAGCGAGATAACCATTTTGGATTTGGCACCAACTCTTCCCCCAGCCAAATCTTTTTCCAACAATAGTGATACACCCTTAATTGGCAGAGTATGTCTTATTCCATCCACAAATGGTCCTGAAACTAGGTCTGATGCTAAATAAATGTTATAAAAAGGAACAATAACAAAGCCACCCTCAATACCCTGAGCAATAACAGACTCACCAGTGGCAGAACTCAAAGCCAATACCCCCTCTAAGAATAATAACTGAGTAACTCCAGTATCATGTAAAATACATGTGGGTATAGGATTAGCAGTATCCTATGCCAAGTACACAGAACCAACAGACACAAAACACCTAAATTTCTCCATAACTACATCAGCCTTTCTATCAGTGACCAAATCAACAACATCAGGTGATCTGGAGAAACTATATCTACACATGGACATGAACATACTGGATGCTGCCTTCTTTTCATTTTTATTTTTCAAACTGCCAAAATCAAACATGACAGGATTTTTACAGAAATAGCAGAGAGACCTTGATGATTCTGAGAGTCTGAAGATTTTGAATTAGAGAAGTTGGAATTTGTTTTAAAATTCTCAACCTTAGTGAATTGAAGAGGTTCAGGTTTTTTACTGAGCTGGAAGGAACTTCTTTTCATGAAAACTGGTATTATGTGTTAAAGTGTAATCACTGGAAAGAGCAGCTGCTTCTTATAGTGTTTCAACTTTCTTTTCATTAAAGTAAGTTTTTAGGTCATCACTAGTACAGCAATTAAATTTAAATCAATCAACCTAAAAATAATTTGAACATTTCGTATTTGGCTGATGAATCACTAATGTTGATTAGATAACACTATGCATTAAAATATTATAGGTGTTTTGGTTGTGTTTCAAAAGATTTGTAGAGTCAGTTGTTGTCTAGTCTTACAATGCTAAATTAGTGATGGCCTAGCTCAGACAGCCATCGAGTAGCTTTGCGCGAAATCAAAAAACACAGACACACCTGAATATCTTAAAAGTTCCACTATCGTAAGATTTTTATTTGTATATACTGGACTTTTACGTAAGTTACTGAAATTCTTTGTGTAGAAGAGAAGTTCCACATTTTTGTTTACGAAGAAGAAAACAAAGACTCGTTCCGCTGTATAGTAATAGCTACACACCTGCCACGTTATCAACAAGGTCTCATGCATAATAACAAAAATTAGTTTTTTTAGTGTTTAGACATAGTCCAATATTTTTATAATTTTTAGTAGATGATGAAATTTCTTCTTCACAATTTTCTTAACAAATATAATGTGACCTTTTAGAATGAAGGAAATTTCTGTTTTCTGGATTTATCATTTCAAATTAAATAAATGGTTTGTTTTGAATACTTTTACAGAAATATTGGTGGTACATATTAATTTGTGAAAAATACTTTGATTAATTTTACCTTTTATTCTGATCCATGAGAGAAAAAAGCCAAATATGTGCTTATAAACCATGTTTGTAGGTATGAGCATATATCTTTTTAAATATTCTTCAGTGGTACATAAATTTAAAAAAATGACTATTTAGTTTCAGTGTTATTGTGGTGGGAATATGTGGCTCAGAAAATTCTTAAAATTATTTTGTTGTAGTTGCTTTGTTTTTTGTTCTCTATAACAGGTGATATATCTTCTTTTTGCAGGGATATTGTAGTAATATGTTCAACATCCAGGTTAAAAAAATTGGAACTGAAATTCTTTTTGTAACCCAGTCATGATGTTGATTGAATACAATAGTTGAGCAATTTTGGAGGGGAGAAAAGGTTTTCAGGTAATGCTGTTAAGTGGATAAAGAAATTGAGCTCACCTGTTGAATTCAGATGAGCTTTAGTATGATTGGATATCATATTATAATGCCCCTGTGGGTGAAAGGCTCTCATCTTTGGTGTGACTGGGATTCGAACCCACGACCTTCGGATTACGAATCGAGCGCCCTAACCTCCTAGTCATGGAAGGTCATTGATCGAAATCAAGGGCCACGTCTTTGGGTTCCATTAATGAAAGATAGCCTGATATCGTGGCTGTCCGAGTCACATGTTGGTTAGAAACTAACAGATGTATTGGAAATTACTGTTTGTGAAATTAAACAAATTTCTTTTTGGCATTCAAGGCAATTACTAAAGAGGACCCAGATTGCTGAATTAAATATTTGAGATAGTTACCTGCCAGAAATGGATGAGCTTAGGGAAAGGTAGTGTATTGCCTGATGCTAAGTAAATTAACCATTTCTTTACTCTGTTAATCTTTTTGATGGGATAGCTTGATAATTGAGGCTTGTGTCATAGCTTAGATATGCCACTGTTTCAAACCTGTTGCAAACTGAGCTATACATGAAACGAATTCAACGTTCAAAGCATAAAAGAAACCCACCAAGAAGAGTTCAGTCACTTTTGTGGATGATTTGTCTCGCCTATGAAATGAAAGGGCATATAGTACAAATATTGTAGATTGTGGCAATATTCTTGTTGATAAATTCATTATAGGTCTCCAAAAGTTACAGTATGGCACCATATGGATTTTAAAGATATTTAAGTCCTGACAGAAGGTGTTTGTGTGCAAATAAGTTTGAAAAGTAAGCTTTAAGACAGAGAGGGAAAAAAACTCACAGTGGTAGTTTTAATGGCTCATAGTCTTCAAGAACGAAAAACCTTCAAAAGGTAACTTTGCCTTGAAGAACTGAAGTTTAACCTATAGTTTTCTTATCAAAAGTAACTATACACAGTCATACTAATTACCAGTGAGTAGTGAGGATTTTCCATGTTCCCTTTCACAATTGTGCTGCAGTAACATATACTTTCTTTCAGAAGAATCCAATGGAAGAGATGCTTTAATTTATGTATATCTTGATGTTTGATTGCAAATTCCAGTCTGTTTTTAAAACCTGGGTACAATTTCTCATTACACAGAAAGATAGGTTTGATAATGAATCCAGAAATGTGTGCACGTATGAAACACATTCTGCAAATAAATGCTATGCTTACTGATCCTGCAAACTTTATGGTAGTCAGAAACTGGTCCTTTCCAGGGTTAAAATACTTTACCATTTTCTAAGCTTTGTGTACTCATATTGACATTCTGGTCAATTTCTCCAAGATAGCTGCACCATTGTCTGAACTGACTACTAAACTTAAAACATATACTTCATTTTAAGCTCTAGTGTTAGCATTCTCAAGATTTGACTGTCCATTTACCCTGAATTCCAGTATTATTACGGAGGGATACAATTGACTGCTAAAACCATATAGCAACAACTCATGATCCGGTTACTGTTTGAAAGAACTTCACATAAATGCAGCATTTTTTCTAGTGCTACTGTCATTATGTGTATTGCATAAATTCACTATTCATTTAGATCATGTTTCTCTGATATGGCTGGTGAAATTCAAAACCTGGAAGCGATTATTTCATGTTGGATAAAACATTGCAGGTATACGACTTTTTTTATTGATCATTGATAAGACCAGCAAGAACAAAACAGACAAACTGCTTTGGCTAACGATGTGAACTTGTCTTTTAAATGAAGACCCACATTCTGAACACAGTGTAACTGGAAACAGCAGCAGCAGTGACTGTTAATCATATAACTGATTTGCAGTCAGTGCACAGAGATTTCCACAGGACTTTACAGTGGTTGAGATTTACATTAGCTGACATACACGAACCTCCATATTTGCAACTGTGTGTGGCCACGACAAAGCAAAAGAGATCTTACAATGTAGAATTAATTAAGAAACAAAAGTTCAAGCGTTAAGACTTAGTGTGCTGTGACATATGCTTAGACTATCGAAGTAACTCAGCACTGGCTAAACTGTTACTCAGACCATTTTTATCGAATTGCTAAATTTCGAATTCACTTGAACAAAGTGACAAACTAAAGCCATGTCACTGAAGAGCCTTGTTTAGCATGAGTAAGTCCGGTATAAAATGTAATAAAAGTCGAGTCATAAGACAGCAAGAGTACTTCATTGAAAGACATCTTTTTATCTTAGAAAAACAGGAGGTGCAACGTGACTGCTTTGGTTGTTGAAGTGTCAGAGTTGTATATTCAAGACTGCTTCACTTAATAGTTATTATTTAGTTAATTTAATGATTTTATATTTAATAATTATTTAATTTTCATAACCAGAGCGTTAAAAGTTAATACTATAAAAGTAATAATTATGAGAAGTTTGTTATGTAACTTTGTACGAATCATACGTTACCTACGCTTTTGATTGTTGCGCTAGGCTTAAGTAATATTATTCAAATTATCTTATTGGAGTCTTCCAAGTGTCTCTACTTACTTGTGATACTGTTGCTGCTAGAGGGCTGAATAGATTTAGATTTTTCTGTTGCTAGTGTCAGAATTGCAGGTCAAATGTACCTCAGAACGGCTTATTATAAGGAGCGAAAACGTTTCAACCTTCCTAGATCATCTTCTCAACAGAATTCAAAAGAAAACAACCATAACCCTAACATCCATATTGGACGAAAACAACAAGAGTTAGTAACATATTGTGAAAAAAATATAATATTCAGTTGTGCTTTTAATGAACAGTATATAAATAATAAAGAACTTCACATTGCAGAAGCGGTATGTATGTGGATTTAAAACTCTAAAACATGGTTTCGATACCCACGGTGGGTAAAACACAGATAGCCATCGCGTAACTTTGTGTTTAATTTGCACGACATGGCCACGTGGTTAAGGCGCTCGATCCGAAATCTGAGGGTTGCGGATTCAAATCCCCATCACACGAAACGCCAAAGTGCTCGCCCTTTGAGCCGTGGGGGCGTTATAATGTCAGATCAGTCCGCTATTCTTTGGTAAAAGAGTAGTCCAAGAGTTGAGGTGGGTGGTGATGACTAGTTGCCTTCTCTCTAGTCTTATACTGCTCAATTAGGGACGGCTAGCGCAGATAGCTCTCGTCTAGCTTTGCGCGAAAATTAAAAAGCAAACAAATTGTGTTAAGTTTGAAACAACACCAGCGCTTTGATAAACATCTATACATTAACATTCGAGTACCTCGCTAGCGGTAAGTTTTCAGATCTACACCGCTAAAACCAGGGGTTTGATACCCCTCGGTGGACTCAAAAGATAGCCCGATGTGGCTATGTTATAAGAAAACACACACGTTAACATGTAATATGAAAATTTATATTTTGAAAAACAAAAGTTGTAAATTTTTCAAACATACTGGTTAAGTCGGTTTCAGAGCATTGAAGGAACATTAAGCACAAGACAACATGATGTGCTCTGCTCACTGCGTTTGTCGAAACCGATTTTTAGCGTTAGAAAAAAACATCAGACTTACCGTTAAGTAATGGGGGTGTAAGTATTTAGTAATTTTAGAATGTGTTGAATATCATATATCCAAAGATGTCACAACATTATAACAAGCTAGCCACAGAACCGTATGTACAGAAATATGGTATAGTAACTGTTTCATACAACATTATCTTACAACGTAGCATACCACAAAGCAGCACTGCATATACCATCGATCCAGTTTGCAATCAACAGCGTATGTAATATCAGAAGCCTAATTTAAAAATCTGCAATTTTGTTTTCTCTGTTTTGCTTTATTTCACAGAATTATGATGCTGATTTTATGATGGAAAACAACATAAAAACAAACAAACGTAAATATGATTTCCTAGTGAAAACCTGTCTTTATTATATTTTATGTAAAGTTTTTACACATTCAGTAGTGGTCACGTAACTCTTTCGTTATCATGTGGATCAATCGTCGGAAACTCACTGGGTTTAATATTATTAAGATTAGAAATATAAATATTTGATTTTTTAGAATAGCATAGAATATTATTTTAAGTACTTAATATTACTTTAAGAATAGTATTGAAGAACCTTGTTAGAACATTAGCTTTATCAATATCAGTACTAGATATAAAAAAATCCTCGTTTTCAATTGCACGGAACTCTAAAATTTCTGTGCTCTGTTCACCACGGGTATCGAAACCCGGTTTCTATTGTCATAAGTTTGCAGACATACCGTTGAGTCTCTAAGGGGCTTAAACTCATCAAGTGCATTTCAAAAGCAATCTGTATTAGTGAAGAGTTACGAAATAAGCTCCATGCATTAAAATTTAAGTTTTCAGTACAAGCAGAATTACTTTTGTAAAATTCATCATATAATACATTTACAGCTTGTTTTGTTGTGTTTTTTTTTCGTTTATTGGATTTCATCGTTTGGGATGTTGAACTGTTCTGTTCTTCTTGGGCATGGCCAAGCCGGTTAAGGCGTGCGACTCGTAATCCGAGGGTCGCGGGTTCGCGCCCGCGTCGCGCTAAACATGCTCGCCCTCCCAGCCATGGGGGTGTATAATGTAACGGTCAATCCCACTATTCGTTGGTAAAAGAGTAGCCCAAGAGTTGGAGGTGGGTGGTGATGAGTAGCTGCCTTCCCTCTAGTCTTACACTACTAAATTAGGGACGGCTAGCACAGATAGCCCTCGAGTAGCTTTGTGCGAAATTAAAAAAACAAACAAAAACAAAACCTGTTCTATTTTATTTGCTTGCGTCCTCAAGAATAATAACAAGTTAAGCACAAAGTTACACAATGGGCTATCTGCGCACTGCCCACAACGGGTTTTAGTGTTCTAGGTCCGCAGATATTTAATTGTGCCACTGTTGGCTTAAAGTCGCGTGCTAGCTAATTACATAATTTTAGAAACATACATTGGTTTCAATAGATCCCTTTTGATCAGACTTCTCCAAGAACAAAATCAAGCAGGATGATCACTCCATGTCTCAAGAAGGTATCAAGTTCATGACAGTGCTGGAGAGAAATACATACAAAGACAAGGAAGGTTTATACACCATGAACAGCCATACCGATCTAACAACAAACAATTGGCAGAAAAGAAACGAGAACAAATTAGGCTGAAGAATTCACAGTATTTAGAAGACTACAAGTCTTTCATGTCCGAAATAATAGAGTGAGAGGAGGCAGAAGAAGTGTCACTGTTTTCAAAGGAATCAAAGACTTCATGGTACATTTCACACCATGGCTTTTATCATTCTCAAAAGCCAGGAAAGATCAGAGTTGTGTTCAATTGTAGCATTTGTTATCAAGGAGACTGCCTGAATGACGAACTTCTCCAAGGCCCAGAACTGATGAATTTCTTGATCAGCGTCCTATTTAGGTTTCGAGATGAACCTGTGGCTTTTATGGGGACATTGAGAAGATGGTTTGCCAGTTTCATGTGTATCCTGAACACAGAGACTATCTGAGATTTCTCTGGTGGAGAAATGGTGATCTTTCGACAACCCCTTGCATTTTCAAAATGAAAGTGCACTTGTTCAGTGCTACATCCTCACCAGCTTGTGCAAATTTTTGTTTGAAGAGAATTACAGCAGATGAACGTGGGAGATTCTCTGAAGAAGTCTGTGACTTCCTTGAGCAAGATTTTTATGTAGATGATGGCTTGGCGAGTTGTAGCTCATCTCAAGAAGCCATCCAGCTGATAAGAGGTGCCCAAGCCTCATGCTATGCAGGAAATCTTCGATTTCACAAGTTCGTTTCCAAAGCCTTGAGGTTATGATGGCAGTCCCTGAGTCGGAAAGAGCTAAAGAACTGAAGAACTTAGATCTACTTTGACGAGCTTTCCATTGAACTAGTTTTCAACACTCAGTGGTGTATCGAATCAGATGAATTCAATTTCTGCCTCTGCCTACCAGTATGACTATTAACTCATAGGTGTGTCCTTTCAATTGTTGCATCAGTGTATGATCCACTAGGAAGTATTGAAGCAGAAGGATCTAGTGGAGTTAAGGAAGTTACTTTTTGTGAAACGAGTAGAGTTTCACATACTCAGTTGTGAATAAATTTATATATTTAAACCTTTTATTTTATTTCAGTCTCTTCTTGTAATATATAATGGGCATAGTTATATTTGATGAATTAACTTTATATGAAGTAATATCGTACAAATGTTTTCAGTAAACTATCAAAAAGAGGCAGCAAATCCTTTGCCCAAGCAATATTTGTTTATATGACTCTTCTGGTAAAATGAAATTTATTTGTTATCCTAATAGAAATATTGTATTTCCTCATTTAGTAAATTACAGTTTAAACAATTTATTAACCATTTCATAGAAAATTTGATATACAGCAACAAATTAAGATGTGGTAAGTTTATTTAATACATTTAATAAACACATTAGATTTTATTTAGGAATTCAGACTGGAATGTACCTTTAATAGAGGTAGTAGTGAAGATGTGAAATGTGATTTTGATTGGTGGAAAAATGTGACAGCACCCTAAATAACACAGAGGTGTAGATAAAGTGAAGGGTAAACTGCTGGAAATAGCAGCAGGATTTTATGATGAACTTAACATTTGTATGTAAGGTATAACAACTTTCAAAAAGATAGAAACTGTAGAAATAACTCTGTTGAGTAATAGATTTCAGTATTTTGCTTATACAGACAAGGAACTAGGGAAAGGACAGACAGAGATGGGAATGAAAACGTAAGTTGTATCGGATATATGACGCTGTTCAGTGTTGGAGTTATTATTTCATTTATTTAGTATTTTAATGTTTAATGGTTATTATCTTTTCATCAGAAGAGTGTTAAAAATAATTATTTTATGAGAGTTATGGTAAGTTTCATTATGTAACGCTGTACAAGTTGAACATTGTGTAGGTAATTTGATTGTTGTGCTATCCTTTTGTAATATTGTTAACATGATTTCACTTGAAGTTTCTAGGTTTTCGCTTGTATGTGTAATATTGTTACTAGAGGGGTGGGTTTTTCTGTTGTGTATTACCAAAAGTTGAGAAAAATGAGAAGAAAAATGTGTGTATAGACTGGATGATCATGATTTTAGCCATATAAAGTGTATAGTGGCGACTGTTAGTGTAATATTTACAGTTTGTATTGTAATAACAGAGTTGAGAAAAATTGTTCATTTTCTCAACTGAGTACTAAAGTAACTGAACAAACTTTGTGGATTTTTGATGAAAAAGACAATTATTTAAAGCTACACATAGAACTGTGATAACATAGGTGAACTTAGCATTGATTGTATTGTGAAGAATGGCTAAAAGAAGGAAAGGGGCAACTGGAAATACATACAGACAGAATTAGAGAACAAGTGAGATTGTAAAGCTCTTCAACAGAAAGATGAAGACCCAAGAATGAGAACAGGGTCAAGTCAATTGACCAAACCTGTCCAAATTTGGTAAACAAAAAGACAACATGAATGTTTTTTTGAGAAGTATGAAAGATTTCCCCAAATTCATAACTGGGAAAAGGCAACTGTCTCAGTCCAATTTTTACAGGAAAAGACGTACAAGCATTTGCAGACATGATGTCAGGGAATAAAGTAAAAAGTGTTGTTGAAATGTCATAAATTTACCAAGGAAGGTTTTCACTAGAAATTCAGTGAAGTCAAATTTTCACTGGAAAAACTGTATTTGTATTTGTGGCACATTTATAAGGTTGACTAATGTTGCCAAGTGTGAAAATGCTAATATGTGAAGAGTTCATGATCACGTGCTCCACTAATATGTCACTGTTTCTAAAGGAGAGAACACCAACAGATTTAGGTGAGATGATCAATCTGGCAGAACAGTATATGGAATCCCAGGGAGGGAGTATTACTGGCAAGCTCAAGGATAACCAGTTCAAGTCAAAACAAGTAATGGATGAATATTACCAGGATTCCACATAAAGTCACAGGAGGTAAACAGTAAAATAGGTGAAGGTATGCTATGCTTGTTATACAATGAGGCACTTTGTCAGTGAGTACACATCTATTGTCAACAAGCAACTTCAGAACTCTCAATAAAAAAGCTGGAGCTATCTAAATATATGGTGCTGCCAGAAGAAACAGAATCAAGACATTTCAGATTAACCAACAGAAGGAATTGCTACCATCATGATTAAACAATGCACCACTGATGGTCAGCTGAAGTCAGCAAATGGGTCAATGGTACCAGTAGTTATTGGAGTGTGTGAAAAACATAAAGAGGTGCCAACAAATCAAAACATGCCTGTAAGTGAATGCTATGCCAAGGACAAGAAAGTAAAGGTTCTATGAGATACTGGGTGCAGTAATGAGAATCACTCTTGTTTCAAATGATGGGCAAGGTATGTGCTGATTGATGGGATGGTGAGAAAGCTTCCCATAGCTAGAATACAGGTGGACACTCCATACTAAGTGAGAAACCTTGGAGTCATGTGTATGAAGACACCAATTTATTATTTGATGATTGGAAACATACCAGATAGTAGAAGGTTGGATAAACTAGACAGAAAAGAAGCTAATGAGGTACCTGTAGTTACCACAATAGCTCAAGAAAAGTTAGAACAAGAAGAACAAGTTAGTAATAAGAGCCCCTTTAAGTTTCGAAAGTGACATTCAAAATGCATGTCCATGGGAACTGAAGGAAGCATTGAGAAAAACTCTTTGCTTCAGAAAATTTGGGACAGTGCCTGAGAGGAAGTTGATCGCAAGAAAAAGGGGAAGAAACCTAAAGAATTGAGGACTGGACAGTACTGTATTGGACCTACAAAGCAGTTCTACAGTGAAAGTTAAACACAAAGGTAGTCAAGAGCTCTTGTGTGACACGTAGCCCAAGGATCAACATTTCAGGATCAGATAGAATATCTCAGTTCTGCTACCCATTGCCAACAACAAAGTGTCATTGCATTGGAAAAGACCCTTTGAATTGCAGGAATATAACAATATAGTATACTATAAAGCAAAGGTAGATGGGAAAACCACGATCTATGATAACAATCTATTGTAGAGATACTCTGAAAGGTGAGGAGATCTAATTGGTGCAGCCACTGAGACAAAGATTGGCATGGAAAGTGTGGTTGCCATAGATTCAGAGCCAGGAGACAGTGACTTCAATTTAGAACATAAAAATCCACAAGCCCTTAGACCATATAATAAGACTTTTAGAATGAACTGAAAACAATCTCTGTGTATAATAAAAAATATACTCTTCAAAAAAAAAGAAAGGCAAAATATGAGACAAATTGTTAACAAGTTTATTCCAGGTACTTGTGTATGACATGTGACACTTTGCACATTCACTGCTGAACATCCAAAGTCTGCAAAGGCAAAGTCCATACTCACTAGTTGAAGTTTAATGCCACTCAACGTCAATAATGAGTATGCCCCTGTGAACATCAATAACTGCTTGGCATCTCCTGCCCATGGAAGCAAGATGACGAATCACATCTTGGAATGGCTGTCCACTCAGCCTGCAAAGCTGCTGCAAGCTGAGGTAGAGTCTGCAGTTGAGGTTGTCGCCATCTCAGACGTTGGTCCAACTTGTCCCAAAGATGTTCGATGGGGTTTAAATCTGGTGATCTGGAGGGCCAGGGAAGAACATTGATGTTGTTGTGTCTTAAAAAGACAGTGGTGAGTCGGGCTGTGTGAGGACGGGCGTTATCATGTTGAAAAACATTTAACGTTCACCATAATGGGTTGCACATGGGGCCTAAGGACCTCGTCGACGTATCGTTGAGCCGTAAGATTCCCTCAAATGTGCAAAAGGTCTGTTGAGGCAGTAGATGTCGCAGTGGTTGTCCTGTCCCAAGATGGTGTAACTGGATATAGCGATCTTGTGTGGGCGTGGTCACACGAGATCTGCCAGATTGTGGACGGTCACGAGTTGATCCATGTTGTTGGTGATGATTCCATAGCCTTGTAGTGGTGCTTGGGTGGACATTCACAGCTCTGGCAACTTCTGATCGAGATTTGCCTGCTTCCAAGCGACCAATGGCGTTGTTGCGTTGTGCTTCAGTCAGTCTTGGCGTAACTGTATTGTGTGTCGGTGGCTTAACACTGAGCTATGGAAACTGAGAACCTGTCACTTTTACAGGCATTTTGCATATGTTGCACTTGCAGAACATGCAGATCTCTCAAACAAATTTATTGGACACGAATGCGTTTTGGCGAAAAATCCGTTGTTTTCCTCCGTTTTCAAAGTGCACAACGTTTATTGTCATTTTGGTCTGACAATCGGTGCCTTAACACGTGTAACAGCACATACTCTGAGATTGTAACATTATTACATATATTTCTCTTTAAAATAACAAAAATATCCCTTTTGCATTTCTTTTTTTGAAGAGTATATAATAAATATTTTTCTAAAAGACAATTCTCATGTTGGATATACAAGACTGTATAGTCTCAAAGTTATTTTTTACTTTATTTAATGATTATTTAGTTTCATAACAAGTGTTAAAAGTTATTTTAAAAGCAATAAATATGACAAGTTTAGCTATGTATTTCTATGTACAATTCATTTGTTGTGTATGTAGTTTAATTGTTGCAGAAGGCTTTTGTAATACATTTGATGTGATCTCACTCTTCTAGGCTTTTCTCGTTAAGTGTATTGTTGTCACTAATAGGGATAAATTACTAAGTCGAGGAGTGGCTCTACATGTAAAAATGTGAGTTAGATCCTATTTAAGTGAGTATATTCAAGTTAATAGTATTGAGATGATTGACTGAGTTTGGGTTTTAATTGGAATTTGTTGCAGAGCATTTAAAGAAACTCTACAGCTGTTAATAATGTCATAATTGTGGAATATTTTAAGTTCGGTGTGATGTTTTATTACATGTGGAGACAAGTAAAAATGATATTTTGGATCCAATTTTTAAAAAAAATCAAATTTTAAGAAGAGGATAGAAGAATTTCCTGTTATGAACTGGGCAACAAAATTAAGCGGAGATCAGTAGTGTAGACAATTTTCTTGAGATGTGGGGAGAAGCAAGCTCAAAGGGTCACAAATGATTTTAACTTATTTAGGTACATCTAGCATATGTCAAAGGCCTGCAGAATTTTGAAAATACAATAACAATGGCATGGTAGCCAGGGATACTATGTAATCACACTCTGAAG
Organism: Tachypleus tridentatus; assembly: GCF_004210375.1. Taxonomy (NCBI): domain Eukaryota; kingdom Metazoa; phylum Arthropoda; class Merostomata; order Xiphosura; family Limulidae; genus Tachypleus; species Tachypleus tridentatus. Next base: position 37,339,672 of record NC_134830.1, read on the forward strand.
CTTACACAAGCCTGTATTATATGGCCTTACCTGGAGCTTGTAGTGACTGCTGAGTTCAGTAGCCCTACTGTTGCTTTTGCTGCAGAATAAAGGAAACAAATCATTTCTGAAGAACCATTGTCAAGGCAATGAATGGCTTGTTTAAAGTTAAGCACGAAGCTACACCATGGGCTATCTGTGCTTTTCTCACAATGAGTATTGAAACCCAGTTTTTACTGTTATAAGTCTGCAGACATACTATCGTGCCACTGAGGGGGTGGGAGAGCATCGTTTAAAATGACAGGAGATATCTTAGGGTAGAATGATGGGTTGCCTGGGCTTGTCCTAGAGAATGTTCTGTATACTGTAGAATATTCTATAAACAAATTTTAAATAAGATAAATCAACATACTAAAATCATTCTCTGAATTTCTGATGAATTTGAAGTTCAACAGCTCAAAATGCAGTTGATGTCCCTGCATAAAGAATACACGTATTCTGTAACATACAAGTAAATAATATAACAACACACTCTTTATGATTCCTTCCATTTTAGTGCTTTTAAAAATTAATGGCAGTATAATCAAATATTTGAAATTTTCTAAAAAATGTATTTAATGATTGTGATGCATTATTTTTATATTTCAAGGTGTAAATGTTTCTACCAAAAAGCAACTGTAAATAAAAATTCTTGACCACTGGATGTAGTGCATCAAGGCATTCCTTTTTTTTTTCAGTTTTCATTCTTTTGACTCCCATTACTGTTATTAATACTAAAATATTACTTCAGAATACCACCACAGGGCCACATGATTTAATGATTGCAAATTTAATGCTGGTATTGGTTTAAAAAAAAACCCGATTAGAACAATGAATGCAATTTTACCCTGAATGTGATTTATGTGGATTTCTGTTACTTATTAAAAATGAAAAGCTCTTGGCACTTTATGTAACCCCCTATGAACATGTTTTGCAATTCCTTTTGCAATTGTACTATACATTTTGGGAAACAGAGCATAGTTCAGTAACATTGCAAATTGTTCACCTTCTTAAAGAAAACTTTTCTTTATTTTACTGCTGTTAAATCTTCTAAATTCTTTGACTGCATAGATTAAACAGGCCTCAAGGTTATCTTTTTGATAAATAATAATAATTGGATTGCATTTTTTACTTCTAAAGCATCTTATAATAGAAATTATTTAGATATCTACTTTTCCTGTAGCATCTTGTTTATTCTCTATTTGCAAGTTCGTATACTTTGATGTCACAACTGTTAATTAATGTTGTGTACTATTTTACTTATACTGTGCATCCAAATTCTCTCTTATTTGACATAGTGTACAGAACTAGATTTTGACATAGCATACAGCATACCATATTCATACTTTCAATTGATATTTGTGTCAAGTTCTAGATTTTTTCAACTTGTGAGATTGTGAAAGATAACCTCCTGGCCTGCTTTTGTCTATCTGGGCAAGTTCTTCTGTTTTTTTGTTAAGATTATGGTTTTTGGAAATGACAATCTCTGTACAAAGAATATGCATTTTTATAAGGAACCATTCAAAATACACACACTGAGTGTTTCAAAACACATGTATTAAGTGGTGACGATTCACAGAATTAAAATATCTCTAGTAATTTTATTATCGTGTAAATATTATATAATTGCTATAAATGTGGTATTTTCCTGAGAATGATTTTCTTACAAAGCAGTCAGTTAGACTCACTAATTAGAGGCTCTTACAAAATAGTCTATGGTGTGTGACTGTGCATCTTTCAGATCACCAACTGGGTATGACTGAAAGAAAGTCTCAAAGTTGAAAGGTGTAAAAGTACAATGTTTATTCACAAAAGCACAATTGCAATATGAAACACCAAAAGCAAGAGTGTTTGTCATGTGTTGTACTTGCAAGAAAGAGGAAATAAAACAAAGTGATCTCTCCCTCACCAGTCTAGTGATTGGTCCCCATTTGTATGGTAAACTACAAAGCTGAGTACTTTTAAACCAAGTTAAAATATATAAAATTATAAAGAAGTTACAAATGTTACCATAGATCTAAAAACTTCTGCACAATCTCTTCGAAACCTCAAGTGTAAGATCTCTGCAATATATATAAATTCTTTAGGAATCTAAAATTTCAACACGAATATGAATAACTGAGGAGAATACTAAAAAATACAATAACAACTTAAGCCAGATTTGCACAGGGAATGCTATTCTACAAGTGGCCATTGTCCATTTGTGCTGGCATGGTGGAAACTCTTGGTCATTTATCTAATTAAATGACAAACAAGACTACTTTCTAGTTGCAGGTATTGTTACCCATCTTTCTTGCAAGAAACTTGGCTAATTACCATTTAGTACACAATATCATGTATTGTTATTGAAACAAGCAAAATTAAAATGTGTTTAACCAGGTAACATTCCTCATCCAAAATAAACTGAAATTTAAAAAAATTAAATATTTGCATATCAAAAAGAGTGTGTATAAAACACATTGTCCTGCCCTGTACCATTTAAGTATGCAGTCATAAGTTATTATATTTTGTTGATGTGAAGCTCTCATTTTATCAATAAACACTCATAACTTCATTTTCATTAAATGTTCTTTGGTCCAAGCATTGCCTTGTGGTTATGTATCAAGATTGAATTTAAAAGTTAATGGTTAAATACTGTAGCTGTGAAAGTGCACTCCACACTTTGTAACTGTGAGTGTATCATAATAGTGACAGTTGAATCTCACTGTTTCATCAGAATAACCCAAAGTTTGTGATAGGTGCTTTTGAACATAAGGTTAAAACTATTGGTGGCTATGCTCAGGTACGTTTAGGCATAAGTTTCGAAATAAACTAAATGCTTGAGTCCCTGGAATCCTTGCATAATTGATGCTATTGAATTAAAACACCAGTAATTTAGGGTTACTAATTTAATGTCTGTTATCAAGAACATTTCTTGATCAGCTGCATTCTCCATTATTTTAATTAATAACTCCTTATTCCCTGATGGGTCTGCATATACAAGTTGTTTTTTGTTCCTTAAAAGATATCTATCAATACTTGAAAGTGAAATTTTGATATACTGTTTGGGTGCACTTTTTTCTAACACAGAGGGTGAATATACTTGAACATTACTTCAGAACATTCAAACTATAGTGGCATCCTTATATTTACAGTTTTCTTAAATTGCAAATGTACTTCCAATAATACTTTCCTCCTGACATACTATAACTTGATAGCCAGGGCTTCTTCCTTTGCCCATATAAGCATTGATCTGATTTTTTTCCTCTTGCTCCAGTCTTTGATACTCCACATAATTAACCTTGGTGATATTTGTCTTGGGATACTCTCCACTTATGTCAATGTATCTTCTATCTTAGTACTGTACATAAGCACCTCATTCAAATAATGTTGTCGCTTCTTTGTGACTGACTCAATCCACAGTCTCTAACATCATCTCTTAATGAATAAAAGGGCAGGAGAGTGTGATAGGAAGTATGTATTATTGGAACTACATTTTACATTTGAGAAGATGTTAAATTCAAAATTATATTTACTCACATTACAGCTAGAATTCAATGTAAGAAGGATGTGTCAACAGAAGACTGCCAGTCTGATGGGAGAACTGAATTACATCCAAAACATATTTATCTTCATCCAAAACATAATTCTTGTACTGTGGGTGAAATGTTACATGATTTATCATCACTACTGATCTGGCCCCAATCAAGTGGCTGTGGTCCAACTGTTTGAAGTTAGAATTACAAGGCCATGGACCCAAAATCCCAAGGTGGTAGCAAGAGCATTTGGATTGCAATATATAATATATATTTGTGAGTGTATTCTAACATGTAGCTATACAGTGATGTGTTTCAAGCCACCAAAATCATGAGTAGGTATGCAATAGTGAATTGGACAAAACTTTTTAACCTGAAGAAGTCTGAAAGACAACACCTCGGGATCGAAACGAGGAAACAGAACTTGTCCAGTCTGGAATTGTGAACACCTATCTTCAATTCCCAACTGAAAGGGAAGGAAAATTCATCTTGTCTCTGGAATTACGGGAAGGATGTGGAAAAAACTGTGCTCATCCAAAGACCCAAGATGGGACCACTCTGCTTCAAGGAGACAATGGACTCTTTTCCATGAACAATGTTCTGAACCAATTCTAAATAGCTGAGTGTGAAACCTGAACTGGTATTATGAGTAAGAGCCATGTGGGCTGGTGCCTCATATTAATATTTGGGGAAAAATCATCCTGGGACCAGGGAAGGAGGGCCCCCAATATTGCCCTCTTCTTCAAGTGTGAAGGATTTTTCAATATAATACTCTAGAGGAAAAGCCTCTGTCCACTTCCCCACTGACTGCAAACAGGGTGTGGCAAGGACTTCCTAGTTCCACTAGTAGAATCTGGGGGGCAATGCACACTGGAATGTCCTGAGGTGAATCAATACAATATATTTTTAAAAGTAAACCAATCCTAATTTATTCAACTGATGATCAGCAGGGATGGGCAAGATTCCTTTATGCTTTACAAATAACAGTAGTCTATGAGTGATGGTGCAGCATAATATAGTAATACCATCTGGTCAGCCTCTAGGTGGTCTTGTATAACACCCAACTTATACACAGCCTGTTCCAAAGTAGATAAAATATATATTTAAATAGTGGTTGCTAGTGCAGAATTAGTTTCATAAAAGCATATCTGCTTGGCAACACTAACCACAGAGTGGGATCCTGAAAAGTAAAGATGAGATAAGAATGGTAATAATGATCTACCAAAAGTGGTTGAGACAGTTACATGGGTAGTCAAAAAACCCTCAGATGAAAATAATATTAGATTGCACAAATAATGTGAAATAAAAGTATTGAGGGAGACCCAACTGGGCCACTAAAAAAATATAAAGTGAGGAATCTGATGCCATAAATTTATTGTAGTATCTTCTTTAATATAGATGTTTGTTTAAATTTAGCTTATATTTAAAAATTTACACAAGTTATACTGTTAAATCTATATTCAATAAAGATTATTGAATCAAAATAAATGTGTACTTAAATTCTAGCGTATTGTCAATATTGTTGTGTGGGCTGAAATTTCTAGAAACTCTCTTCATACCTATAAATGTAACAAACATGATGTACCAAGAGACAGTATATATTACTGGTGTATTATAGTTGGGGTGCTATAAACTTTGGAAGCTATAACTGGGATTAATGTTTATTAACTGGTCATCTTGAGACATTTGACCAGGAAAGTTTATAGATTTTGAACATTACAAACTATTTATGTTCTGTGGATTCACATCAGATATTAGTATTTTTATAAAAAAATTCTTTTGGAGAAAACTTTTCATGTTGCTAGCAAAAAAAGAGAAGAATACAGAGCTAGCTAGCTCCCTGTTAAATTAATTGTATCCACATTAACTTGAAATTAACTTACTCATTTTGAACCCTTGATAAAGTATCAAGGAAGTACAAGAGAAGATGGAAGAGTGAATATTGTTTGTAAGTTTGTAAAACTTTTTTGTATATAGATCATCACTTGTAATAACCGTTATTATGAATTGTGTTACTGTTTGTATATTAAAATATACTTGTAAAAATAAAGTTTGTGTATCAACCTTGCTGGCAAGTATCATAAATTGAATAAACATCAACATTTATTGAAATTCTAAATTTAAATAACAATTTAAATCAGTTTTACGAGATTTAAAATTGTAATATGTAACATAGTACTGATTAGACATCACTTACAAGAGTTTCCTCACTTTGAAAGAGAGCCCGGAATTAACAATATGGATCAAATTCATACCCACCTAGTCAATGAAACTAGAGATAAATCCTGGAAAACTGAATGACTCCAATTAATGACACGTTGTTGTCTAGCATCTCTAAAGGAATAAATGTAGGCAACAAAATCTTGAAGATCCTCACTGAATATAACATATTATCAAGATCTGATTGGTCATGAAGTAAGAAATATTAGATAAACTGGTGACATTGTACTGGGTAAGAAGAATTGGTTGGAGAACATGGGAAGAAAGATAAAGCATCCTGTACATAATCAGCACAAACTACTCCAACAAGCAATGTCTATAGGTCAGCAGCAACAAAAAATAAACTTTAGGGACAAGTAATACATGGCATGTGAGGCCAAGGACTCAAATGGATGTTGATAAATGTAATGTAATGCCACCTTTACTTACCAGTTAGGTAACTGCAATGGCCATTTGGGAGAAGGAACTCAAAACAACACAGGTAGTCCAGAGAGTACTAGGGACTCAAAGAATATTTTGTCTGTGTGATTGAAAAGTGTTAAATAAGGCTGCCTCATGCAGTGAAACATTGGAAGATGTAAAATTCTTGACACAAAACCAGACTAAAAATGAGTTATGATTGGTGCTTCTGATTAAAGCAGATTCAACCTTCTCTCAATACACCAATGGTGACATGTGTGCCGTTTCCATTGACACATGTCCATTGCAGGACTAAGCAAAGGCTGCCCCAGGTATATGGTAATCCTAGAAATTGAACACTGTTAATGTGCAAAGGAGTACATAATCTACATGCCTGAAGCTTGAGCTCATGGATAGTTTGGTGTGCAATGTCAGATGATGGTTGCCTTCAGAGAGATTATAAAAGAGGAAGTAGAAGAGGGGGGATACTCATGAAAGTACTGCATAAACAGAAACTAGGGTTTAGCTGCAAAGCTGGTGCTATTAAAAGTACCCAACTATGGATTGGAATAAATCATAGCTAAGGCCATGGGTAACATACAAATTGAAGGGAAGGCCTAGAGTTGTAATCTCATTCCATCATGATAGAAAGCATCTACTGCAAAAGCTGAAGGATGAGGTACTAGAGACCAAATTGTCAGTGGTTGTATGTTCCAACAAGTGGCCAATCAACCAATCATCAGTGTATCAAAGTGAGAGTCCATCCAACAGAAGAAAACTTGCAAATCAGAATCTATTCTGTGGGGAGAACCTGTTTGGGTTGAGATAATTTGATTTGTTACTGAAGTCCTCACCCATGGAACATGGCAAGTGAGTAGGATGACATGGCAGGAGTGGTCCTGAGAAAGGAGATCTAAGGTTCAAAGACAAAGAACCCTGAACCAAGTGCCTCTTTGACTGGAAATGCAAGACACCATCTAGGAAGTGGGTAAAGCAATGATAACATTTACAACAGGAAAAGTACTATTATTTCAGAAAATATTTACTCAAGTAAAAAGTTAGTACTGAATATATACAGTACTCAAGTAACAATACAGTGAAAAGTATTAGCAAAAATAAGGACTGAATGCATTATTAAAAATAGTTTATGTTTAACTTAAATCCCCACTTATCATTTAGCTTCAGCAGTATCTAATTTTAACACTCCCTCTAGCCAGATTAGCTGGTCTCATTGTGAACAAGAGCCCTACTGAACTAAGCAAATACTTGTATGCTGCAACTTCAGTAAATTTCCCACTACTGTTTTCTGTGAAAGTATGTCTTTCAAATAAGGCCATGTATGATTTTTTTGTGTCGTACATGAAGGCAACACAGGGACAAAGTTATTACACTCAATAGTAGATGTATATATTTTTTCCTGCTCAGCAGCACTGCTTGTATTGTTTAATTGAAAGAGTACGCATGATCTGATTGATGTAAATAAAAACTATCACCATGGCAACCAGTATAATTTTATCCAATGTTTGTAAAATGTAATGATAGTCTTATAAAAGAAATATTATGTAAAAGTACATAATTTCTTCTTGATTTTAATTGTGTAAAAGTGAGAAATAAAATATTCTTTGATAGATTGTTGCTGTGCATTCCACAACCCCTTGGTGTGGATTCCTGTATGTGGTGAGGGGACATCCCAGGGAAGGTTCTGTTTTATCTGGTTACCTTCTCTGGGATCTAAACATCCACCCACATGTTTGTCGTGCATGGTGATCCGTGAAGGGGAGGAGAAGATCCTGGTGGTTGAGGAGTCCAACCCTAACACACCACTTTAGCCTTGAATTCCTGTAGAAGGGCGCCCTTTGGGTGGCCCCCCTTGTGTCAATCGGCTGGTGCACTTGGGCTAGAGTCAACCAAGTCCCAGTGTTGGAAGTTCTCAATGGGTGTTGTGGACATTGTGCCTGATGCTGGTGTTTGGATATAGTGCTCACGAAACCCTGGCATTGCTGCAGTGTCCTTGCATGACATTGTAATGCGTCCCCTTATAGGGCTCCATGGTGGGTGGGATTAGTGGGTACCGAAATTTTTCTTTTTTTCTATGGATCCTCGAAGAAGAAATTTAAATAAAATAATGAAAAAACAGTCAATAAGTAATCGACCACGTCTTGAAGGCTCTGAGCAGCAATCCTCAACATCTGTAACACCTGTACCCCATTTTCTTATATTACATTCTCTTTCAGAAAAACCTTTAGGGCAAATGCTCCCCTTTTTTATTTGGAAGGGACTAGAGGGTCTTGCTGGCTCTCCAAAGTCAGTATAGAAGCTTCGATCTGGAGACGTATTAGTTGAAACATCCACAACCCACCACAGTGAACTCCTCTTGAATTCCACGGCAAGAAAGGATATACCTATTGATGTTACCCCTCATGCTACTTTGAATTCATCATGAGGAGTTACTGTTGAGAGGGATTTGAAGAACGTCCCCAAGTTAGAGATTCTCGCTTGTCTCTCCACTCAAGGAGTTTCTGCAGTGAGACGCATCTCCACTCGCAAAGATGGAGTTACACTGCCAACAAATACCCTTGTTTTGACATTTACATCATCACGTGCACCTGCCACCATCAAGGCAGCTTATCTAATTTGCAGGGTACGGCCATACATCCCAAACCCTCTTTGATGTTTCCAAAGTCAGTGGTTCGGCCACTCAAAGACATCATGTCGTGGTTTCCTAACATGTGCTCGTTGTGGTGGCAAGGACCACGATGCCTATGACTGTGACATGGACCCACATTGCGTCAACTGCAATGATTCTTACCCTTCCTACTTTTGTTCTTGCCCAAAATGGTTGGAATTAAAAGAAGTGCAGCATTTGAAAACAACTCATAACATTAGTTATCCTGAGGCTCAGAAATTGCTGCCCGCCACTCCATCTAGGACATATACTGCTGCACTTCATTCCACAACTACAACAAACACCTTGTCTTTGTCACTCAACACACCCTTGGAGGCTGTAGCCATCCGTGTTTCCTTGGGTCATACCATCACTATTTGTTCTCTCTACCTGTCCCCTGGTGAGACATATGATCAATCAGACCTTGATGCTCTCGTTGAACAGTTGCCCTCTCCCTTTCTACACCTGGGGGACTTTAATGGACATCATCCCCTCTGGGGAAATGCTGTTTTTGATGGGAGGGGTCGCTCTGTAGAGCATATGCTCTCTGATCACAATCTTTCTCTTTTCAACACTGGTTCTTCCACGTATTTTCATGCACCGAGTCAGTCCTTTACAGCTATTGATCTTTCAGTTTGCTCCCCTTCATTATTCTCCCATTTTTCATGGAGGGTTGACAATAATCCACTGGGCAGTGATTATTTTCCTATACTTTTGAGAGAGACTGGCCATGGTCGACGCCACCTTTCCCGCGTGGCCCGGGTGAAGCTGGATCAGGCAGACTGGTCCACCTTCACTGCTCTCGTAAAACTTGATCCTGTTCTTTTTTGCAGGAACTTGGAGTCCATCAGGGCTATGTTTTGAGTGTCACACTTTTCAGTATAAAGATAAATGCCATCACTGAACAACTCCCTCTCACTATTGCAAATGGGCTGTATGTCGAAGACTTTCACATTTCATGTCAGTCGCCGAACATAAGATATATTGAGCGGCAACTACAAACTGTCCTCAATCATGTACTGAAGTGGACTATGGCGAACGGCTTTAATTTCTCTCTCTCTAAAACCGTTTGCATGCACTTTTGCCGCCAACGGGGTATTCATCCTAATCCTGAACCTTATATCGATGAAGTTTCGCTGCCAGTGGTCCCTGAGACCAAGTTCTTGGGGCTTATCTTTGACCGTAAGCTGACCTTTATACCACACTTAAACAGCTTCGGGTCAAATGCACAAGAGCATTGAGCATCCTCTGTGTCCTCTCTACTACCAGTTGGGGAGCAGATCGATGTTCTATGTTAAAGGTATATCGTGCTCTTATTCGATCAAAACTCGACTATGGATCAATGGTTTATGGCTCTGCCAGACCCTTGGCCTTAAAGATGCTGGACTCCATTCATCACCAAGGACTTTGATTCTGCACTGGGGCTTTTCGCACCTCTCCAGTTCAAAGCTTAGTTCTATACTGGCCCTGGAATCGCTACACGTTGGCTCACACCCTGTTCTCGCTGATATTCAAAACCGATCAGCCCATTTCTCATTAACTGCTACTTCTATCCAGTTTTTCTGGATACCAGGCCATGTTGGCATTTATGGAACGAGCTTGCAGACACGGCAGCTAAATCTATCTGCTCCGGCACTATCACCACTGTGCCTATTCCGTACATGGACTATGGTCTTGTAATCAAGGCTCGGCTCTATGCCAGCTGGCAGTCCACTTGGAGTGAGCAACGCGACAACAAGCTTTTTCAAATAAAACCCTATATTGGGTTTTGGCCATCTGGCTTCCGTAAGGTTCAGAAGGAGGAAGTTGTTCTAACTAGACTTCGCATTGATGAGAGTTATTTAACTCATCGTTTTCTTTTATCTGGAACTGATGCACCAGTGTGTAGTTTGTGTAACACTCAGATCACTATAAGCCATATTGTACTTTTTTGCCATCGTTACAATTCTCAATGATGGCACTATTTTAAACATGTTTTTTCCTAGGGTTTATCTGTAACATTGGACAGTGTTATTGGTGATGGTGACACTGTCCATCTTGATAAAGTTTTTAATTTTTTAATGGCTATTAATCTTTTTAATCTCATTTAAGTGTTGAATATTTATTCATTACACCTTTTTAATTGTGGTTCCCTTTTTACAGTTTCATTTTGACATTGTAATATGGCCAGAACATTAAATAACTCGACACCAGGACTGGAAAGGCCAACTTCAGGTGACTAATGCTGCTGTTTGAACTATACGTTTCAACTACCTGTTAGTCGTCCTAGTGAGTTGTTATTACATTTTTCTTGCATGTCATTAAACAATTTTGCTTTACCTTTTAGTACTGGTCATAATGACACAAAACCCGGGAACCAGGACTGGAAAGACCAACTTCAGGTGACTGACGGTGGTTCTTATACTTACCTGTTAGTCTTCCTGGCGGGTTATGTTCATTACCATTCTGCTACAGAAAGTCCTTTACAACTTTGTAGACTGGATGTCAACATTGGTTTTATGCCATTTTATGTTTTAATTGCTGTTTTGTTTTACCTTCATTTACTTTAACAAATTTTACTACATTTACTTTACTTTTACCTTTTTACTGGACATGTGGCTACTCTATATTACGGTTTTCCTATGTGTCTTTTAAAACATCTGTTATTTTACATTTTAATAATGGCTGTTATGACACATAATCCGGAACCAGGACTGGAAAGGCCAACTTCAGGACGTTTGGCACAGATAGCCCAGTTGCTTTGTGCCATAAAACACTAAATCAATCAATCAGTCAGCCATTCTACAAAGTTTCATTAAAAAATAAAATAGTTCTTGAGTACTTAAGTAACAATAAGTCCCAGAGAAGTCACTTAAGTGGTGCAATGAAGTAATGCTACTCTGACAGCCATTTAATTGTTAGAGTGAAACCTAAAATTGTTTCCTTATTTAGCCCAAGTCATGAGATATTGTCTTTTAGAAATCAAGAAGGCCCAAAATGTTGTGTAGGGAAGCCTTACCAACCATTCATAGACCACGAAATTTCTGACTGTTGAGATATGCACCTCATCACTAAAGCAAGGCATTCAAGAAGATGTATATATCACTGGACAAGCTGGCAGCAGAGGAATCCATATCTTGGTATTGTGCTGATGTAACTGCTTCTCAAGATAAAATAGAATGATCCTGAATAAGGAAACTGGGGAATCCAGTGAGTTGTTGTTCATGATCCAGTGGTTGCACAGAGACCATTGAAAAGATCTCTTATATGGTTGCCCCAAAGGCATGAGGAATTCAAATGATGCTGACATTGCCAAAAGCAAAATAACCATCCTTGCAGTGAAAGAAGGATAGATGAGAAAGAGACAAACTTCTTGTTCCATAGCATGGAGTTAGTTGGGAGTCATCTGAGTCGAATTGGTAAACATGATAAAAATACTTTAACTGCAACATGTTGTGATGAAACAAGAACAGATGTCTCAACTCTAAAAATGAAGCCTGCCTAGGTTGTTTCTGAAAGTAGAATCTAGGTTAATGTTCTGAATCATTTGATGAGATTGTATCAACAGTAACCAGTCATCCATGGAATAATGTGTGTACAGGGCTAGGGAGTGAAGGTGATGAACAAAAAGGTACAATTCATCAAAACCCATGTAATACCAATGAAAGTTTGAAGGTAAGAATCCCGAACTGTACCAAACCCTTGTGCACAAAAACTGATACTGGTGGGATGCCATCAGTGTGATAATTTGCAGAAAGGAGCTGATGACACTGAACATATACAATCTTATTAAAAATGGCAACTCAGATTGAGAAATGAGTCATTTGTGAAGGTTATCTATCTTTTTCATCTATATTGATTCCTGGATCCCAGAGTCCTGTGTTTTAGACCAAAATCCAAGGGGAACAAAACCTGAAAATGATTGGAATGACTCTCTCTCAACTTTCAAATAAAAAAAAAACTTTGATAGCCTTAAAACTAAGTCTTGAAATATAAGGATTTGTGGGAGACAGAAACATTACATGTTGGGTGGACAATAGTGGTGAAGATGCTATATGAATGACTAATCCTGACTAATGACCTGTTGTGACCATGGATCCATGAATCCAATTAGAATATTTAGAGAAAAAAATACAGACATATAGTTTTATTGTGTTTCCAACTGAACATGAAAGTATGACCTTTCATTAGTTGATATTTAAATAGTTACTTATGAAAGTACATTCATCATCAAACGTATTACCTTATTAAGTGTTTAGGTTGTAAGTTTGTCAAATAAATCATTTTCTAGTTTAATATCTACTATTGTGTTATCATTATTTTCCAACTTGTAACTATTTTATGTAAGGCTTTATGTCTTCTGGTTTATGTTTTAAACAGCATTTGTTAATACTTGGCCCACCAACTAACCTATTTTGTTTTTACTACAAAATAACTAACCCAAGTTTAGTGTTCTACTTTGTATACGTTTAATAAAGTGGTCATAAGAGTTACTCTCTTGACTGCATATATCACCAGCTATGTGTGAATATTCAGAAACTTGTTCATAAATCAGTTCACATTTAGAAAATCACTGTTCTTGTTTAAATGTTTAACATTTAATTTTCTTCTTATTAATGGTAAATGAATTAAATATTATTTAATTGTGAGGTATTCTGACTGTCATATTTATTACTTTTTTATTTTGTTTGTGTAAAATTGCACAATGTAACCTTAGGGCTATCAACACTAAATGTTCGTTGTCCCTAATTTTGATATGGTTAACTGGAGGGAAGGTTGCTAGTGACCAGCACTCATAGCCGATTGTAGGGATATTCTTATCAAAGGGTAGGATTTGTCCATCATTCTTATAATACACTCACAGCTCCAAAGTGTGGAGCAGTATATGAATTGTGAATCAACCACTATGCCATGTGTGCCTCTACATTTTGTGGCCCATCTGAAAAAATTGTTAGCTTATACACTCTTTTTTTTTATTTCAAATACTTTAGTTATTTTGTGTAAATATGTTAATTGCATATTATGTTGTCATTATGTTATGTGAGTTAGAACAAAATGTAAACCATTTAAACAGAGAATTGACTGAAATTTATTATAAATTATCTAAATCAAATAATAATATCAAAAGTTACTCACAAATAATTAGATGTTACAATCAAGATTTTGGCAAATGTACAGAAATAATTTCCTCAATGTTCAGAGATAATACAATATAAATTTATGTACACTGTTTCTTTAATTTCTTAAAACACAAATCTGGAAAGATACATGGAACAAGGACATACAAATAATACAAGTTATAATTTTGTTCAATGACAGAATATGGTGGTCCTTTCTGTTGCACATGCACTGTTGCTGGTTGAATAGATATACACAGCTTTTTTCCATCGTTTCACCAGATAAAGCATACAACGAAGTGCTATAATAGCATATGTTGCAGATCAAAATAATGACAGAGGAGACAAAACAGTTTGGTGGTTATAAATGGGTTCCTAAATAATTTTGGCAAGCAGGGCAGCAGTTACAATTTCTGTTGTTTGATATCCATTTATTAGTTTTAACAAATACTTCTTCTGGTAGACAAATGACCGCCTGTAATTCTCAGCACGTCGGTGTTGGCAATAAGCCTTGTAAAACTGCTGAAATGAAAGAAGTGAAATGTTATTAAATACATATTCTTAAATAGAAAAAAGATTTCCTAACCAATTATTCTTTAATAATTGAAGTTCTGATTTCTTTGGTTTCTTCTCATTTAGATAAACATAATATTTTCATATTTGAAAACATATTCATTACTTGGGACTTGCTGAATTAAAGGTTGCATTCACTAATGGTTACAAACACTTAATATAGTTCTGTGACTGTTTACCCTAGGAAGTGGCATGCCTATCTCAAAAGGTGTCACAAATTTGCATGAGTTGTGTTATCCTGTCTCTGAGTATGTGTTATTTGGAACAACTGATGATGAACATAACATTGGATTCTGGTATACTGCACTTTTAGCAAAAAACAGAATTTGTTTTGTTATGTTTCTGAGTAGACATAAAAGAATATCCTTTGTCCAGTTTAGTTCATTTTGAAGAAAGATTTCTTTTACTCCAGCAGCCAGTTAAGTCATAGCAGAATTAAAGACTGACCAGTAGGTGAAACACTTAACTACAAATACTTTTCTATGCAAATAGACAGTTTGTTTGTTCACTTAATTGTGTTACTTTCTTTTATCATCCATGTTTAATGTATTATGTGCATATCATTTCTGGAATTTGCATTTGGTAGATACTTTTAAACTTATCTGCTGGATATCAATGGTTCATACCACATATAAGGAGTAACTGTAACTTATAATATTTTTCTTGCTACAGCACCTAAGAAACATTCGGAGCATATAAAAGTATATTTGTGATACTGACGTGTATTTAAAACAAAAAGCTGATGTAGACAATAAAAGGGGAACACAAATTAAAAATTGTTACTTATAAAGTATATAATTATTTTGGGGCAAAGATATTCTAAATGTAACAATAACTGCTGCATAATAACTAAATGGCAAGTGAAATGTAATCAGAAAAAAACTGATTTTTCCTTCTAGAAGAGCTATACCCTGAAAAGATAGAAAGCCTATTTCTTTTTAACAGAAAAATGACTAAATAAAAAACAGTTTATAATGTTTGATTTGATGGAAGTGTTTTTTTAACCAAAAATTTATACATAGTACTTAAAAGCATAAATGTCGTATATCTCCTACACCCTGATGTAATAAACCACTGTATCTGTTTTGAATTCTTCATATATGCAGTATTCAGGTCCACTGATATCTGGTAAATAAATTAAAAGTATTGACAACATGCATATTCCAGAAATGGTATGTGCAAATTATGTCAAACATAATCATTACAAGAAAAAATCACTAACACGTGAATGGAAAAAGATCTTTATTCACAGTGAAAAATAATATGTTGCTAAGTATTTATCCAGCTACCTGCAACCTTTATATTCTACTCTGACTTCAAGTGGCTGCTGAGATGAGGGACGTCTTTATTTGTTAGGAGGAAAGCCCAGGGAAAATTTCTTATAATATCAACAGAAATTGTATAATCAAAATTATTAAAATTATTAGTTTTCTAAGATACTTTAAGAAAAAATGTACAACATAATTGACGAAAACAGTTTTAACTTTAAAAGATTCCAGTTACATTACAAAAAAACGAGTAAAGGTTTATTAAAAAAAGCAAATTTATCAAATTATATCATAAATGTTTTGAAATTTTCTCTCATTATGTTACAGTGACCCTGTAACAGTTGTAAATTAACTAAGATGCTCCAACATAAACAATTTACAGTTCTTCAATTAGAAAGCATGGATAGGTATCAGTGATACACAAAATATCACTTAGATCAAAACAGAAGTTAATTAAAGGTTAATACATACAACATTTATGATATTTGCTAACAAGATTGATACACACAATTTTCTTTCTTAACACAAATATATTTTAATATACAAAGAAAATTAATAAAACAACATAATTTATAATAACGGTTATTACAAATGATGATTTACATACAACAGTTTTACAAACTTACAGACACCACTGAGTTTTATATTCAGTCTAGAACTGAATATTTTGTCAATGATTCAGGAAAATAATGAGCATATTAATTCTGAATTGGTATTGTTACATCTTGCTTAAGCTAGCTAGGTTGACCTTATCCCTCTGACTTTTACTGAGGAAGATATTTAATGTCCTTTTAGAAATACTGATGTTGAACAGTTTCTAACGTTTGAAATCTACGAATGTTCCTGGCCCAATTCTGTAGTTTTTCAATTAATAGGTATTAATCACAATTACAGCTTCTGAGGTCTACAGCAAACTAACTGTAGCTGACTAATAATATTCTTTACTGTCTCTCAGATAGTTGTTTTTATATGAATCACACTAGATAATAGAGCATTCCACAAGGATCAAAGGCGACAGCATTTTCACAATACAAATATTGTTGATTCTTATTCTCAAGAATCTTTTACAAATTCAGAGAACAGTCAGGACTTGCACAATATTTATTCAACATTATATGTCACATGCATCAAACTGAAACACACGTGTATTAAAATAAACATATCACAATAAATCTGTTACACATGATGAGCAAGAAACTTGGGTAGAAATAGGATGGCATTCCCAGTAGGCACAAAGTTTGACTCTGATGTCATCACAATTTCACAGTTAGATTGTAATGTCATACAATCACCATGCAACAAATAGATAACACCAGAAATTATGTTGACAATGCAATAAAATCCTAAACTTTGTTAAATAAATGGTTTGTTTTGAATACTTTTACAGAAATATTGGTGGTCCATATTAATTTGTGAAAAATACTTTGATTAATTTTACCTTTTATTCTGATTCATGAGAGAAAAAAGCCAATCATGTACTTATAAACCATGTTTGTAGGTATGAGCATATATCTTTTTAAATATTCTTCAGTGGTACATAAATTTAAAAAAATGACTATTTAGTTTCAGTGTTGTTGTGGTGGGAACATGTGGCTCAGAAAATTCTTAAAATTATTTTGTTGTAGTTGCTTCGTGTTTTGTTCTCTATAACAAGTGATATATCTTCTGTTTGCAGGGATATTGTAGTAATATGTTCAACATCCAGGTTAAAAAAATTGACACTGAAATTCTTTTTGTAACCCAGTCATGATGTTGATTGAATACAATAGTTGAGCAATGTTGTAGGGGAGAAAAGGTTTCTAGGTAATTCTGTTAATTGGATAAAGAAATTGAGCTCACCTGTTGAATTCAGATGAGTTTTAGTATGATTGGACATGATTAACCATTTCTTTACTCTGTTAATCTTTTTGATGGGATAGCTTGATAATTGAGGCTTGTGTCATAGCTTAGATGTGCCACTGTTTCAAACCTGTTGCAAACTGAGCTATACATGAAAGGAATTCAATGTTCAAAGCATAAAAGAAACCCACCAAGAAGAGTTCAGTCACTTTTGTGGATGATTTGTCTCGCCTATGAAATGAAAGGGCATATAGTACAGATATTGTAGATTGTGGCAATATTCTTCTTGATAAATTCATTATAGGTCTCCAAAAGTTACAGTATGGCACCATATGGACCTTAAAGATATTTAAGTACTGACAGTCCTGAATAGGTAATATGAGCTAAGAAGCTCCTTGCAAGCTGTCCACTTCTTGCTTGGATGTCTTTTCTAAATTTTTCAACTCTTCTTGGTGATTTTGTTGAATTTCTTCTAATTGCTGCTGAAAACTTTTCTCAAGGTGGTTAATTTCATCCTGATGCACTTTTTCTAATCTGGATTTTTCTACACTCCATTCAGTCTTTAAATATTCTTCTAACGTATGAAGATTATTTTGGTGTTTTATCTGTAATTGTTCTTGTTCTTTGCTGCAGTAACATATACTTTCTTTCAGAAGAATCCACTGGAAGAGATGCTTTAATTTATGTATATCTTGATGTTTGATTGCACATTCCAGTCTGTTTTTAAAAACCTGGAACCAATTTCTCATTACACAGAAAGATAGATTTGATAATGAATCCAGGAATGTGTGCACATATGAAACACATTCTGTAAGTAAATGCTGTGCTTACTGATCCTGCAAACGTTATGGTAGTTAGAAACTGGTCCTTACCAGGGTTAAAATACTTTACCATTTTCTAAGCTTTGTGTACTCATATTGACATTCTGGTCAATTTCTCCAAGATAGCTGCACAATTGTCTGAACTGACTACTAAACTTAAAACATATACTTCATTTTAAGCTCTAGTGTTAGCATTCTCAAGATTTGACTGTCCATTTGCCCTGAATTCCAGTATTATTACGGAGGGATACAATTGCCTGCTAAAACCATATAGCAACAACTCATGATCCGGTTACTGTTTGAAAGAACTTCACATAAATGCAGCATTTTTTCTAGTGCTACTGTCATTATGTGTATTGCATAAATTCTCTATTCATTTAGATTATGTTTCTCTGATATGGCTGGTGAAATTCAAAACTTGGAAGCGATTATTTCATGTTGAATAAAACATTGCAGGGATACGACTTTTTTTATTCATCATAGATAAGACCAGCAAGAACGAAACAGACAAACTGCCTTGGCTAATAATGTAAACTTGTCTTTTAACTGAAGACCCACATTCTGAATGTGGGTGATTAACAGCAGTGACTGTTAATCATACATCTGATTTGCAGTCGGTGCACAGAGATTTCCACAGGACTTTACGGTGGTTGAGATTTACATTAGCTGACATACACGAACCTCCATATTTGCAACTGTGTGTGGCCACGACAAAGCAAAAGCGATCTTACAATGTAGAATTAATTAAGAAACAAAAGTTCAAGCATTAAGATTTAGTGTGCTGTGACATATGCTTAGATTATCGAAGTAACTCAGCATTGGCTAAACTGTTACTTAGACCACCTTTTTATGGAATTGCTAAATTTCGAATTCACTTGAACAAAGTGACAAACTAAAGCCATGTCACTGACGAGCCTTGTTCAGCATGAGTAAGTCCGGTATAACATGTAATAAAAGTCGAGTCATAAGACAGCAAGAGTACTTCATTGAAAGACATCTTTTTATCTTAGAAAAACAGGAGGAGCAACGTGATTGCTTTGGTTGTTGAACAGTGTCAGAGTTGTATATTCAAGACTGCTTCACTTAATAGTTATTATTTAGTTTATTCAGTGATTTTATATTTAATAATTATTTAGTTTTAATAACCAGATCATTAAAAGTTAATACTATAAAAGTAATAATTATGAGAAGTTTGTTATGTAACTTTGTACGAATCATACGTTACCTACGCTGTTTGATTGTTGTGCTAGGCTTAAGTAATATTATTCACGTTATCTTATTGGAGTCTTCCAAGTGTTTCTATTTATTTGTGATACTGTTGCTGCTGGCCCGGCATGGCCAAGCGTGTTAAGGCGTGCGACTCGCAATCTGAGGGTCGCGGGTTCGCATCCCCATCGCGCCAAAGTGCTCGCCCTTTGAGCCGTGGGGGCGTTATAATGTCCGATCAGTCCGCTATTCTTTGGTAAAAGAGTAGTCCAAGAGTTGGAGGTGGGTGGTGATGACTAGTTGCCTTCTCTCTAGTCTTATACTGCTCAATTAGGGACGGCTAGCACAGATAGCTCTCGTGTAGCTTTGCGCAAAATTAAAAAACAAAAGCAAACAAATTGTGTTAAGTTTGAAACAACACCGGCACTTTGATAAACATCTATACATTAACATGCGAGTACCTCGCTGGTACAGCGGTAAGCTTTCAGATCTACACCGCTAAAACCAGGGGTTTGATACCCCTCGGTGGACTCAAAAGATAGCCCGATGTGGCTTTGTTATAAGAAAACACACACGTTAACATGTAATATGAAAAATTATATTTTGAAAAACAAAAGTTGTAAATTTTCCAAACACACTGGTTAAGTTGGTTTCAGAGCACTGAAGGAATGTTAAGCACAAAACTACATAATGTGCTCTTCTCACTGCATTTATCGAAACCGATTTTTAGCTTTAGAAAAAAACATCAGACTTACCGTTAAGTAATGGGGGTGTAAGTATTTAGTAATTTTAGAATGTGTTGAATATCATATATCCAAAGATGTCACTACATTATAACAAGCTAGCCACAGAACCGTATGTACAGAAATATGGTATAGTAACTGTTTCATACAACATTATCTTACAACGTAGCATACCACGAAGCAGCACTGCATGTACCATCGATCCAGTTTGCAATCAACAGCGTATGTAATATCAGAAGCCTAATTTAAAAATCTGCATTTTTGTTTTCTCTGTTTTGCTTTATTTCACAGAATTATGATGCTAATTTTTGATGATGGAAAACAAGAGAAAAACAAACAAACGTAAATATGATTTCCTAGTGAAAATCTGTCTATTATAATTTACGTGAAGTTTTTACAAATTCAGTAGTGGTCCCTTAACTCTTTCGTTATCATGTGGATCATTCCTCGGAAACTCACTGAGTTTAATATCATTAAGATCAGAAATATAAATATTTGATTTTTTAGAATAGCATAGAATATTGTTTTAAGTACTTAATAATACTTTAAGAATAGTATTGAAGAACCTTGTTAAAACATTAGCTTTATCAATATCAGTATTAGATATAAAAAAAATCCTCGTTTTCAATTGCACGGAGCTCTGAAATTTCTGTGCTCTGCTCACCACGGGTATCAAACCCGGTTTCTATTGTCGTAAGTTCGCAGACAAACCGTTGAGTCACTGAGGGGCTTATCTCGTCTTAAACTTATCAAATGCATTTCAAAAGCAATCTGTATTAGTGTAGAGATACGAAATAAGCTCGATGCATTAAAATTTAAGTTTTCAGTACAAGTAGAATTACTTTTGTAAAATTCATCATATAATACATATGCAGCTTGTTGTTTGTTTTTTTTTCGTTTATTGGATTTCATCGTTTGGGATGTTGAACAGTTCTGTTCTTCTTGGGCCCGGCATGGCCAAGCGTTGAGGCGATCGACTCGTAATCCGAGGGTCGCGGGTTCGAATCCATATCGCATCAAACATGCGATATGGATTCATATCCTTTCAGCCGTGGGAACGTTGTAATATGTGGTCGATCCCGCTATTCGTTGGCAACAGAGTAGCCCAAGAGTTGGCGGTGGGCGGTGGTGACTAGCTGTCTTCCCTCTAGTCTTACACTACTAAATTAGGGACGGCTAGCGCAGATAGCCCTCGAGTAGCTTTGTGCAAAATTATAAAAAAAACAACAAACAAAACAAACTGTTCTTGCCCACGGCGGATCCCGGACGACGTGCTTAAAATTTTCCAACTCTTTGAGTTTCTACGAATTTTCGTCGTATCACGTGTGTTTAACTCTGATGTTTTTAAAGTGGGTTGTTTGGCAATGACGTTTGGGAACTGGATAGGTTTTTCATCACTAATGTTTTATTCTCAATGTCCGATATGATTGGTCTAGTGGTTGCGGGTTCGAATCCCCGTCACATCGAACATTTCCCCCTTTCTGCCGTTGGGGCGTTATAATGTGACGGTTAATCCCAGTATTCTTTGGTAAAAGAGTAGACCAGGAGTATGCGGTAGGTGCTGCTTTTCATCTATCGCTGCTAAAAGGGGGAAGACAAATAGCTTCTGTGTAACTTTGCGCAAAATTCAAACCAAATCGACGTGATCAATTTTAAGAATTTAGGTCTAAATACAGAACTGTGACTTATGACTTGTTTCCTTCCAACACGTATTGCATTTCGAAGCTTGGATTTATTAACATTGATAAAATTCATAAAGTTTGCACAAATTCAGAACCTACTTTTCCTGGCGGCTGAATCATGAATCTCAATTTCTTCAGGCCATACGTTATATTATGTATTTCTCTTCAAACACTATCATAAATACCTAACTCTTTCTTGCTTACTAATTCCTCTAAATTTCAGACCATCTGCAATAACCTTTTGTAGTTTTATTGTTTGTTTGTTATTTTCCACAAAGCTACACAAAGGGCTATCTGTGCTCTGCCCACCACAGGTATCAAAACCGGGTTCTAGCATTATAAGTCTGCAGACATACGGCTGTGCCACCAGAGGGGGTGTTTGTAGTCTTATTTAAAATCTCTTTCCCATCTTTCACTTGTTGTTCATTAACTTTGGTTTTAATCTCACTTCTGTCTCTTACAGGTGACATCTTGAAAATGCGTAACGTGGCTTAATGTGCCTGAAATTAAAACAAAAGTCTAGAAACTGCATATGTTAAGCCTAGTACTTTCTAATACTCTTCTACAAAATCCTGGTGTTTTCAGTTACATATACAATATGATGATAAAGTTTAACTCTGTAAATAAACCTACTAATTTAGAGAAATGCTTTAAGTGATTTAAAATTAAATCCTTAGAAAGCTTGTAATTAGCTGATAATTAGAAATTCTAGAAATCCTTGATGTTTTCTTTTAAAATCGTTGCTTTCATCAATAGTTTGATAATCATGTTAAGACCTAAAAATCCCCACTTTTTTGAAAACAACGCTTAACCTGATCTATAAAACAATTCCAAAACTTTGAAAGGTGTTCAAAAATAGGGATTTTGGTTCTTATTAGCATAAAGAGATGAACTGATCGCATTAAACGCAGAAAATACCCACCCTTTCTGCTTATTGCGGGCTTCGCTTTAAATGAAAACAAACAAACTGTATTTGAATAAATTATCACTTATAGCTAGAGCTATTGCATTACATCAGGATATATGAACATAGATAACATGTAATGAATAGGCACTGAAGTACACCGTGGTTAATAATAAGTTAGTAATGCGTGACAACCATACCAAGAGAATAGACTTCAACGAATCAAAAGCCAGTGCTTCGGATATCAATCAACTGAATAGATTATTAAAACAGTTACAAGCGAAAAATAAGATAAGCCACACGTGTACATGTATGTGAGTGTACTTAATATCAACTTCCAATAAGAGCAAGTTCCCATTTAGAGTGAAACTAACAATTAATCTAATGATGAGTACAACTAATTAAATATACTTTTCTCACTTTCTTGCTTATAAAGATCGCAAAGTTTCATCTATCGAGTAAACGACATTTTTTGGCCTAAACCCAGTAATATCTCACGCCAGCTAAGTAACTGCTACTAATATATCTTAACCATTTTGCTACCTGTCATTTATAAGCTCGTAAAAAACTTAACTCTTATCTTCGTAAAATATACTCTTCAAAAAAAGAAACGCAAAAGGCAAAATATGAGACAAATTGTTAACAAATTTATTCCGGGTAGTTCTGTATGACATGTGTGAAACTTTGCACATTCACTACTGAACATCCAAAGTCTGCAAAGGCGAAGTCCATGCTCACTAGTTGAAGTTTAACGTCACTCAACGTCGATAACGAGAATGCCCCCCGTGAGCATCAATAACTGCTTGGCATTTCCTGCCCATAGAAGCGATGAGATGACGAATCACATCCTGTGGAATGGCTGTCCACTCAGCCTGCAAAGCTGCTGCAAGCTGAGGTAGAGTCTGCGGTTGAGGTTGTCGCCGTCACAGACGTCGGTCCAACTTGTCCCACAGATGTTTGATGGGGTTTAAATCTGGTGATCTGGAGGGCCAGGGAAGAACGTTGATGTTGTGGTGTCTCAAGAAGACATGGTGAGTCGGGCTGTGTGAGGACGGGCGTTGTCATGTTGAAAAACGTCGTTGACGTTCACCATGATGGGTTGTGCATGGGGCCAAAGAATCTCGTCGACGTATCGTTGAGCCGTTAGATTCCCTCGAATGTGCAAAAGGTCTATTCTGGCATTGTAGACGATGGCAGCTCACATCATGACGCTGTCATTACCAAATCTGTCACCATTCTGCACACAGTTTCCTGCAAAACGTTCACCTCGGTGACGGTAAACACGGGTCTTTCCATTTTGCCTACAAAGTATAAAACGTGATTCATCGCTGAACCAAACATGACTCGATCGTCGATGAGGCCATACCCGATGTGCCCAAGTCCACTGGAGCCGTGCTTGACGATGTTGCTGGGTGATTATGACGTCTCTCCCTGGACGTCGAGGTCGGATTCCTGCATCTCGTAGACGGTTTCGTATGGTCTGATCGGAAATCCTATGCAGTCCCGGTATGGTTGAGGCAGTAGACGTTGCAGTGGTGGTCCTATCCCGAAGGTGACGTAATCGGATGTAGCGATCTTGTGTGGTTGTGGTCACACGAGGTCTGCCAGATCGTGAACGGTCACGAGTTGATCCATGTTGTTGGTAATGATTCCATAGCCTTGTGATGGTGCTTGGGTGGACATTCACAGCTCTGGCAACATCTGATTGAGATTCGCCTGCTTCCAAGTGACCAATGGCGCTGTTGCATTGTGCTTCAGTCAGTCTTTGCGTAACTGTATTGCGTGTCGGTGGCTTAACACTGAGCTAAGGAAACCAAGAACCCGCCACTTTTATAGGGATTTTGCACATGTTGCACTTGCAGAACATGCAGATCTCTCAAACAAATTTATTGGACACGCATGCGTTTTGGCGAAAAATCCGATGTTTTCCTCCGTTTTCAAAGTGCATGACTTTTATTGTCATTTTGGTCTGACAATCAGTGCCTTAACACGTGTAACATCACATACTCTGAGCTTGTAACATTATTACATATATTTCTCTTTAAAATAACAAAAATGTCCCTTTTGCAGTTATTGTTTTGAAGAGTGTATATAACTGGAACAACAAACAATTTCCACGAACTAAAATTTTTAATAAGAAATCAGTCAACCTGTTTTTGTATTTTAGTTATCAACTACAGCATTAGTGAAAACATTCGGATATATGTACTTAGTCTAAACGCGAAGATCAACAGAAAACAAAAGTACTGTCTTTGAAAGGATTAATGCTAGCAATGGATGTATTACAACACCATGCTGTCATCAATAGTTGACTAATCCGTTTTAATTGAGATCATGGAAAAAACAAATAGCTAATGAAACATCTTTTCAGTGATGATGCACGTATCAAAAGATATAGTATAGTGTACGAACAGTACCTAAATTTTCACTTGGTTACTTACTAGTATTCTAAAGATCTTTTTCACATAAACTTATATCAATATTCAGTATAAGGTTCTGCCAGTACTCAGAAAATAACGTCCTTTCAACTTACAGATGCATCAAAAACTAGCAACAATTTCTAATCATTCCGGTTATTAATGTTCCAGACATTAGTAACATCAGCTGTTTTACGATCACGAGTCTATCAAACGATGTCTTGAGAAATCCTACTATGAAACACTGTTAATATTCTAGACATTACCTACAATGATATCGGCTATCCTCCACACGTGTTTATCACATAATGTTTTGTTAATATCCTACCGTGCCCGACCACTAAATGGTTCAGAAAGCATGAAATACACTTTCCTCTTGGTTGTAGATTTATTAATCAACCAAATGTCCTAATTACTAGTTAGGTAGTAAAGTTTAGTCATAATTATAACGAGGTTGATCTCAAGCATCTTAATTAATTGGGTTGACATCATACAACACAGAATTCTCGCTGTCTTTGACCCATCAATTTCTTCAACCTCTGACTTAACTAGTCATTTAAATTGTACACCAAAGGTGTTAAAGCTTTGGGGAGATTTGGAGCTAGTCTAACACCTGGCAGATGCCTTTTAATAAATCATTAGATACGAGGTTGTACATACTGATTATCATACTATTAATTATTGTAAATCTGCAGAGAAAACTAGAGAAATTAATGAGGAATAATTGTGATGTGTGGACTAGTTCCTTCAAACACCTAATTATATTTACTTTATAAATATAGATCCAATATTTAGTCTATTATCTGGTTGCAGCATTTAAAGATATTTGTCTGAAGTACCACAGAAGTACCAAAGTCAGTAAAGAAGCTTCAATCTGGTAACATATTGGTGAAAACATCCACATCTCAACACAGTGAACTCATCTTGCATTCAAAGGCAATTGGGGATATACCTATTGAGGTTACACCTCATGCTACTTTGAATTAATCACGAGGAGGAATTTGAAGAACATCTCAGAATCAGAGATTCTCGCTGGTTTCTCCACCCAAGAAGTTTCTGCAGTGTGGCGTATCTCCACTTTCAAAGATGGAATTATGATGCCGACCAATGTCCTCATTATGTCATTTACATCACAACGTCCAGTTACCATCATCAAGGCAGGTTATCTTAATTGTGGGGTATGGCCATTCATTGCAAACCCTCTTAAATGTTTCCAGTGTCAGCGGTTCGGTCATTCGAAGACGTCATGTCGTGGTTCCTTGACGTGTTTTTGTTTCAGTGCCAAGGACCACTATGCCTATGAGTGTGAAATGGACCCTCGTTGCGTCAATTGCAATGGCTGTCACCCATCCTACTTTCGTTCTTGCTCTAAAGTTTTGGAAGAAAAAGAGGTGCAGCATTTGAAAACAATTCAAAATATTACTTACCCTGAGGCTTGAAAGTTACTGTCCACCACTTCATCTTGGACGTATGCTGCTGCACTTTGTTCCACTACTGCAGTGAAAGTACAGGCGAATCTCTGTGTCTCCAAAAGAATCATTCTCAAACCAAATGAAAAGTCTTTTGATCTCCATGGTTAAAAACGTGATAAATCAACTTCAATACCCATCTCTGTCACACATTCCAGCAAATTCCAATATCCACTTTCTTTGATTCCAGTGTATGGACATTTCGTCAAGTACATCTTCTTCTCCCACCCCAAGATGCAAAACGATCATTCGTTCAAATTCTCAGTCGATGAATCCTCTTTCAACGACAAATACCTGCCCAATCGACCTAGGGCAGGATCCATGGAGGTTGAGAGACCTCCCTCGAACAAAGACAGTAAAGAAAAAAGACGTGGTTGTAAACAGAAGAGAGTTCTCCACCCCATTTGCCTACACATAAATAAAAACGGCCACTTTGATACAATGGAACAGTCGAAGTTTACATTGTAGTCTGGATGACATCAAAACACTGATTGCTTCCTACTATCCTATATGTCTTTCTTTATAGGAAACATTTCTGAAACCTACCGATACAGGCATCTTTCGGTGGTTTTCTTTGCACAAAAATCAGAGGCTGTGTGATGAGTGAGTGCATGGAGGGTGGCACTGTTGCTTGATCAGCATGTGTCCATCCTGTCTTTGCCATTCGACACACCCTTGAAGGCCATAGCCATCCGTGTTTCCTTGGGTTTACATCACTGTTTGTTCTCTCTACCTGTCGCCTGGAGAGATTTGTGATCAATCAGATTTTGATGCTCTCATTGTACAATTGCCATCTCCCTTTTTAATTCTAGGGACTTTAGTGGACATCTTCCCCTTGGGGAAGTATTGATATTGATAGGAGGAGTCGCTCCATAAGCTCGGTGGTTAAGATATCGAAGCCAGAAGGAATCTTGGATTACGTTCACAACTAGCATATCTTCTTCCACAAGTTCCAAAATCATATGGGACAAGATTCGAAAGGTCAATGTATCCTTCTCAATTTTGCTCTCTGATGACCAGGAATTAGCTGATACCTAGGTGAAAACTTTTGCCAGGTATCTAGCACTCTGTTTCTTTCCCCACCTTCTTAGCTATCAAGACTCGTGCAGAGCAATCACCTCCTTCCTTTCGAGCTGATTGTGTCCCTTTACACTGGCAGAACTCAAACTGGCCCTTCATTGGTCTGACATTACATCGGTTGGACCTGATGATGTACACTATCTCCTGATTCTCTTGCTATTCTTCTGATTGTTTTAACTGGATCTGGTAGGAGAATGCTTTTTTTTGATGCCTGGCACCAGGCTATTGTCCTATTTTTCTCTAAGTCTGGGAAGGATCTACGATTCCTTCAAACTACCATCCATTTGTTTTGAAGAGTTGACTCTGTACGACCTTAGAGAGGATGGTTAATGCTCGTGTTGTTTTGTCCCTCGAATCAAATAACGTCCTTTCGCCCACCCAGTGTGGGGTGCGACGATAGTGCTCCACCATGCACCACCTGATTCGACTTGAAACGTCAATCAGAGAAGCCTTTCTCAAACTATAATATCTTGTATCAATATTCTTTGACATTGAGAAGGCTTATGATACAACATGGAGGTATGGCATTTTGCGAGACCTCTATATATATGAGTTATGTGGCCACTTGCCCATTTTTATTAAACATTTTTTAATGTACAGGAGATTCCAAGTTCGTGTCAGTTTGACAGAACGATTCTAGGTTCAGGTCAAAATGAAAATTAAAATGTGCAAAAGAAATCACGCTAAAACGGTATATAGTCCAATAAAAACCTTAAGTTAAAAAGACCAATGGCTCTTAAAAATGTAAAAACGTGAGTGAGGTGGGCAGTATTACTTATGACATTGGCTAATGTGAAGGGCAAACCAACCTGAAAAATATATTTAAAATGGTGTCGTTGGTCTCGGTTGTAACGATGGCTTGATAATAAAATATGTATGATTGTGATCTTAGTGCCACACAAACTGCACATTGGTGCATAAGTACTAGCTAAAAGGAAGTGGTGAGTTAAAAACTGTGATCAATGCGTAGCTTAGCCAAAACAATTTCATCCCTTCGATCTTTACAGAAACAAGGTGGCCAAAGAGGTAAAGAAGGTTTGATTTCAAAAAGCTTATTATTTCGTTGGACACTCCTAGTTGACTGCCAATCAGTATGGTTTTGATAACTGGACCATAGTTCATGTATGGAACAGGTATGGTGGTCATAGAGTCAGAGCAGACGAACTTTGCTGCTCTGTCAGCGAGCTCACTCCCACGAATACCAACGTGAATTGGTATACAAACAACTGAAAATATGTAGATTATAGAGAGAGATGGACCAGTTTGTTTTGGATAGTGATAATAATAGGAATGATGTTAGGGCCAAAAAGCAGCTGAGTGAGTCAGTATATATTGTACAATTCGTATATTGCATAGTTTCAATATGATTCAGGGCAAGAGAAATGGCATACAATTTGGCAGTGAACACAGAAACTGTAGAGGGGATTCTGTGTGCTACTACTAAACTGTAAAAACCCATGAACCTACAGAGTCACCTGATTTTGAACCATTTGTATATATGGGAATGGATGGATTGTTTGAGAGATGTTCAGCAAAGAAAGAGTAATATTTTCAATCAAGAATATCTGCCTTCCTCAAATGACTCAAAGATAGGTCACAGTTGGGGATAGTAATTAGCTATGGTGGAATAGGCCGTTCTGTGAATACTGCAATGCTATTCAAAGATAACTCCAATTTTTCTGATTGTGCCTAAATACGAAGGCTAAAAGGAACAATGGCATATATTCTATTATAAAACTTCTGTCCCACTGTGGATGGAAAACACAATTCCAAGTTGGATGCTGTGGTAAATATTGAAGTTTGGAAGCATGCGTAAGAGACAGTTGCAAATGGTGAATATATAGAGAGGGTCATGGGACTTCACATACAAATTTTGAACTGGAGAAGTATGAAAGGCCCCAGTGCAAAGCTGAAAGCCCCTGATGATGGATAGGATCCAACAATTTCAGTGCTGAAGTTCTGGTAGAACCATAAACTATAGACTATTGGATGGATAAGGACACGATAAATTTTAATTGTGGAGTATCTGTCCACTCTCCAAGAGGTGGAATAGAGGATGCAGAGGATGTTCAGTGCTCTTATGTATTTGACACGAAGTTTCTTGATATGTGATATAAAGTTTAATTTACAGTCAAATATAAGAACTTTTCCTCAGGGACGACAGGAAATACAACATCAGCAATACGAAGTTCA
This sequence comes from Tachypleus tridentatus, assembly GCF_004210375.1. Taxonomy (NCBI): domain Eukaryota; kingdom Metazoa; phylum Arthropoda; class Merostomata; order Xiphosura; family Limulidae; genus Tachypleus; species Tachypleus tridentatus. The sequence continues at coordinate 37,369,780 of NC_134830.1, forward strand.
GAATCTGGATGAATACCCCATTGATGGAAGAAATATACACAAACAGTTTCAGAGAGAGGAAGTTGAAAATCATTTATTGTGGTCCATCAAGTATATGATTGATTGCAGTTTGTAGCTGCCACTCAATAAACCTCATGCTTGATGACCGACACGAGATGTGAAAGTTGTCAAAGAAAAGACCATTTGCAACTGTAGGGGTTACTGTTCACCGATAGCATTAATCTTTATAATGAAAAGTGTGAAACTCATAACACAACCCTGAGGAACTTCAAGTTTCTGTGGGAAAAATGTGAAAGCGTTGAGCCCACACAGACCTGGAATCGGTGGTTCATTGAAAAATGCTTAGTAAAAAGTGGCAAAATGCCACGCAATCCATATGAGTGAAGGTCTTGCAAGATGTCATATCTCCATGTTGTATAATAAGTTTTCGCTAAATAAAAAAATAGAAACAAGATGTCACTTGAAGAAGGCTTCTCTGATTGATATTTCAAGGCGAATTAAGTGGTCTGTCATGGAGCGTTGTTTTCGGAACCTACACTGAGTTGATGAGAGAAGGTTGTTTGATTCAAGGAATCAAGACGAGCATTAATCATCCTCTCTAAGATTTTACTGAGACAACTTGGACGGTAATTAGAAGGAATCTTTGGATCCTTCCCAGGTTTAAGAATAGGGAGTACAATAGCTTGGTGTCAAGCATCAGGAAAGACATTCTCCTGCCACATCCAGTTAAAGGCAACCAGGAGAATAGTGAGAGAGGCAGGAGAAAGGTGACATAACATCTCATAATATATATCATCAGTGTAAGAGGGCGATTGTAGTCATAGGGATGATCAGTCAAAAAGGAAAGAGGCAGATGTTCAACTCGTGTTTTAATAGCTACGAAAGAAGGGGATGAGTTTGAAGAGTTGAACATCTGCCTCTTTCCAAAGGTATTGGCAATGCTATGAGCATTAGCAACTTCATGGACATTAGATATTAAGATAGAGAGGGGCAGAAGTATTCTGCCTACTCACCTTTCAGATCTTGTCCCATACGACTATTTAACTGGTGGTTGAAGAAATTCTGGAGGTGTATTTAATCCAAGATTCCTTCTGGCTTTGACGTCTAACTCGCCGAGCATGTGCACGGGCCTGCTGAAATGCAATGCAGTTTGAAAGCATGGGATATCTACGAAATTTTTCCCAAGCACGTTTCTGAGTGTTTTGTGTTATATAACAAGCAGAATTACACCAAGGGTGTGGATGTCATGGGAAATATGTCTAGGATTTGGGGATGCACTAAGCAACTGCTTGTACAATATAGTTAGTTACTATTGGTACACAATCATCTATCAATGATTTACATAAGATGACAGGATCAAGTTCAGAGAAAGCAGTGAAAGAGGGCCAGTTGGCCTGATCTAACCTCCACCGTGGCACCTGGATTGGGTGGCACTGACCATGGCCATTTTCTCTTAATATGATAGGAAAATGGTAATCACCTCTTGGATTGATGTCAATCTCTCACGAAAAGCAAGTGAAAGGTGAAGGGGAGCAGATAGAAAGATCTATAGCAGTAAATGACTGGCTGGGTGCATGAATATAAGTGTAAGAGCCAGTATTGAAGACACAGGTTGTGTTTCAAGAGCGTATGCTCTATAGCAAGAACTCTCACATCAATACTAAACCACCCCAGAGGGGATTATGCCCATTAAGATCCTCCAAAATTAAAAAGAGGTTGGCAGTTGCTCAATGAAGACATCAAGGTCTGATTGATTATAACTTTTTCCAGGGGTTAGGTGCAGAGAGCAAACAGTGATGGTATGACCCAAGGAAACACGGATAGCTACAGCCTCCAAGGACATATTCAGTGACAAGGGCCGGGTGGGAACATACTGATCAACCAGCAGTTTTTCTCCCCCATGCTTTTGTCCTACACATGACTTGTCATTTCTATATAAAGAGTATTGTCGAATTGTGACTGTATATGTAGGTTTTAAAAATGTTTCCTGCAAAGAAAGACATTTGGGATCATAAAGGTCAATCAAATTCTTGACATCATTCACATTTGATTGAAAACCTCGACAGTTCCATTGGATTAGCATGGCCATATATACTTATTTTGGAGGAGAATATGGCAAAGAGATCTTCTGCTTGCGACTGCATTTTTTTTTATTGGATGTGGGTCTGTCACCCTTTGTTGATTCTACTCTGGATTGAATAGGCAGGTCGGTTTTTATAGGCATGCGTTCCAGTGATTGATGGTGTGAACGAATGGTTTGTTTCATTTTTGGGGTGTCAAGAGAGGAATACCCCATGGAAATACCTGTGCTTGAACAAGGTGAAATTGGGCAATAGTTGGAAGATGTGGTAGGGACAGAAATAGAAGTAGACACAGATTTGTTAACTTTTTTGATTTTGGTGGGTACGAGTTTAAGGTGCATTGTTAAGGATTCTGTGGGAGGCACAGAAAGGTCTATCTGGTCTCCTACTGTAGTAGTGGAATGGATTAACACAGCATAAGTCCAAGATGGAATTGGGAATAGTAATTTCCGAGCCTCGGGGTAAGTAATATTATGAACTGTCTTAAGACGTTGTACTTCTTTCTCTTCCACCCATTTCGAGCAAGAAGTAAAATAGGAAGGATGTAGACCATTGCATTTAATACAATGCGGTTGTAGTTGCATTCAAAGGCATCATGGTCTTTACCAGCACAATGGGCACATGCCAAGGAACTATGGCAAGATGTTTTTAAATGACTAAATCGTTGAGAATGGACACATCTAACAGGGTTAGGAAATATGAGGACATACCTTAGAATTCAGATATCCTGCTTTGATTGTGATAGGAGAACGCGTTTTTGTAAATGTTAATATTAGAACATTTGTCGGCTCCATAATCTTGTCTTTACGAGTTAAAATTCAGCGCACGGCTGTAACACCTTGGCTGGTGAAACCTGCGAGGGTCTCTGACTCAAGAATTGTCTTTAAATCCCTCTCAACTATGACTCTTCTGGAAGAATTCAAAGTAGAATGAGGAGTAACCTCAATGGGTACATCCCCAGTGGCCTTTGATGTCAACAGGAGCTTGGAATGTTGTGAAGAAGATGTTTCTAGTGAAATGTCCCCAGATCGTAAATTTTTTACCGATTGAGGAGGGCTAGCAAGCCCTTCCAAACCCTTCTGAATTAGAAATGGAGATATTTGCTCCAAGGGTTTTTCAGTGAAATAATGTATAATTAAAAATCGCGGGACAGATTCAAGTTGTGAGTTTGACTGTACATAGTCATCAATGCATGGTCGTTTGCCAGTAGTTGGATTTTTCTCTATGTGGTGATGCTTGTTTATTTTCTTTTATTTGAGGGGTGTCCATAATAAAAAAAAAGTATTTCGGTGCCCACTAACCCCTCTCACTATCGAGCCCTACGAAATGTGACCAATCTTTAAGTCATCTGAGAAAAGCAGACGCTCCTGATTGGAAATACTGTCTGCTATTTGCTGAACATCTCTTGAACCATCCTTCCATTCCTATATGTACAGATGGTTCGAAATCAGATGACTGTGTGGGCTCTGCCATGGTTTGTTGTGGTTTGGTGGTTGCACATAGAATCCCATTTACAGCTCCTGTGTTCACTGCTAAACTGTATGCCATTTCTCTTGCTCTGGATCACATAGCAACTGAGCAGTACTCAAACTGCACTATTTATATTGACTCGCTTGGTTCTCTACTGGCCCTGGAATTGCTTTATGTTGGTTCACACCCTGTTAGTACCACTAGTTCGATTTGAAATTAGAAAATGACCGTAACGTCAAATAACTTGGAACCAGGACTAGAAAGGCCAACTTCAGGTGACTGACGGTGGTTTTTGTACTTACCTGTTAGTCTTCCTGGTGAGTTATGATAATTACAATTATGCAAGAGAAAGTCCTTTACAAATTGTGTTGCTGCAGTTTATCTCTTACCTCTGTAGACTGGATGTAAACATTGGTTTTATGATATTTATCGTTTTAAACTTTGTTTTGTTTTACCTTAATTTCCTTTTATGAATTCTTTTAAATTTACTTTAATTTTTTACCAGTTGTTTGGCACTGATAGCCTAGCTGCTTTGTTCCATAAAACACCAAACCAACCAGCCAACCAAAGAGTCTTCAACGTGATATAGTGTGTCAACTTTTATTTATACGTTGTCAATTCGGATGTGTGTGGTTAACTTATGATTAGCTATCTATGTGGTTTGTAGTTTGCATTGGTGGTTATTAACTTGAGAACTGTTACAATCTTCACAGCTGATGTTGATGTTGTCAAGAGCGCATCAGAATGTTAATGATAGCAAGAGTGAATTTGATTACACTGTTACCAGCTGCTGAGTTATATGTAAAGGGATCATATTCTATATGTTTAGTTTGTGTAATTTGTACAGTTGCTAACTAAGTTACAATTTCAAATTCAAGATTAATTTGGGTTTTGTTTCATTACAGCAACAGACATAAGTACAGTGCTACTTTGTGTTATTTATACATCTGGTGCTAAGCTATAATTACAATTAAAGTCAGTGTTTGTTTCTTTGTTTGAATTTCGCACAGAGCTACAAAAGGGCTATCTGCGCTAGCCGTCCCTAATTTAGCAGTACAAGACCAGAGGGAAGGCAACTAGTTATAAACACCCATCGCCAGCTCTTGGGTTACTCTTTTACTAACGAATAGTGGGATTGATCGTCACATTATAATGCCTTCACGGCTGAAAGGGCAAGCATGTTCACTGCAAACCTCGACCCTCAGATTACGAGTCGAACGCCTTAATCCCTCTGGCCATGCTGGGCCGTCAAAGTGAATGTGAAATGTGAGTAGGTAATACATTGCCTACAAACGGTAATACCTTACAAAATAATAATCTGGGGTGAAGAGAACCCCACTTGTAGAGAAAATTATATGTTTAAAAAAGGCTTGTGTGGGTAGAGAAAGCACCAATAGAGGAGCGAACTACGTTTTGACCTACTTCGGTCATCGTCAGGCTCCCAAAGAAAGACAGGGTTACTGACCGGTAGCTGAGCACATGTTTGAAGGCGGTTTTGAAATTGAGTGTAGGATTGTAGAGGGCATGTTTAGATGTTGGATATATTTATTAATACAGGTATAAAGGTGTTCCTTTGTATCGGGTTATTTTGGGCTTGAATTGTTGTATAAGTGAGGCTTCTTTAATTTTGCGATTGTTTATGTTTGTTTCTTTATTTAGTATTTGGGTATTTTCTATGGTTATGTTGTATTTGTTTGATTTGTAGTGTTCGAAAACGTGAGAAGATGACTTTTTGTGTTTTTTGAATCTGGTTTCCATTTTTCTACTTCTTTCTCCAATACAAAAGTCGTGGCAGTTATCACATTGTATTTTATAAATAATATTGGTCTGGTGTGTGTCAGTGTAGTTTTTACACAGTATAAACCTCAGTTTTGTGCCTGGTTTTTGAATAAATTTGGTATTAACTGGAATGTCACATTTTGTTACTAGTTTTTGCCAAATGTTGGTTATTTTTCTGCTGATGTCGAGAATATATGGCATGCAGCAGTATATGGTTTCGCGAGTTTTTGATTCGTGAGATATATTTACTTTTGTTGGCTGATTTTGCTCTCTGTCTAGGTGTGTCCGTATAATGTTTTCTACTGTTTGTGGAGGAAACTTATTGATGTTGATGAAGTATTGTTTTACTTTGTCTAATTCGTCGTTAATTTTATCTGGTGAGCATAGTTTTATGGCTGTGTTTATTTGGTTTCTTAGTATGTTGAGTTTTTGTTTTGTTTTATGTGCTGAGTTCGAAGGAATGTATAGTCCAGTATGGGTGATTTTTCGTTGGATTCCTGTTTCAAATTGTGTATCGGTTCTTGTAGTTTTGAGGTTAAGATATGATATGTGATTGGTTTATTTCCGTTCTCATGTGAAGTTAATGTTGGGATGTATAGAGTTAATGTAACTGAAAAAGTTAAGTGCGTGTTCTGTGGATGTGAATTCCGCAATCGTGTCGTCTACATATTTGTACTAATAAAGTGGTGGATGTAATGCTGTGTTAACTGTGTGTGTGTGTTCAACTTGTGTCATACAAATATTGGCTAGAACTGGTGATACTGGGTTGCCCATACTTAAGCCATTTGTTTGCATGTAGTTGTGGTTGTTGAACGTGAAGTTTGTCTTCATCGTGGTGAATTCTATGAGGGTTGCTAATTGGTTGCTGAGAAAGTCTATTTATGGGTCTAAGCACGTCCTCTATGTTCCTACACTCAATTACACAACCGCCTTCAAACAAGTGTTTAGCTACTGGTCAGTAACCCTATCTTTCTTTGTGAACCTGACTATGATCGAAAACGTCGAAACATTGTTCGCTCCTCTGTTAGTGCTTTCTCTATTCACACCAGCCGTTTTTAAATATATAATTATAAAATAAAGCCCTGACAGGTTATTACGGGAGAAACGGAACTCGTGCACTCAACGATGTATTTCTAATGACCAGCAGGAGAAGAACATCATCCAATTTTTCGTTAATATATCAATATTAGTACTTCAGATGGATCGTCAGTAAAATATTTTTATGGGTACTTCACGTAGATCGTCATAAGAATATCATATTGGTACAATAGTGAGTGTTTAATATAACACCATGATTTATACCAAGAAAGAAGCACTGAATGTTGAAAAAAGACCAAGGAAATCTTTGGGAAAAAAGTGGCACCGTTTACTCGATTAAGGGCTTCTCAAAGCGTTAAAAAAGTAGAATAAGTATAGATGGAGTACAGGCAAGTTACGATAGGTTAACAACTCTAATACAGGGGATCCAAACTGGTGGGTCGCCTTGGCAGGGGAGTCGCGTAGCCTTATTAGAAGTAGCTTGGGATAACATTAATTTTATTTCATTAATTACATTTTCATGCTCTTACATTTTTTTACACGGTGCAAAGCAAAACGTATACTACGTTAGTTCAATGTCATTAGGTGATATTATGGGTGTATGTATGCGTGCCTGTGAGTGAATGTGTATGTGTCTGCAACTGTATGTATGTGTGTACTAGTGAGTAGCGAGTATGTGAGTGCACGCGCATGTACGTATGCTTGTGTGTATGTTTAGCTGTGATTGTGTTTGTGCTCGCTGTCGACACGTGAGTCACATGTCCGTTGCTGATTGGTGGATGACGAATCGCGCGACTAGCCACGCTCCCTTCCCTCCCAATACTTACCTCATCATTACTCTACCTGCACCCCCCACAAGTAGTTAGTGTAAGATGTACAGTTGCCAAAGCGTTCATTATTCAACATTTTTATTTTATTTTAACAAGTAGATAAGTAAGCAGTAGAGGTGAGTTGTGTCCATGGCTAAACGGAGCAGATACTCAGAATGCTACCTCAACATTGGCTTCACCACTGTGCTCGCCAACGACGGCATCGATAAACCACAGTGTGTTTTGTGCCATGCTGTCCTGAGTGCAGAGTCAATGAAACCATCAAAACTCAAGCGTCATCTCGAGACGAAACATCCAGAACACGCAAAGAAGGGTTTGGATTTCTTCAAACGGCATGAACGGTGTCTTAAAAGCTAAAGAATCGATGGAAGTGGGTCGTTTCAGCATCAGAGTGCAGCCGTAGTGGAAGCTTCATATGAGATTGCATTCGAAATTGCTAAACAAAAAAAGCCTAAAACGATTGGAGAAACACTTCTTAAACCCTGCATGATGAAAGCAGTAAATCTTATTCTTGGAGAAGCCAGTGCAAAGAAGATGCAGCAAGTATCCCTGTCAAATAATACTCTACAGAGGCGCATTTCTAAAATGTTTATGGATGTGAAGGAACAGGCTTTGACTGAAATCAAGGGTTCCCCTTTGTTCTCCTTTCAGCTCGACGAGTCAACAGATGTAAGTTCATGTTCTCAGTTGCTTGTCTTCATGAGATACATTAATTCAGGTGACATCAAAGACGAATTCTTATTCTGCAGTGCACTTGAAACCACAACAAAAGCTGATGATGTCATGGAAAAAGTTTCAACTTTTTTCAAGACGAAGATGTTCAATGGGAAAACGTGTGTGGGGTTTGTACGGATGGGGCACCGGCTATGCTGGGATCGAAATCAGGATTCCAGTCGAGAGTGAAGAAGCTAGCACTTCAAGCAAAGGGTCAGTAAGACTCTCCCTGCATCTATGCAGGAAGTGCTTGAATCTGTAATCAAAATTGTATATTATGTGAAGACTGAAGCACTCAACACTCGCCTATTCAAAGAACTATGCAAAGACATGAATGCTGACCATGAAGTCCTTTTCTTCTACACAGCAATACGTTGGTTGTCGAAAGGAAACGTTATTAATCGTGTCTTTGAAATGAGAGATGAAATAAAGCTATTCCTGGAGACTTAAGAAAGGAAAGTTCTTGTAGCTCACTTCGAAGATGAAGCATGGAATAAAAGGGTTGCGTACCTAGCTGACATTTTTGACCAGCTGAACAAGCTCAATTTGAAGCTTCAAGGAAGGGAAACACATGTTCTCCTTTTTCAAGATAGTCTTCGGGCCTTTGTTTCCAAACTGCAGAACTGGCGTCGGAAAACCAATCTTGGAAACATCGCTATGTTTGAAAAACTTTGTGGAGTGACGGATGAGTCTCAGATCCAACTGGATCAGTTCCTCAAGGATGAGATTACCGAACATCTTCAGTCTCTAGAAAAGGAAGTCGAGCGTTACTTCTCTGAGCTATCACAGAAACAGGAGGCCCTGGTAAGGAACCCATTTTGTACTGAAATTGATGTTTCCAGCATTCCAGATGATATCCAAGATGAATTTCTGGATCTAAGGAACGACTCTTCAGCTCGTGATCTCTTCAAGGTGAAGTCCATGACTCAGTTCTGGTGCGCTATGTATCAGTCATACTCCAAAGTCAGCATGATAGCTTTACATGTCCTTGTTCCATTTGCTTCTACCTACTTGTGTGAGGCAGGATTTTCCACTATTGTCAATATAAGAACAAAGAATAGGAACAGATTGGATGTTGAAGATGACATGAGACAGGCTCTAACAAACGCTCGGCCACGAATTTCAAAGCTTGCTGCTGAAATGCAACGTCAGGCATCTCACTAGCTGGGTTGGATAGCTGTTCAAACCTATGTTAATATTATTTTAAGAAATATATGTTCTTTTTGTGAATTCAGGTTGGACCAATGTGATTTAATTTGCTAATAAATAATTATAGAATTTTTAAATATATTTTTTAGATATTTCTTTCCCTCTCCTTCACAGAAAATAAAATAAAAATTAAGCTGCTGATAGTAAGGCCTAAGTAGGGGGTCACATGGATTTCAAACTTTTAGGTAAGGGGTCGCGAGTGCCAAAAGGTTGGGAACCCCTGCTCTAACAAGTAAAAGCGGAACTAAACAAGAAGAATTAAAATGGCAGAAACGGAAAAGAAAATGGTAAAAAATAAATTGTATATTGAGCTCTGTCTGTGAAGCTTTGTCCTATGGCATTGTTGTCAAAACACCAGAAAAGAAAAATTAGAATAATTTTCGGAGGATTGGTTGAGGGAATAGAAAAATATTTTATTTTTTTTATAAGAATGTTTACTCCTTGTTCACTGTCTCGTGAATAGAATATAAAAATATTCTTTAGGTTAAACAGTTCCATTGAGTCTTCACAGTGTACGCTAACTTCTAGAGGAATATGTAACACGCTATGCTACTTTCATTTTAAACTTACATATATTTTGCAATAATTTCTTCATGAACATTTGCTAAAGTTTCCAATAAAAAGTACAATTGTTAATAATTAGTTATAATTATGAGTGGCAGATAAACCAAAAAAGAACGAGATGATCTCTCTTTATTATGTTGTCAGCGGAGTTTTCGGTCTTTATCCCAAGAATATGTGACGAGTTTGGGTCTGCTTAGCAGATTACAAAGCACCGAAGGAGAACTGTGACAACCAAAGGTTCGAATATCTGGCTTATCTTATTTAACGAATTTGGTTATTACTGTTTAAGGAATTTAATGTCATATATTACATCCATTAATAATCTTGAAAAGGAAAATAAATATTAAAATAATCAAACTTAAAGCTGTAAATTATATAAAGATTGTCACGGAGACGCACAAAATCGTTATATTAAACATTAAAACTAATTACGTACGACAGCATATGACTATTTAAAGAGATATTTAGCGAGTACAGAATACCAATAATGAGTCTAAACTTATATCACTATTTTGAGAAGCTCTGGTGGTAACTCTTGTATGCGACAACAAATTACGAGAAATCTTATAACATTTTTTAATTTACAAAATCAGCTCCGATAAAGTTAATGAAATTAGATTTTTCGAAAAAGTCGAAAAGAGTCTTGTTTAACTCTAGTGGTGGTGAGTGAATGAAGTTTTACTGTTGATATTCTGGCCTCGTTTTCCATATCTAATTCGCATCATATATCTTATGGATATTTAGGTGACGTTAAACAAGATGTAGGAAAATCCAGCCGTAGCTATCAATCACTGCCAGCCGGTGTCTATTTTACAACTCTGAAAATTGTGACAAATCTCTTGATTAAAACACTAAATCTGTCCAGGCTCAGCATGTCAACTATGCAGCAGCCCTGAAAACCCAGAACCCAACTTTTAACAAGACCGGAGCTCATCAACTTTCGGAGCCTACTCCCAAAAAACACAGGGTTTTGGTACTGCTTTCCATGAACGGCTCGCTATTTTTGTTGCTGATATTGCTTTCATGGTGACATAAAACAAATCCGAGTCCCTCCACCAACTATATTTCTGGATATACCACTCTACCAAGTTCTTCTTAAACATCAGCAACCCAAATCCGAGTGTCATGGTACCACTAGATTCAAGCAAGAAAGGTCAGTACCCCTCCAGGTGAGTGATATGGTTTCATTCTTACACATAAATATTCAAGGTGGCTTTTACTTTAAGAAATATGAGCTTTTCGACCTCTGCAACACCTTAAACTCTGACATAATCTCAATTAGTGAAACCTTACTAAATATCAATCATTCTTTTACCCTCTCTGGTTATAAACTGTTCTCTGTCTCCCATTCTGCCCCACTAGAAACATTGCCTTTCTTTTCAAACCTAAGTTAAATATTAAAATTCTGAAGCCTCCTACTCAGCCCCATAATGAAACTATTTTAGCTGAACTAACTCATAATAACTTCCCCATCATCATATTCTTAATTTACGTCAGCCCCTCGCAGTTCCCCAACTCCACTTTTTTACAATACGCCCATTTTTTCCACAAACACTCCATAATCCTTGGTGACTTAAATTCTAAGCACAAAGAATTCTTCTGTTGTACCAACAATCGTAACGGACATATTATTCGTAACATTTTACGTTCGAAGAATCTAACAGGTGTCAATAACGATCATGCAACACACACACACGTTAACGGCTCCCAAGATATTCTTGATCTAGTCATAGTCACACCTAACCTTCTTCCTCATACTTCTGATTTTCAAGTCAACAATCATATTGGAGGTGATCACCTTCCTGTTTCCTTCCATCTTTTTAATAACTCTACCTGCTTTTCCCTTCCCACATCCCCTACCCTTAACTTTTCAATTCCAACTGGGATGCTTTCAAATCTATTCTATCTAACACTCCCTTCTATGTTTCTCCCTTAATCTCTGGCCTCCAAGTCCTTGATGATCTTGTTCTTAAATTTACTAAATCTATTACCGATGCCCTCCATTCTGTCACTCCTGCTCAGGTCCGCACCCTGCCGTTACACCACTGGGTCTTAAACTCCTCAAATCCATAGCCACGTTACTGAAAGACGTCGTCTACGTAGACTTTTTGTCTCTACACGTAATTACCATCTCAAAACATTAATCAATCAAACAAACAATACCATTAAACAACTAATAAAACAACAACAAATAACTAGATGGCTAGATGGAAAAACTTCTGCACCTCAATAGACAATTTCTGCAACCACCCTAAAGAATTCTGGAATAAATTTAAATTTGTTTGTAAGTCATCACAAAATCTTAACACTCACAACTTGGTACATAACAACCAAATGGTTTCTACTGACAAGAATAAATGCACAATTTTTGCTAAAGTTCTCAAGAATTTCTTCACAACGTCTAACCTCCCCACTTTTGACAACACTCACTTCCTTAATATAAATAATTTCATATCCCAACATCGCAAAATATTAACTCCCAGCTTCAGTTTAGACCTTCTCATCCATAACGCTTATATCACCAAACCATTCACGCTAACCAAACTCGAAATGTCCATCAAACGACTTAAAAGCAATAGTGCCCCCGGAATAGATGGCATAAATAACTGCGCCATGAAACATCTATCCCTGACCTTTCTAAATCATCTACTTTCTATATACAGTTATTTCTTTTTGCATGGCTACAACCCTAATTACTGGAAAACAACCATTATCACTGTCATCCCCAAGTCCTTATCTGACCTGCCTGATTCTTTAAACAACAGACGTATAAGCCTCATCGAAACCTTAAGCAAACTATTAGAGAAAATCATCACTAATAGACTTAGGTTTTTGCTGAAACTAATAACATCTTATCTAATATCCAGAACACCTCCTGACGAAAACGTCAAGCTGTTGACCACCTTGTTAGACTTACTGAATCCCTATTCCAAGCCTTGAACCACAACCAGGTTGCCGTGGGTGTATTCCTCGATGTCAGACGGGCTTTCGATTCTGTATGGCATAATGTTCTCCTTTATAAACTGTTCTCCATAAACATTCTGAATACCTTTATCTGTTGGATAGCTAGCTTTTTAAATAACTCCTTCACCAGAGTTAAAGTTGATAATGAACTCTCTCACTCGTTCCCTTTACTAGCTGGAGTTTCCAAGCCTCTGTACTTAGCCACTTGTTATACATTCTTTTTGTAAATGACATTCCTTTCCCTGCCAATGCTCATACTCATGTTTCCCAATATGTTGTAGTGGCTGTAGATGCTCATCCTAAAACTTGCTTCCACTAATGTTCGAAATGCATTAGATACTCATTGTAGTACCAGAGTTTGCGAGCCATCTCTAAAAGCTATGGAAAAGAATGAGGAGGTTATTAACCAGTTTTTTGATCTGGTTCAAGTAGAGCAGGCAGATATGTGACAAGGCAGAGAAACTTTTTGACTGTGTGTGTTGTCCCGAAATAATTCATGTCACAATGGAACAGCTGAATGGTAGTTTGGATTGTCTCGACAGACTGTACTCTGAGGTTCATGATCATACAGAGAACGAGGTACCACCTGATATTATGCTTCTGTCAGACAGAGCAAAGAGTGATATCCAGACCATACTTCATATGGGACAACAAATGACTGAACATTGGAAGGTTTCAGCTGGGTCAGCAATTCAACAAGGTCAAGCTCGATGACTGCCTCGAGGAGAGCACTTCTCGCTGCTCAAGCCGCAGCTGTACTGGCAGAAAAGGAAACAAGAAGGAAAGAACATGAGCTGGGGTATCTATAGGCAGAGGTGTCTGCACACAAAGCAGAGCAAGAGGCTCAAGGGAAACTTCAGTGACAACGACATGAACTAGAAGAACAATGAATAATTAGTGAACTCTTGGAAAACAAGCAGAGTTGCAAGCTCTTGATGATGAAGCATCTGACATAGATGGCACTGAACATGACTTACAGTTGCCAAGAGCTACTCCTCATCAGATAAAAAACTGTCCCTGATATACAGTCACTTGTAAAGATGTTCATAGATGTGGTGAACATCAGTCGTCTCGCTGCACCTGAGCCTTCTGTATTTGAAGGGAATACCCTGAAATATCCAGGGTGGAAGGCTTTCTTTGGAGCACTTATAGACTCAAGGTGAATTGCACTCATTGATCGAATCCACTATTTGAAGAAGTATCTTGGTGGAGAGGCTAAGGATGCAATAGTGGGGACCTTTTCTTTTGATTCAGGATCTGCCTACTGGAGTGCCAGAAAAATCCTGAATGATCGTTATTGGAATCCATTCATGGTAGCAGAAGCATTCAAGGACAAGCTGCAAGAATGACCGAGAGTGGGTAGCAGAGATAGCCAAGCATTGAGGAAACTGATTTTTCTGCAACAGTGTCAAGTAACAATGGGCCATGTTGAGGGTTTGAAAATCCTCAATGACTGCTGAGAGAATCGAAAGATCCTTGCAAAACTGCCAGAATGGCTAGTGCAGTGTTGGGGCATTATGGTTTTTGAACACCAAGATAATCCATCCTTCAAGCTCTTTGTGTCTTTCCTCAATAAGGAAGCCGATATTGCTTGGAACCCAATCACATCTCTTGTCCAACCTTGCCAGTCTGAAGCCAAAGAGGGATATTCCAACAAAACCAAAGCAAAGCAAGGGTGCTAATGTGCTTGTTACAGACATGACAAAGGTTTCAAAGACGGGATGCATCATCTGCCAAAGGAACAATCCCACCCTACACGACTGTCAGTTCTTCATTAATAAAACTACTTCCAAGCGAAGAGATTATCAGCAGAAGAATGGGCTTTGCTTCGGCTGCCTCACTCATGGGCATTTTTCCAAGAATGTAACCAACAAGAGTCATTGCTCCAAATTCAAGGGACGGCATCCAACCTGCTTGCATGGCGATTACAAACGTCTGAGTGGTCAGACAGAACGTTTAAATGAAACCACCCCAATAAATATGACTGTAATGGAAGGCTCTGTAACACTGAAGGTGACAAACGGTAATGGTAAGGGAATGACCTCTATAATTGTGCCAGTCTATCTGTCAATGAAGGAGGACCCTGATACAGAGGTCATGGTGTATGCATTGCTGGACATACAAAGCGACACAACTTTTATCTTGGAAGACACAGCTGATAAACTTCTGAGCCAGAACTTGCCAGATTCAAGCTGTCCACTTTGACATCTACCTCCACAATTAACTGTTTAAAGTTCAAAGGACTGCAAGTTCGAGGAATGGGTTCAGGTACAATAATCTGTCTGCTGACAACCTATTCAAGAGACTTCATCCTTTCAACAGAGACCACATCCCAACCTCAACCACTGCAAATAGATGGAAGCACCTCAGGAAACTGGAGAACAAGATACTCCCTCTTCAAAAGTGCGAAGTTGGACTTCTTGTGGGTTACAATTGTCCTGAGGCTATTGCTCCACGTGATTTTATAGTTGGTCATGACAGAGAGCCATTTGCTCAGAAAATGGATCTGGGATGGAGCATATGCAGAAGAACCAGCACTGTTTGAATAGACGCTATTTGAACAAACGTCATCCTGATGAAGTTCAGTTCATTTGCAACATGAGTGCAGAAGAGGAGGAGATTCTGCCTCAAGTAATTGAACTATTGGAATCAGACTTCTCCAAGAACAAAATCAAGCAGGATGATCACTCCATGTCTCAGGAAGGTATCAAGTTCATGACAGTGCTGGAGAGAAATACATACAAAGACAAGGAAGGTTTATACACCATGGATAGCCATACCGATCTAACAACAAACAATTGGCAGAAAAGAAACTAGAACAAATTAGGCTGAAGAATTCACAGTATTTAGAAGACTACAAGTCTTTCATGTCCGAAATAATAGAGTGAGAGGAGGCAGAAGAAGTGTCACTGTTTGGAAAGGAATCCAAGACTTCATGGTACATTCCACACCATGGCTTTTATCATTCTCAAAAGCCAGGAAAAATCAGAGTTGTCTTCAATTGTAGCATTTGTTATCAAGTAGACTGCCTGAATGACGAACTTCTCCAAGGCCCAGAACTGATGAATTTCTTGATCAGTGTCCTATGTAGGTTTTGAGATGAACCTGTGGCTTTTATGGGGACATTGAGAAGATGTTTTACCAGTTTCATGTGTATCCTGAACACAGAGACTATTTGAGATTTCTCTGGTGGAGAAATGGTGATCTTTCGACAACCCCTTGCATTTTCAAAATGAAAGTGCACTTGTTCAGTGCTACATCCTCACCTGCTTGTGCAAATTTTTGTTTGAAGAGAATTACAGCAAATGAACGTGAGAGATTTTCTGAAGAAGTCTGTGACTTCCTTGAGCAAGATTTCTATGTGGATGATGGCTTGGCGCATTGTAGCTCATCTCAAGAAGCCATCCAGCTGATAAGAGGTGCCCAAGCCTCATGTGATGCAGGAAATCTTCGACTTCACAAGTTTGTTTCCAAAGCCTTGAGGTTATGATGGCAGTCTCTGAGTCGGAAAGAGCTAAAGAACTGAAGAACTTAGATCTACTTTGACGATCTTTCAATTGAACTAGTTTTCAACACTCAGTGGTGTATCGAATCAGATGAATTCAATTTCTGCCTCTGCCTACCAGTATGACAATTAATTCATAGATGTGTCCTTTCAATTGTTGCATCAGTGTATGATCCACTAGGAAGTATTGAAGCAGAAGGATCTAGTGGAGTTAAGGAAGTTACTTTTTGTGAAACGAGTATATATTTAAACCTTTTATTTTTATTTTAGTCTCTTCTTGTAATATATAATGGGCATAGTTATATTTGATGAATGAACTTTATATGAAGTAATATCGTATAAATGTTTTCAGTAAACTATCAAAAAGAGGCAGCAAATCCTTTGCCTAAGCAATATTTGTTTTTATGACTCTTCTGGTAAAATGAAATTTATTTGTTATCCTAATAGAAATATTGTATTTCCTCATTTAGTAAAGTACAGTTTAAACAATTTATTAACCATTTCATAGAAAATTTGATATACAGCAACAAATTAAGATGTAGTAAGTTTATTTAATACATTTAATAAACACATTAGATTTTATTTAGGAATTTAGGACTGGTATGTACCTTTAATAGAGGTAATAGTGAAGATGTGAAATATGATTTTGATTGGTGTAAAAATGTGAAAGCACCCTAAATAACACATAGGTGTAGATAAAGTGAAGGGTAAACTGCTGGAAATAGCAACAGGATTTCATGATGAACTTAACATTTGTATGTAAGGTATAACAACTTTCAAAAAGATAGAAACTGTAGAAATAACTCTGTTAAGTAATAGATTTCAGTATTTTG
The DNA here is from genome assembly GCF_004210375.1 of Tachypleus tridentatus. Lineage (NCBI taxonomy): Eukaryota > Metazoa > Arthropoda > Merostomata > Xiphosura > Limulidae > Tachypleus > Tachypleus tridentatus. The sequence goes on from NC_134830.1 coordinate 37,386,767, forward strand.
CTTATACAGACAAGGAACTAGGGAAAGGACAGACAGAGATGGGAATGGAAACGTAAGGAGTATCGGATATAGAACACTGTTCAGTTGTGGAGTTATTATTTCGTTTATTTAGTATTTTAATGTTTAATGGTTATTTACTTTTCATCAGAAGAGTGTTAAAAATAATTATTCTAAATGAGTTATGGTAAGTTTCATTATGTAACACTGTACAAGTTGAACATTGTGTAGGTAATTTAATTGTTGTATTATGCTTTTGTAATATTGTTAACATGATTTCACTTGAAGTTTCTAGGTTTTCGCTTGTATGTGTAATATTGTTACTAGAGGGGTGGGATTTTCTGTTGTGTATTTCCAAAAGTTGAGAAAAATGAGAAAAAAAATGTGTGTATAGACTGGATGATCATGATTTTAGCCATATAAAGTGTATAGTAGCGACTGTTAGTGTAGTATTTACAGTTTGTATTGTAATAACAGAGTTGAGAAAAATTGTTCTTTTTCTCAACTGAGTACTAAAGTAACTGAACAAACTTTGTGGATTTTTTATGAAAAAGACAATTATTTAAAGCTACACATAGAACTGTGATAACATAGGTGAACTTAGCATTGATTGTATTGTGAAGAATGGCTAAAAGAAGGAAAGGGGCAACTGGAAATACATACAGACAGAATTAGAGAACAAGTGAGATTGTAAAGCTCTTCAACAGAAAGATGAAGACCCAAGAATGAGAACAGGGTCAAGTCAATTGACCAAACCTGTCCAAATTTGGTAAACAAAAAGACAACATGAATGTTTTTTTGAGAAGTATGAAAGATTTTCCCAAATTCATGACTGGGAAAAAGGCAACTGTCTCAGTCCAATTTTTACAGGAAAAGACGTACAAGCATTTGCAGACATGATGACAGGGAATAAAGTAAAAAGTGTTGTTGAAATGTTATAAATTTACTGAGGAAGGTTTTCACTAGAAATTCAGTGAAGTCAAATTTTCATTGGAAAAACTGTATTTGTATTTGTAGCACATTTACAAGGTTGACTGATGTTGCCAAGTGTGAAAATACTAATATGTGAAGAGTTCATGATCACATGCTCCACTAATATGTCACTGTTTCTAAGTAAAAGAACACCAACAGATTTAGGTGAGATGATCAATCTGGTAGAACAGTATATGGAATCCCAGGGAGGAAGTATTACTGGCAAGCTCAAGGATAACCAGTTCAAGTCAAAACAAGTGATGGATGAATATTACCAGGATTCCACAAAAAGTCACAGAAGGTAAACAGTAAAATAGGTGAAGGTATGTTATGCTTGTTATACAATGAGGCACTTTGTCAGTGAGTACACATCTATTGTCAACGAGCAACTTCAGAACTCTCAATATAAAAATGTTGAAGCTATCTACATTAATGGTGCTGCCAGAAGAAACAGAATCAAGACATGTCAGATTAACCAACAGAAGGAATTGCAACCATCATGATTAAACAATGCACAACTGATGGTCAGCTCAAGTCAACAAATGGGTCAATGGTACCAGTAGTTATTGGAGTGTGTGAAAAACATTAAGAGGTGCCAACAAATCAAAACATGCCTGTAAGTGAATGCTATGCAATGGACAAGAAAGTAAAGGTTCTGTGAGATACTGGGTGCAGTAATGAGAATCACTCTTGTTTCAAATGATGGGCAAGGTATGTGCTGATTGATGGGATGGTGAGAAAGCTACCCATAGCTAGAAAACAGGTGGACACTCAATGAGAAACCTTGGAGTCATATGTATGAAGGCACCAATTTATGATTTGATGATTGGAAACATACCAGATAGTAGAAGGTTGGATAAACTAGACAGAAAAGAAGCTAATGAGGTACCTGTAGTTACCACAATAGCTCAAGAAAAGTTAGAACAAGAAGAGCAAGTTCGTTATAAGAGCCCCTTTAAGTTTTGAAAGTGACATCCAAAATGCATGTCCATGGGAACTGAAAGAAGCACTGAGAAAAACTCTTTGCTTCAGAAAATTTGGGACAGTGCCTGAGAGAAAGTTGATCGCAAGAAAAAGGGGAAGAAACCTAAAGAATTGAGGACTGGACAGTACTGCATTGGACCTACAAAGCAGTTCTACAGTGAAAGTTAAACACAAAGGTAGTCAAGAGCTCTTGTGTGACACGAAGTCCAAGGATCAACATTTCAGGATCAGATAGAATGTTTTAGTTCTGCTACCCATTGCCAACAACAAAGTGTCATTGCATTGGAAAAGACCCTTTGAATTGCAGGAATATAACAATATAGTATACTATAAAGCAAAGGTAGATGGGAAAACCACGATCTATGATAACAATCTATTGTAGAGATACTCTGAAAGGGGAGGAGACCTAATTGGTGCAGCTACTGAGGTACAGATGGGCATGGAGAGTGTGGTTGCCATAGGTTCAGAGCCAGGAGACAGTGACTTCAATTTAGAATATAAAAATCCACTACCCCTAAGACCATATAAGAAGACTTTTAGTATGAACTGAAAACAATCTTTGTGTATAATAAAAAATATTATAAATATTTTTCTTGAAGACGATTCTCATGTTGGATATACAAGACTGTAAAGTCTCAAAGTTATTTTTTAGTGTATTTAATGATTATTTAGTTTCATAACAAGTGTTAAAGTTATTTTAAAAGCAATAAATATGACAAGTTGAGCTATGTATTTCTATGTACAATTCATTTGTTGTGTTTGTAGTTTAATTGTTATAGTAATTGAATGGTTTGTTTAAAGTTAATCACGAAGCTACACTATGGGCTATCTGTGCTTTTCTCACAATGTGTATTGAAACCCAGTTTTTAATATTATAAGTCTGCAGACATACTATTGTGCCACTGAGGGGGTGGGAGAGCCTAGTTTAAAATGACAGGAGATATCTTAGGGAAGTATAATGGGTTGCCTGGGCTAGTCCTAAGTTCAGGTTTTGTTTTCAAAAGATGATTTTCATCATTTTGTGATATAGCACTGTTGGTGATATCAATCAAATGTAGAAAACTTTTAAAAATAAATTATATTAGTATTCAAGATGGACACATGTATACCTTATAGAAAAAAATGGTGGTTGTAAGCCAAAATCAGGTGGGCTTACAAAAAATATAATGTGTAAAATTGTCAAAATTTACTGCCACAGTGGAAGATTAGAGATGATCAAGAAAACTGGTTGCATTGGAAATAAAAAATATATTTAAAAAGTTGGATGAAAATTGAAAATTTAATAGTACAATTTGTTTTAATATATTACAGGTATGCAAGATGTTTTTAATGTACACAATAGGTCAATTAAAATCACACATAGAAAGTTCTGTATACTGTAGAATTTTCTATAAACAATTTTAAATAAGATAAATCAACATACGACAATCATTCTCTGAATTTCTGATGAATTTGAAGTCCAACAGCTCTAAATGCAGTTGATGTCCCTGCATAAAGAATACACATATTCTGTAACATACAAGTAAATAATAATATAATAACACACTCTTTATGATTCCTCCCATTTTAGTGCTTTTAAAAATTAATGGCAGTATAATCAAATATTTGAAATTTTCTAAAAAATGTATTTAATGATTGTGATGCATTATTTTTATATTTCAAGGTGTAAATGTTTCTACCAATAAACAACTGTAAACAAATATTCTTGACCACTGGATGTAGTACATCAAGGCATTTTTTTTTTTTTTTTCAGTTTTCATACTTTTGACTCTCATTAATGTTATTGATACTAAAATATTACTTCAGAATACCACCACAGGGCCACATGATTTAATGATTGCAAATTTAATGCTGGTATTGGTTAAAAAAAAACCCGATTAGAACAATGAATGCAATTTTACCCTGAATGTGATTTATATGGATTTCTGAGACTTATTAAAAAATGAAAAGCTTATGAACATGTTTTGCAACTCCTTTTGCTGCTGTACTTTACAGTTTGGGAAACAGCATAGTTCAGTAACATTGCAAATTGTCCACCTTCTTAAAGAAAACTTTTCTTTAGTTTACTGCTCTTAAATCTTCTAATTCTATGACTGCTCAGATTAAAGAGGCCTCAATGTTATCTTTTTGATAAATAATAATAATTGGATTGCATTTTTTACTTCAGCTGCATCTTATAATACAAATTAATTAGATATCTACTTTTCCTGTAGCATCTTGTTTATTCTCTATTTGTAACTTCGTATACTCCGATGTCACAACTGTTAATTAATGTTGTGTACTATTTTACTTATACTGTGCATCCAAATTCTCTCTTATTTGACATAGTGTACAGAACTAGATTTTGACATAGCATACAACATACCATATTCATACTTTCAATTGACATTTGTGTCAAGTTCTAGATTTTTTCAACTTGTGAGATTTTGAAAGATAACCTCCTGGCCTGCTTTTGTCTATCTGGGCAAGTTCTCCTGTTTCTGTTTTTTTGTTAAGATTATGGTTTTTGGAAATGACAATCTCTCTACACAGAATATGCATTTTTATAAGGAACCATTCAAAATACACACACTGAGTGTTTCAAAACACATGTATTAAGTGGTGACAATTCACAAAATTAAAATACCTCTCGTAATTTTATTATAGTGTAAATATTATACAGTTACTATAAATGTGGTATTTTCCTGAGAATTATTTTCTCACAAAGTAGTCAGTTAGACTCACTAATTAGAGGCTCTTACAAAATAGCCTATGGTGTGTGACTGTGCATCTTTCAGATCACCAACTGGGTATGACTGAAAGAAAGTCTCAAAGTTGAAAGGTGTAAAAGTACAATGTTTATTCACAAAAGCACAATTTCAATATGAAACACCAAAAGCAAGAGTGTTTGTCATGTGTTATACTTGCAAGAAAGAGGAAATAAAACAAAGTGATCTCTTCCTCACCAGTCTAGTGATTGGTCCCCATTTGTATGGTAAACTACAAAGCTGAATACTTTTAAACCAAGTTAAAATATATAAAATTATAAAGAAGTTACAAATGTTACCATAGATCTAAAAACCTCTACACAATCTCTTCAAAACCTCAAGTGTAAGATCTCTGCAATATATATAAATTCTTTAGTGATATAAAATTTCAACATGAATCTGACTAACTGTGGAGAATACTAAAAATACAACAACAACTTAAGCCAGGTTTGCACAGGGAATGCTATTCTACAAGTGGCCGTTATCCATTTGTGCTGGCATGGTCGAAATTCTTGGCCATTATCTAATTAAATGACAGTTGCAGGTATTGTTACCCATATTTCTTGCAAGAAACTTGGCTAATTACCATTTAGTACACAATGTCATGTATTATTATTGAAACAAGCAAAATTAAAATGTGTTTAACCAGGTAACTTTCCTCATCCCAAATAAACTGAAATTAAAATATATTAAATATTTGCATATCAAAAAAGTGTGTATAAAACACATTCTCCTGCCCTTTACCATTTAAGTATGCAGTCAAAAGTTATTATATTTTGTTGATGTGAAACTCTCATTTTATCAATAAACACTCATAATTTCATTTTCATTAAATGTTCTTTGGGCCAAGCCGGGCCTAGTGGTTATGTATCAAGACTGAATTTAAACGTTAATGGTTAAATACTGTTGCTGTGAAAATGCACTCCACACTTTGCAACTGTGAGTGTATTATAATAGTGACAGTTGAATCTCACTGTTTCATCAGAATAACCCAAAGATTGTGATAGGTGCTCTTGAACATAAGGTTAAAACTGTTGGTGGCTATGCAACGTACTATTAAAATAAACTTGAGGGACAAGTAATACTTGGCATGTGAGGCCAAGGACTCAAATGGATGTTGATAAATGTAATGTAATGCCACCTTTACTTACCAGTTAGGTAACTGCAATGGCCATTTGGGAGAAAAAACTCAAAACAACACAGGTAGACCAGAGAGTACTAGGGACTCAAAGAATATTTTGTCTCTGTGATTGAAAAGTGTTAAATAAGGCTGCCTCATGCAGTGAAACATTGGAAGATGTAAAATTCTTGACACAAAACCAGACTAAAAATGAGTTATGATTGGTGCTTCTGATTAAAGCAGATTCAACCTCCTCTCAATACACCAATGGTGACATGTGTGCCATTTCCATTGATACATGTCCATTGCAGGACTAAGCAAAGGCTGACCCAGATATATGGTAATCTTAGAAATTAAACACTGATAATGTTCAAAGGAGTACATAATCTACATGCCTGAAGCTTGAGCTTATGCATAGTTTGGTGTACAATGTCAGATGATGGTTGCCTTCAGAGAGATGATCAAAGAGGAAGCAGAAGACGGGGGTACTCATGAAAGTACTGCCTAAACAGAAACCAGGGTTTAGCTGCAAATCTGGTGCTATTAAAAGTACCCAACTATGGATTGGAACATATCATAGCTAAGGCCATGGGTAACATACAAATTGAAGGGAAGGCCTAGAGTTGTAATCTCATTCCATCATGATAGAAAGCATCTACTGCAAAAGCTGAAGGATGAAGTACTAGAGACTAAATTGTCAGTAGTTGTATGTTCCAACAAGTGGCCAATCAACCAATCATCAGTGTATCAAAGTGAGAGTCCATCCAACAGAAGAAAACTTGCAATGCAGAATCTATTCTGTGGGGAAAACCTGTTTGGGTTGAGATAATTTGATTTGTTACTGAAGTCCTACTCATGGAACATGGAAGCTAGAAGGATGACATGGTAGGAGTGGTCCTGAGAAATGAGGTGCAAGGTTCAAAGACAAAGAATCCTGAACCAAGTGCCTCTTTGACTGGAAATGCAAGACACCATCTAGGAAGTGGGTAAAGCAATGATAATATTTACAATAGTAAAAGTACTATTATTTTAGAAAATATTTACTCAAGTAAAAAGTAAAAGTACTGAATATATACAGTACTCAAGTAACAATATAGTGAAAAGTATTAGCAAAAATAAAGACTGCTTGCATTATAAAAAATAGTCTATGTTTAACTTAAATCCCCACATAAAAGGCACTACCCAATAGTAACTCAACAAACTTTACTTTTATTAAAACAATCAGTATTACTGTCTGTGGTATAGCTTTTTTCACACACTCTACGTATTATTTAGCTCCAGCAGTATCTGATTTTTAACACCCCTACTAGCCAGTTTAGCTTGTCTCATTGTGAACAAGAGCCCTACTGAACCAAGCAAATACTTGAATGCTGCAACTTCAGTAAATTTCCCACTACTGTTTTCTGTGAAAGTATGTCTTTCAAATAAGGCAATGTATGATTTTTTATCATACATGATGGCTACACAGGGACAAAGTTATTGCACTCAATAGTAGATGGAAATTTTCTTTTTCCTGCTCAGCAGCACTGCTTGTATTGTTTTATTTGAAAGAGTACGCATGCTCTGATTGATTCCAAGTTTTACATGTAAATGTAATAATTTTATTTCCTAAGACATTTTACAGAATGAAAACAAAAATTATGCATATATATTTTTGGTATATAAGCATACCATGCATTCCTATCTTTTATTAATAGAGGCATTGTTCAAAAGTTTTATTTGTGCAGATGTGTATAGATTCCATGAAAGACACTGGTGAAGAAGGTCCTTTAACAATTTTTGTTCTAGTAACCTATTCTTCTGTGTCACTAACCTAGAGTAGCACAGTTCATCTTCATCTGGCAAATAAAGTGGCAAGGTTACCTGTATTATGTGATGTTAAGCACGTATCTTTTATACAAGCAGTCAACTGATCTCTTTTGATTATGCCCTCCTGATGCTTCATTGGGAATGACAATCAAGTGGGTAGTATTAATTGCTTTGGGTAAGTATTGACATTAAAGAGTTAATTAAGTAACATGAGATTCATAAAGTAACATCATCTCAACAGAATTAGTCTTACATATGAATAAGTAAAATGACTTCAAATTTAACTCTCATTGTGACAAGTAAAATACATTTTCACTAACTTTATTTGAATAAAGACTGTTTATTTCATGTGCATTCAATTAACTAGAGAATATAGAATTATTTTACAGTAAATATCTCAATGAATCTTCAGTAATTCTGTAGATCTATCTTGACACTCTTAGTGAACATTTCTGCAAGTGGGATATTTTCACAATTGATTTTGAGAGGACTAACTAATCAGTACAGAAGAAATTAAAACTAATGTTCTTTGCAATGAGATATTAGCATCGTTAATTAAATATATTTAGAGAAAAACTTTATAACTTTTTCTGTTGGTTTCATTTCATTCAAAGAGGTGACTTGAAGAGTGCTATTGAAGTCTGCAGCAAGAGATCTACCAAGGAAAAAAGAAAAATCTAAGATATCTTTCTATCCTTTAAAAACATTGACAAATTATAAGTATAATCCTAGTTAGCATGAAGAGACATGTTAATAACTACCAAAGAATGAAGAAAAAAATAACAAATTTCATGGTTGATGACAATTAACAGGATTAATGTTACAATTATATAATTTTTCAAGTTACATATTATGAAAAAGCTGACACTCTGATAAGAAATATGAAATAATAGTATTTACAGAATGTAAGTAGCTGTAAACATTGAAAGCTTATTACTGAAGATATATACAAGTACTAGAAATTTTTAATGTAATTAACCAAACAGCTGCAATCCAATTCAGATATATTTATGCTCATTTGCATTAAAATGAGCTTAGGATTGTAATTAATGTTTTTGTATACCAGCAGTTTTGTCTAGTCACAGTCACAGCAAGAGAAACCTTAGTTACCATTTGTTTTAATTCTGCATCATAATTAGGCAATGAGATCTTGATACTTGCATTTGATTTTCCACAAATATAGCATATACACTGCAGTAAAAACTTAATTTTAAGATATTAATATTATTGTTTTTGAAGAGAATTAACAAAGTAAACACTTTCAGTTTGACAAGATCATAACTTGTGCAATCCATGTGAAATAAGTTACAGGGTTTCTAGAAGTTATTTAAATTTCTTGCACTATAATAAAAAAAACAACAACACATCCTCATATTTAATGGGACTTATCAACAATTTAATAAAGAAGATGTAAAATACCAAGCACAAGTAATATTTTAATATTATTACTGTTTACAGTTATTAGACTTGAGTTATATTTTTGCAAATTATAATTACAGTAATAATAATGATAATAAGAGAACATCTTGATATCATACAGCCATAATATTCAGATAATTTACTAGGCCTAGTCCAAACACAAAAGGCAAATGACTGTCATCTATTAGTTTGGGTTATGACCTTAGAAATTGATTGCTTCTAATAACTGCTTAGGAAGCTGCAAAGAAATATTTTTATAAAAATTTGACAATTGTCAAATGACAAGTTATCCAGTAACCAGCTTGCAAAGAGTAATTTATATGAGAATGAACCTTTAGGATATTTTAAACACTTGTATCTTTTTTTTGTTTCCATTTCAGTGTTAAAGTGACAAAAGACAGCATGTGCAAGTCAGGGGTGAGGGAATACACATGGCTAGTGCTGCAGTTTTTTTAGTTTGTTTTTATTTAAGTGCAGGATATCCTAGCTTGTTTATCATTAAACACAAAACTACACAATGGGCTATATGCAGCAACCAACATAGTTATCAAAATACAGTTTCTAGTGTTGTAAAGTACAGTCTGAAAGGCAGAATATATGTAAGATGCCATCAAAGCAGTCTTGAGGGAAACCCCATTTCAACAGAGTGCACAGGGCAGGGGCAAATAGACCTAACATTTTCTGTACTCATCCATGTTGTGCATTTTAGGTAAATACTCCCTGTGAGGCAACAATGGTCACAACGTGGGTTCCAGCATTATTAGGTTAGGGATAGTAAGATCTAAGAATGTCGAGCAGTGAGCAGGTAAGGAAGTGAAAAACAAATAACAATACTCATTTCACAAGAGCATCTGAGCAGGCTGGAGAATGGCAGATGGAAGGAGCAAGAAGTATTAAAATGCCATATGATAGAAGTAATGTTGCATATCTGGTCTACATTCTGATCCAAATGGTCTCATCCAGGGCTCAAACAATGATAAGAGACAAGAAAAACCTTGACAAACCTGATGGGAGGTGACATGATAAAATGAACAGTCATGAGAAATGAAGAAATACCATGGTAAGAAGGAGCAGTTCCAGTAAAATAAAGAATAGCTCAAACCAGGCTCAAAAACAGTCAGAGTTAAAATGGCTGCATAAAGAAATGGAAGCCAGAATGATGGGAAATAGAAATCCCATTTTCTTTTCATGTAGCTCAAGTTTTAGAGAGAAAAGAGAGATACAGAAATAAAATCAACTGATCTTTGTGATAAAGTGTAAATTAGGTGTCCAATCTTAAATCAGTAAATAGAATAAATTCTTATTAAGATGCTTGTAGATGCATTGGATGAGATGTAAATTTAAAAAGTCCAGACAAGAAAAAAGCTGAGGGGGGTGGGTGGAGTTTGACAACACAGGGACAGACCATGAGAAAGTATGTGCATGAGCTGAAGACTGTTAGCACAGGGAGTTCATATGTGTTTGGCTCAATTCCACAGGACCTGAGCTGACCGGAAGCAGACAAGACAAGTCTTCTACATGAACAGTAATTCCCAACCCTATGAAAGGGATAAAAGAATGAGGAACAAGATAGGGGACAAATTTGTGCAACTCCTGAGAAAGGGTAATTGTTACAGAATTTGTTGTTGGGTAAGGAAGAAAATGAAAAAAAGACAAGCAGCTTCAAAATGAAATTTCAAAGAGTCTTGATCACCTTCAATGATCTTGCAACCAACTAAATTCCCAAAACAAAGAAACCACAGTAACAAAGTAGTAAAATGGATCAAGATTAACGTGTGGAACAAGTAGGAAAGAGAATCTCCATAAAAACTGTTGAGGTCCTAATAGACAGACTTTGAGAGAAGGTGAAGAAAAGACAAGTAGCAAAGGATTTACATGATGGCAAAATGAAGACAATGAGACTGAAGATAAATAAAACATAACATAGAGCACCCCAAATAAGAAGATATTCTAGGGATTAAGGCTCAAGAACAACAAGAGTACCAAAAGCATAGGGAACAATAAAACTACTGAATTTCAAGAGGCTGATACTGATATGGAGATCCCATTAGTGGGACAGAAAATCATCAGTATGAATACCAATGTCTGGGGAAGGATAGGAGAAAAGAAAGTCAGAAGAAGAAATGAGAAAAAACAAAGTCACATACCTGAGTAATTATAGATGCAAAGGAAAAAAGACAGAAGTATTTTTCCTCAAAATACAGAGAGGAACCAGAAGCAAAGCAGACAGAGGGAAGAGCTGGTCAAAGTCATTATCAGATAAGGCAGACTAGCCAAAACCAACAGAAACAGAATAACAAGGGACAATAAGGAGAGAGTAATGAGACACAAGACAGCCAAACACCTGATGTAAAATGATGACAACATCATTGACAAACAAAGTGTCTCTTGTTAACACTGAAACAGGAGGAGAAGAATCCTGGAGTGTCAGGGTCTTTGGATGTTGTAGAAACATCAATCTTTAAATCCATGGTGTGTGTGTGGGGTCTGATGGTAATTGCCCAAATTTTTTCAATGCTGCAAAATTTGAAAGTGTCATAATATAAACACCAGCAGTGCAGAAGAAAGAATATGGAATACTGTGCATAGAGAATGATACATTTGTGGAAGGTTAGAGTCTACACATGTAGCTTTTCGGAATTAAAACGTTTATGTGATGTACTTTACAGATGCCATGAGGGAATAAAAAATATTATATTGAAACTACTGACAAAAATATAGTTCTGCAGTCAATATAACTAATATTTACATGTTAGAACATAAAGAGTTTCAATAAAGTTATTCAATAACTTTGCATGTTTGGTTTTTGTAAACAAATATTTTTCAGAGTAAGTGCAACTGTGCTTGCTTGTAATTTTTTACAGCAATTTTTCTATCTTTAAAAATCACAAGTAGGTTTTGTAAGAAAGAAAGAAAAAATATATACACACACAATATACCTCTTTGTACTTGGACTTCTGAAGTTTTCAATATCAGGGGGTGTTGAAAACAGAGAAGATATTCCACCTCCACTGGAGATCAACATTTCTTTAAGGTTCTTTGAAAAGTTGAAAACAAACTTTCTATTAAAACTGTAGCAGATATGTATGACTTAACTTATATAACACTCCAAAAACTGTAAAAGGACAAATAATGTACTAGAAGCCATTGGTAAAATTAAATGTCCTTTTTGCTCTGTTGTAAACAGAAAACTAAAAATAATATGCAAAGTGCAAAGCTACAACACAAACATATTTCAAGTTTTCAGTTTTTTAAAATAATAGTTTAAAAATCATTGAACATAAAACAGAATAAAGAAGAGCTCTTATTAAGTAACAGATAAAAGTGCATGCAAGTATAAACTTGTTGTGTTCACTCTTAGAATTTGGTTTAAAAATTTTTAATATCATTTGCAACCTTAAGCTTTCCATACCTCATTCTTTTCTTTTGATTCCACAGCCAACTGTAACTGGGTTACTTTCACACATTCTGTTTCAAGAGCTTGTAACAGAGCTGTAGAGTAAGCTTTTCTTTTTCATAAGCTTCTCTGTTGGTAAGACAAAGACTGAAGATTACTTTTTGATATTATCAGAATGCTTTAATGGCTTGCAACAAGGTTAAACAGCCTTTCAACTAATTAAAACATTTAAAAGTCTCTCACAGAAAGCCCTTAATAATAATATTAAAGAGATATAGAAAATAATATATATTATACAAAAATTATGATACAGAAATAAAAAGAATTGTAATCAAGTTATAAGAGATAAAAATTATTTCAATAATAAAGGAATTAATTTGCATTTATTTATATGTTTATTATTGTAGATTTAATTTCTTGAATTTATTATTAATATTTCACTCGTCTATTTGCTCTACCATTAAGTGCTATTATTTATAAATTATTCCAATTTTCTAGGCACTAATTCTTACATGCATATTTTGTAAGCTATGTTTTCTTCTAAGTTATTCTTTTTTTCTATTTTTAATAATTTACACAAATACATACACAATGTTACTTCACATTATGGGTTATATTGTTTGAAAAGTGTACCAGTTCACTTCTTGAATACTGGATTATAGTCTATATATAGTACAGACTTCGTAGTGATAGCAACAGAGCAGACAAACTTAGCTGTGGTGTCAGTGAGTTTATTCCAGTAAATGCCAACATAGCCTGGTATCCACAAAAACTGGATAGAAATGGAAGACAAAGAAAAATGGGTCAGTCAGGCTTGAATACTAATGAGAACAGGTTGAGAACTCACATGAAGTGTTCTAGTGCCAGTAGAGAGCCAAGAGAGTCAGTATAAATAGTACAATTGGTGTACAGCATAGCCTTTTTATGCTAGAGGGCATGAGAAATGGCATACAGCTCAGCAGTGAACACAGAATCGGTAGAGGGGATTGTATATACAACTACTGAACCACAATCAACCCTGGCAGAGATCACAGTCACCTGATTTTGAACTCATCCTTATAAATAGGAATGGAAGGATTGTTTGGAAGATGATCAACAAACATAAGACAGAACTTCCAATTGGGAATCACTGCTTTCCTCAGATGACTCAAAGAAAAGTCACAGGTGGGGATAAGCCATGGCGGGGTCGATTGACCAGTGGAGAGAGCAATGTTATCTAAGAACAGACTCAATTCAGCCATCTATGCTTGGACACAAAGACCAAATGGAAAATATGGCAGACCACCTATTCTGAAAAAACACTGCACAACAAGGAAGAAAGACACAATCCCAGAGGGGATACTGTGGTGTGGATCAAAGTTTTTCAGAATAAAGTAAAGAAAGTTAAAAGCAACAGAGATGAAGAGGAGGTTTGTGAGACTTGGTGTACAAACTCTGAACTGGAGAAGTGTGAAAAATCGCCTGTGCAGAGCTGAAGCCATAAGTGGTGAATGGGGTCCAACAATTTTAAAGCTGAGGACTTGGCAGAACCATAGGCCAGTTTGTAATGAATGAGGTATAACTCCAAGAACAAACCACCTCCGAGATCTGTAATAGCCAGCTCTTAAGATGGGGGAAAAAATACATTTTCCTCACCTGAAAATGTATTTCCAATAGATATATCTCTACATATACAATAGTTATTTCTCATGTACCCACTGTTGAGATCTTGCACACACAATTAATCTTGAACTATGCTCCAACTAAATCACATTTTAATGTGAACTTTACTAATACATGATATAATCATCTGGTGGAAATAACCATCCACCAATAAAAGAGCAACATAAGATCCATCCACAGTAGATCCCCATCAACACTTGCATTCAGTATTAACTTCATTCATAGATGAGACAGGAATAACGTGAACCAATAATGCCGAGAAAAAGTTGGAAAGGTGTTCAGTGAAGTATGTATCTGAAACACATTCTCAAGTAAGGAAAATACTATCTTCTGAAACAATATAATTAATTCTTTTCACACAGTAGCCAGAATTCTACATTCAAACAATAGAGAGGCCTATGCAAAGGAGTAAACCTAAATGAGTTCCCTTCTTTTAAGGCAACAGAAAGTAAAAGTCCATGGAACATTACACCTACTACTCAGGGTATACTATGATAGAAGGGCAACACTCATGGGATAGTGCTTTCTTCTAAGACAGGGTTTACTTTTTTCTGTTTTTTACTTGTTTTGAATTTTGCGCAAACCTACAAATCTCACACATGAATTGGAAAAACGACCACATTGTGTATGACTTCATCGCAGTGGAAAGACCAAAGTCACTTTTTCAACTCTAACTCGTCAGATTTCTCAAGTATGTTCGAGCAAGAGATTTGTCAATTGTATGAGAAATATAGGCTAGATTTTTAGTTGTTTGATGACTCACTTAGCAATGTTCTATGAATAGAATTGAAAGTAGCTTGTGTGTATTCACGTGTTAGTTATTTTAAACACCTAAGCTCAATCAAAGTCTTACACATGAATAAATACAGAATGTATTTTATTCGGAAGAATACTAGATTCTTTCTAGTATGAGCATTATTGGTTTCTTAACATATTAATTGGTTAAACGTTGGTTTCGTATTTGTATGAATTTCTTGTGTTTGTGTGTATACTGACTTTTTTACAACACGAATGCTGATTCCATTAGTTCGTTTATATGCTTTACTTTTAAGATAATTTTAGTAAAATCTTTATATTTGTATGATTTTAGAAACCAAGAAGTGTCAATCGATTTCGTGTGATTTGAAACACTTTACAACGTATTCAATCATAAATTCTACATCTTTATTTAATCAACAACATATTACAGTGAATTACAATAACTTCACCAGTCATTTTGACTTATATGTCTGCCATGGATTGATTTTTCAAAGATGAATTGTTTGTTTCTCAATTAATTGCCATCTCTTTCATTGTCCAGAAGAAAAAGTATTTATATAAAAAACGCTCACAAACGGCCACACATGGCCAGGTGGCACTCGACTCGCAATCCCATCGTCGTGGGTTCAAATCCCCTTCATACCAAACATGCTTACCTCTACAGCCGTAGGGACGTTATAATGTGTCGGAGAATCTCATTATTCGTTGATAGAAGAGTAGTGGAAATATATTTCGCATTGAAATATTGTTAGCAATCAAGTAAAAAATGTTTCGTTTGAATTTCGGGCAAAGCTGCACGAGTGCTATATGCAATAACCATCCCTAATTTAGCAGTGCACCACTAGAACGAAGGAAGCTAGTCATCAACACCCATCGTCATCTATAAGGATACTCTTTTACCAAAAATATGGGATTGATCGCACGTTATAACATCCTCACCGCTGAAAGTACGTGCATGTTAGGTGTGACGGGGATTTGAATCCGAGATTCGCAGATTGTGATTGTGAAAATACATTACTCTGTGAAATTTTTGATTTATGGTGTATTTCTGTGCAAGTGTTTTCAGAAAAGTAAACGGTTAGTGTCTCTTAAATAGGAGGTCCGACGGAAACATAGCTGCAGATAAATTAGTTTTTGTCCCTCTGTAGTTCACCAAATAGAAGGGGTGCTTTCAGAAAATACAACAAAGAATCGTTTTTATTAACACACAAACTTAGTTCAAAACAGAGCTCAAGAAAGAAAATTGTTTGTAATGAGTGTGTGCAACTGGTAAGAGAGAGAAAATACATAAAGAAAAAATTATATGTTCTCTCTTACTTGTTCAGTATTAATTTATCTGTAAGCTGAAAGTATAGTTAAAAATGAAAATATAACCTTTGCAGTAAAATTATAATATAAAGCAAATATTTAAAAACAAATAACCTGACAAAATGTTTACAATTTTGTCAAAAGCTTAAATTAAAAGTTAAAAATTAAAGTTCCAAAATCTAAATCTAATTTGGATAACTCTTAACAACATCTGCTTTAATCGGCTTGTCATCATTTTGTGAAGGTACTCTTAACTGACTGACACCACAATCAGTTAAACACAGTGAAAAGTAGGAAATATGAAAAAAATTGTAATTCACTAATTAAAATATGGGCCTGGCATGGCCTAGCGAGTTAAGGCGTGCGCTTCGCAATTTGAGGGTTGCGGGTTCGCGCCCGAGTCATACCAAACATGCTCGCCCTCCCATCCGTGGGGGCGTTATAATGTGACGGTCAATCCCACTTTTCGTTGGTAAAAGAGTAGACCAATGTTGGCGGTGGTGATGATGACTAGCTGCCTTCCCTCTGGTCTTACACTGCTAAATTAGGGACGGCTAGCACAGATACCTCTCGAGTAACTTTGTGCGACATTCCAAAACAAACTAATTAAAATATATGTCTCATCAAATATTGAGAAGTAGAATATTGCAAAGACACATTCACATGTAAACATTTTACAAATTTTAAAATTTTGTAGCATACAAAAGCTCATGTTAAACTATGGTGAACATTAAATTTCTGTAAAAAATATATAACAATATAAAGTTTGAATCATTTATTTTCAATATTATGTACAATGTGAATGCGTAGATAGCGGTAATATATAATAATTTACTTGCTTAACTTTTGTTTTCATAAACCTATTTTCCATATTGATTACTTCTTCCTTTAATAAATCCTTCAGTCAGACAGAGTTTTCTATGATACATTCAGATACAAGCGTTATCTGTTTCAACGAACACAATAAGTCAAAAAGTGTATTTAAATTTGACGTTCTACCTGCATGTTTTCAAAAACGAAAGTCTATCAAGATGATCATTGATCTCGGATGTTAAACACGCGCTTCGTGCCACGAATAAGTTGAAAGACACAGATCAAACCTGTAGACTATATGTAGTTAGTAACAAACAAATTCCATACAAAGAGGTAACAGCAGTAACTGCAATTTACATAGATCATTTAAATTTACTGCCTTACAAATCTAAACATGAAAATAAGTGTCACTTTCAGAACAGATCATCTGACACAAAGAAACACTGATATTATACTTACTGAAACATTGAATTGTATCCGTTAGTTATATTTTCTGAGTCTATCGAAATTACAACATAACATAATTAAATTGAACTTCGAAAGATTATTTGTTATGGTTTATAAATTATATAAAATCTTACGTACTTAGTTGAAATGAACATAATTTGTATGATATCTAATCCAATAAGATTATAAATTATGATGCTTTGTACCAGAAGTTTTCCTGAGTATATATGATATCATAGTGGGCTATGATCAAACTTTGAATTTCATATCTTACGTTTCCATAAATTTTGAAAATAATCATTTGGTTTATAATTAAATATCTTTTCACGATTACGCTCATTTGTAGAATTGATACGTTTAAGCAGAAGATACAGAAATATCTAATTTGTTTGGTTCAGGCGAATACAAAGACAGATTTTTCTTTTCTTGCCATGAGTTGTTATGCATCAGTGATATGATAAAATAGCCCATCTGTTTTCTATGAGTGACCACATAACGAGATCCTAGCAAAAGCACTTTTCATGTTGGACAGTCTTAAACTTTTGTTTATGGAACGTCAAGTGGGTGGTAAATGCTGGCATTTTATATAATAGTAAAGTTAAAGAGTAATTTGTTCATTTATTATATTTAATTGCAGTAAAATAAGCGTGCTTTTCAATACAATCAAAATATGTAAATTGAATTATTGGTTACAATAACTCGTTCTCTAAGTAATGGGTAATATAAATGTCATAATAATTGACAATTTCACATTCCATTGGTAAGAAGCAGCCCAGGAGTTAGCACTGGGCAATACTGGGAAACTATTCCCACCCCCTGGTCTTGAATGTTCAAATTACAGATAGGTGGCAAGAGAAAGCAAATACAACTAATTATACTGTTTGGTTTGTTATATACTGTTATGCAGAATGTATAATAAGTTATATGACCCGACGAGTGGATATGTTAAGTATCTGGTTAATTATTTTCTCTTTGAGGTATTATGATGAAATTACGTAAGAAATATGAATGTAAACAGTGTTTTAATATCTATTAATATTTTTGTTATGTACTTATTACTAAGAAAAGTTCGAAAACGTTTTGGATATTTTTAAAAACGGTTAGAAATATTTTTGTTGACAATTATGTTTCTGTAACTTGACTGATGAACATTCAATGTCATAGTGTGTTTGTTTGAATATGAGCACAAAGCTGCTCTATTGATGGGCGTCTTGGTTAATTCGCCATCTGTTGATTGATATGTATATTGGAAAATACTTAACACTAACAATTTAAATATTATTACTGGGTATATTTTGAGCAACGGCTTACCTATTGTTAATCACTTGGGTCTTGATTTTGAAAACACACATCTAAAGAGGTGGTGAAGAGTTTTGGTATGCATGTTTTCCACGGGTATCGAAACCCAGTTTTTAGACATATCTTGTCCTACATATCGCTGTGATAGTTAATGACTAAAAGTATTCAATATCAGTGAAAACAAGAAAAAAAAATTTAAAAGTGATTTTTTTATAATTGTGTTATTACTGTCGTGGGTGAGTAGAATATATTCTTTTATATTTGATAATTTAATTTGCTTATATTATTTTAGTTAAAAGTTTAACATTTTTTTCACTACATCTCAGTGAAAAACTAATGTAATATATAGCCTTTGATTTTATTTCAGAATGTAACTATTATTTTCAGAGCAGAGTAAATACAAAAACAAAATAAGAAGAAAATATTTTTATAGAACACGTTGTTTGCTATTAAGCACAAAGTACAAAAAGGGTGAGTTATACTTTTCTTACTATGGGTATCGAAACCCGTTTTCTAGTGGTATAAGTCCGCGGACGTGCCACTGTGTCAGTGGAAAGCTATTAAACATGTTCATCCTTGGTATCTTATAACATGATGACCAATACCACATTCCATTGGAAAATAGCAGCCCAAAAGCTAGCGGTACGCAGTGCAGACAAGCTGTCTTCCTTCTGGTGTTGGATGTTTAAGTTACTGATAGGTGGCGTGGATAGCACCCGAGTGTTTTTGCACGAATTTCAACAAATAAACTAAATTTCTGACAATTTCAACAAGAATTGTAAAATAACACAGAAGATAGCCCTAGAGTAGCTTTGTGCGAAATTCAAAACAATCAACCCAATTGCTTATGCCTAAAGTAAATGGAAAAAGACCTATTTTTTCTTCAGACTTTGCTTTTGTGACCTGGGAGCGTATAACGAAAACATGATGGGAGACTATATTTGGAGACTGATACATGAAAGCGATTTATATTACGGTTGCAAATCTCGAAAAACTACTAACTTCTAAACATTTGTGTTCATTTTTATATAACTTTAGTATAAATACATGTAAATCTTGATTCATATTTGTTGTTTTATTCAGATCTTATGTAAATGTAAATGTTCAAATTTGCCCATTTTTACATAGAAAATAGGTTAATTTCTAAATTTCATTATCCAGGTCACAAAAGTAAAGTTTGAAGGGAATAATGGTCATTTTCCGTACTTTGACAACATAAGCAATTAAAAAATAACACATACCCACCAGGAACAAAATTAGTGTTACATAGTGTTGTCCATTCACAGTAGCGATACATAAACAGATAACTATGCCTTCATTACAACTTTACATTCACTCTGTTTTGACATAGTTTGGCTTCGATTCATCTCACAGACTGCTCTAAACACCTTTTTATCCTTTACTACTGGTTACCTTGGTGTTTGAGTACATGATTAACTCACATAAGGAAACAGACTAACTGGGACAGTTTTAAACATTTTACCAGTTTTATTGGGGTAAAAAATATAGAGCTAAAACTTGGAACGTCCCTTGACCCTTGATAAACATCATATCGACTACAAAATGTCTCTTGTGTGGTTTTTTCCACACATTCCTCTTAATTTGTCTATTGTAGATTTATGTAGCAAGCGTCAAAAATGGAATTTCAAAAAAAAGATAGTTCTGTTAGGAGACAAATTTGGGTAATATTTATCACAAATTTTAAACCAAATAATTAAGCTTGGTAGTTAGTTTTCCAAAAATTAGGCTTTGCATTACTTCAATGAAAAAATTAGTTGAAATAATTAAATCAATACGCGTAATATCAAAACAGGTAAAATATATAGTTGGGTCAATCATTTGGGAAGCAATTTCCTTGGTGGCAGTTTGATGGGTGGAATCTATAAAATATTACAGAAATCTAAAAGTGGATAGTAAGTCATAACATTTGACTGTGCCTAAACACAGCAATACGTATGACAAGTTCACCACACTTACATGATATTATTTGAAAATAAAACGTTTCACAAGACAAATTTGTCAATACATCAATTACAGTGGAAGCATTGGAAAGGAAAACCTTGGTGAAGCTAGTACGGTATCAAAGATTCTTTGTTCATTAACTGGTAATATTATATGTATTAACTGAATGTTATCAACACTGTTCTCGTTTAATGATATCACCTATGACACTGACAGTGTAAGAAATACTACGTGTGTAAATGTCAACAGATTAAATATATTTAGATCAATGTAATTAACCTAAAATTAAAAGAAATTCTATTTACACAGTACATATCAATATATGTAGAGTTTTATATTACTTAACCGTCTACACGGGGAGTCACCTTTGAAAAACTGGATCAAGTATGCGAAACCATAAATACTGGGACTGAATGAACAGGATATTCAAGAAGTTTATTTTATTTATGCACGTTTCTCTTTGAAGCTGTAACACTTAACTAACGCGACTAGTGTTGTAACTTAAAATGATCATACAAGTGTGAACCTTTACCCTGTTCACAACAGCAGGCAGCCACCCATGTGACTGACGTCGTTTTGCGTCAAAAGAAGTATTTTTACCGAACGATGCAAAGAAGAATTTTATGCACAGTGAGCAACAGTATTCGTAGTCTGTCGGTCACATGGATGCTGAATGGATATGGTTAATCTGTATTATTATATTACTGTTTGTGGTCTTGTGGTTTAGGTGGTTTTATTTTCGTGCAGATGGAGATCTAACACTCTTGAGGGCTGAAAGATATGGAAGGCCACCAGGTAATGTTATTCATAATGAGGAGAAACCCACTTGAAGTAAAAATGTATTCTCAAGACGGTTGGTGAAGATTTAAAAAGGTCGGAATGTTGTTATTTTATTTTGAATTAAAGTTGTAATTCCCATACCAGCCGTCTTGAGAATACAGGTAAGATTTTAATAACGTTTTCAGATGGGGCAGTAATGTTGTTGGGATTGTAATGTTACTTTTACTATATAATAGCACAGAAGCTGAAGGTCCCCAGGTAAGGGTTTAACATTTGAAACTGTGCTTAAAAGACGATGTAATGAAGTCCTCAGAGTTGTGTGATTACTTTTAGTATATAATTGTTCAGAATTAGAAGGTCACAAGATAAGGTTCTAACGTTGACAAACTATGCCTATATAATAAGTAACAGCGTAATAAAGCCATTGGTATTGTGTTGTTAATTTTACAATGTCACTGTGCACATGGTGAAAATAACAATTATGATAAGGAAGCCTGGAAATATAGTATATTGGTTTACATGTTCATTTATAAAGTGTTTATGCGAAACGTATCTAGTTTGTTTTCTAATTCACAACAATCGTCTTGATAGCAATAAACATTACAATTTTTTTTCGTAATGAAGATATCATACAAAGAATATAGTTTTACACAGTCAGACACACAACACGAAAAATAGCGCTAGACAACAGGTGCAGATAGACTTGTTGCTTTGGTCCATGAAACGCAAAACCCACTCACTCTTTAACATAAATTATGATAAAAACATTTTCCGTTGAGAAAGATCTACCTTTTATTTTTCTTCATACCTAATAAGGCAGATACAAAACACAAAATGGATCGTAGATTAAATTCACTTCAAGCATATTTTTCACCATTACTTTTAAAATGTTTCAGGACAACGCTAAAAAAGGTTATCGGAAAACCCACTTTGTTATTACAGTAAGTTTCTGACTTATAAAGTATTGCTAATATTCTAAGAAAGAGCTTTTCCTATCATATAAATGCCGACATCTTTACTCTAACCTTATGAAAAGGTAAATCGGGAAATCCTATCTCAACAACGATCATTGTGTATCTGTTTTCATCTTATTATGAGAACACGTATTATACCAGCATGATATTGGATACATTACCAGACATCAGTTTTTGTAGTTAATTGGAAGTTTTTTGTCTACCTCTAAGATTTCAGCAGATAGGTCATTCCACCTGTTTGTGAGATCAGCATTATCCTATTCGTTCAGATAGAAATTCAAAGTACTTCAGTGTTATCTGTCTTGAGTGTCCCAATTTTTACCATTAAGTTCAATACTATTGCTGACCAATGTTTTTCAACAATTGAAAACAGGCTTAATATGATAACTTTCACAGTTTCTGTCCATTTAGAAATGTGAGATACACTGAAAAAAATTTCAAAATAAATTTAGAAAATTGCGTTAATGAATTGTTGCAAACAGTTTCTGAACGAGACAGAGAGACACAAACCACTATATATATATGTTTTAATATGGTCAGATTTGCCAAAGTGCTTTTGTCATCCACGCCAGCTGATTATTCCTAAAGGTAAACTTCAAAGTTAATGTTAGTAAATGCTGAAGTGAAGATATATTGATTTATATGACTTTTTATTAGCTGAGTTACGTGGTAAAGTTGCATGGATCACAGGGGCTTCTTGTGGAATTGGAGAAGCATTAGCTTACGAGCTGGCCAAATATTGAGTCAGACTAGCTTTGTCTGGAAGAAATGTAGACAAGTTGGAGGCCGTGAAGATAGAGTGTATAGGTTAGTATTATCAAAATAAAAAAAACAACTACATTCTTAAAACAGAGACTGGTGTTAAAAAGACGTAAATAACATCTTTGTTTATCTATAGCAATCTCTTTTCCATCAGATATTAAAGAAATTGACCAGTTGTGAATTTTCTTGACACGTGAAAACATACTGTCTTTACATATACAAACTAATAAACTAAAAGCCTAGAATATAACTATAGTGATGCATTAATGTAAAATTTACTGCAAATACTATGGATTATTATTTGTGATGAAAAAGTTAAGTAGGTGTAACTTTAAAATAATTTGTGGCATCGCGATGGGAAGTAATCGCTTCCTTTTACTTAAAAGAGAGAGAAACAAATAGTGAAATTAAAACATAAATATGTAATACGTGAGCACGTAAACCGCCATCATCAGATACGAAAACAATAAACAACAAAACTGTTTAATAAATAATTCATGGAAACAAGAGTGTCATTTTAAAAAGGTTAAAATACCATAAACTGCATTTCGAATTGTTGGAGATTTAACACCAGAAACAGAATTTCCCATTCTGACAGTTAGAGAAGAGAACCAACATTGTTAGTCACTGAAAGGTCTGGTACTAAAACCAGCATTTTGAGTTACTGATGGTTGTAGCGAAAGAAACAGCATCACTAATTAGTGACGGTTATAGTACCATAATCAAAACTTTTAGTTATTAACAGTTATAGCATCAGAACCAACACTTTTAGTTATTGAAAGTTGTAGCACCAGAACCAACACTTTTAGTTATTCACAGTTGTTGCACCAGAACCAATACTTTTAGTTACTAACAATTATAGAAACAGAACAAGCACTTTTAGTTGTTGACGGTTATTACACTATTTATCAATTAATATAGCGGAGGGTCTGGATAGTCTTATGTAATATATTTCCTTATTTTAAAATTGTTTTGTTTCTGATATGATTGCTTATTTTGGACTAATAAACTTTGATATTAAGACTAGAATATTTTGTAAGTATTGAAAATGAAATGGCAAATTGTTACGTTTCTATAACTTAGAAAATTGCAAAATGTCTAGCACTTATTTATGCACATTCAATTTGTTTCCGATGAGGTACTATTGAATATTTTGTTTTAAAGCTGTCTGACTGCCTTTCTTAAAAGTTAATGGATTGTTTGTTTTTGTGGAGAGGGGTTAATACTTTGTGGTTGACCACTCACTACCTTATATTTTGTTTTTAATCTGTAATTGCACTGTGAAAAAAGTTGAATAATAGAATTTTGCTTGCAAAGATAGAACAGCTTCGGAGAACTATTTGACACAACGATCTAGCCCTGTGAAATAAGTACTTTTAAAACAAAGTCGTAGATAATTGATAAGCCCAGGTTTTCATGCACCTAAATTAATTTTTCCATTTTAAGTCCGAGGTTCGTTAAAAGATGATGACGTCCTTCTAGTGCCCTTTGACATTACGGACTTTTCCAAACACTCGGAATGCTTTCAGAAAGTTGTTGGACACTTCAAAAAGGTATGTAAGTGCAATACATACATTAAATTTTCAAAGACTGAGATTTATGTAAGGCGGTTTTGTGTTTTACATTTTCGAGCAATTTGTCTTTAAGCATTGTAGTAAATAATTTTTCAATTTTAAATGCCTCCCATATCTTTGTATATATAAACTAAAACTGGCTAAGGCTTAATAGCGTTTGACATAATTTTCATTTTCAAAATCGTAAACTTGTGGTATTTGTAAACAAATTCATAAAATTTTATAGAGACATAAATGAGCTTATTGACATTGTGGTTCCCAAAACAACTACCTCTTATTACCAATATGTATATCCAACCATTTCTGCCTCAACCACACTTGAAGATAGTTCTTTCCGAAAGTAATCCACTTTGTGTAAAAGGTAATAATGTTTAAAGTGCAAACGATACATACGCTGCCTGAACATTTACTTATGACTCCTTGTCTTATTGTTTCCACCGCTAAACACAAAAAGTTGATTTATTTATATCATCAGTACCCTTAATAATTTTAAACACTTCGGTCAAATCCTTCCTTTTTCCAGAGTAAAAAAAGGTTAGATATTTCAGTCTCCCTTCATATGACAATCCTATCATCCTCGTGACGCTTCTGTGAACCTTTCTCCTACAATTCAATGTTCTTCTTGAGGAAGGGAGCCCAATCAGTACACAGTAGTATAAACGAGGCCTCACAATTGATGTATACAGTTAATAATAATTTGTTTGTTTGTTTTGCGCTAGCCATTCCTAATTTAGCAGTGTAAGACTAGAGGGAAAACATGTAGTCATCACCACCAACCCTCAACTTTTGGACTACTCTCTTACAAACGAATAAGGGGATTTACCGTCACATTATAACTTGCTCACGACTGTAAGAGCGAGCATGCTTAATGTGACAGGGATTCGAACCCGCGACTTTCAGCTTACGAGTCGAACGCCTGGTGATGCCGTAAAGTAAATCATTAGTGTGAAGTATCAACATTCTGTCCTGTAAAGTGTAAGTAAGAAACTGGACTTTACACATATATTCATCATATATTTTTCTAATAAAGATTTCAGAAAAAAGAGCAGTTGGAGATGATTAAAGTAATAAGAAGCAAAACAACTCGTGGATTTCTTTTTGTGTAAAATAACGAAGTTTTAAAACAATTTACAAGTGTATATATTTATTTAAAATTGACAAAACTGTCAGTACCGTCTCCAAATAAATTCTTTAGAGCAATTCTTACTGTTTCACTCACTCTGTTTTCTATCTACATTTGAAACTAGATTTTGAGAAATAACACTTTAAATTATAATTCGTATCAAAGAATAAAAAATCCTGTACAACAAAGTAAGACAGAAGAATCACATTCCTTCTACATTCACAAACGTATTGAAGAAGCCTAAATTAGTTAATATATCCGTTTTTGTTCATCTGAATGATGTACCATTAACTGTAACACTGACACTCAATATTCCTTTTACTAACATTAAAATTTTCTCTCTATGATATCTTGTGAAGGTAACCACTTCAATAACAAAGAAAACGTATACTCTTAAATAATTTAAAGTTGTTCAATAAATAACATTTTTTCCGCTTACACTTTATATTTACACAATTCGATCAATTCAGTTCAAGTTGAAACATACCCCTTCCCGGGAAGTCTTTGCTATGTTTTTAAAATTATAAAAGAGAAAAATCTGAACTTTGAACTTTGAACTGTCTTCTGATTCTACTATCTTTGAAATTTAACAATTAGTAAGTGGCGAAGTTCCAAAGTTATATTAAATTTCGCGTTGTTGTTTTTTCTTGTAAAAAGCGGTACTTGTCGTCACTGTTTAGAAGATTATAAGTTCAAGAAATATCCCGAAATGCAGGAAGGTCAGATGTTACTTTTTATTTTTTACAGAAGCAAACTTAGCCTTTCTGTTTTGTTTGTTTGTTTTTTTCCGTTTATTACACTGATCTGTCGTTATACGTGAATGTAAAATACTAAAATATTAACTTTCTGGGAAAATCTATGTGCGACTTCCAATCTTTAGTACACTGGGATAGGTGTATCGGACATGAAAGCAAACAAGTTGATATTGTAAAGTGTATTCACATGTAAACAACAAATCTTTACAATGGTTTTCGTTCTTCTAAATTGTAGCTAGACATTTTGGTGAACAATGCAGGACGTTCTCAAAGGACTACATTTGATGGAATCTTCACAGAAGTAGACTATCAGATCTTTGGCACGAATGTCTTCTCTCATGTATCTTTAACAAGGGTTGTCCTACCTCATTTCCTGTCAAACGGAGACGGCCATGTTATGGTGAACAGCAGTGTCGCTGGCAAATGTGGTGAGTGACTCCTGTACGTTTTCTTTCGAATCATTGTCAAAAACGTAAAATAAAATTTTAGAAATGTGACGACCATCGAAATCTATGTAAGTGAATGAAAGTTTTTTTTGCATGAGATGTGTACAGTTTTGTATAACGTCACAGACGTATTTTAGATAAACGACTCTTGTGCATTTATCGTGGTATTAAACGTAGTTTGGTTTGGTGAGTTCCGAATTTCGAGCAAAGCTACACGAGGGCTGTCTGCTCTAGCTGTCTCTAATTTTGCAGAGTAAGACTTGAGGAGAGGCAGATAGTCATCACTACCCACCGCCAACTATCTTACCAACGAATAGTGTGATTGACCGTAATATTATAAAGTCCCATGGTTGTTTGATATGAAGAGGATTCGAACCCATAACCCTCCATATTTTAGCTTCAATTCTGGCATTAATCTTCACAATCAATTCTTTTCATAGCAGCTAACCTTCAGATCAAATAAATCCATTCTGTTAATATAAGTACTAGAAAAGCATAAATCTGAAAAACATTGGCAGCCAAATTAGCATCTTTATTGCAACGGATTTTTTTAATAATACAAGAGAATTCTAATCGACGACACCGAAGTCTACAAACCCACTTGTTTCAGGTTTAGTTACGTTTGTTTTTGAATTTCGCGCAAAGACACACAAGGACAATCTGCCCTAGCCGTCCCTAATTTAGCAGTGTGAGATTAGAGGGAAGGCAGCAAATCACCTCCCATCGTGAACTCTTGGACTACGCTTTTACCAGAAAATAGTGGGATTGACCGGCACATAACAATGACCCCACGGTTGAAAGGACGAACATTTTTGGTGTGACGGGGTTTCGAACCACAACCTTCACCAGGTTATTTTTAAAAATTAGTATAGTTTATATCTTGTTCTTTCTATTCATTTCTGCTCCACACCCGTATTTTATCTTCTATTATATCTTATGAGATCCCCGCCCAGTGGCCCGACGGAGTCTCTTGACTTACAACGCTAAAAACCAGGTTTCGATAACCGTAGTGAGCCGAGGACAGATAATCCATTGTGTAGCTAGCTTGTGCTTAAACTCGAACAAACAAGTACACTTCGTGGTCAGACCTGTATAGTCAAGTGGTTGAGGTGTTCGGCTCGTTATCTGATGGTCGCGGGTTCGAATCACCATCCAAACAAACATGCTCGTCCTTTCAGCCGTGGGGGCATTATAATGTGACGGTCAATCCCACTGTTCGTTGGTCATGACTAGGTGCCTTTCCTCTCGTCTTACACTTCTAAATTAGGGACGACTAGCCCAGATAGCCCTCATATAGCTATGCGCGTAATGCAGAACAAACAAATACTTCATGACAATTAACGTTCCAACAAAAACAACTAATTATCAGCTACTTTTGTTCATATTTCTATTATTTATTGTGATCCATGATTTCGCTTTTTTCAAATTATGATATAAGACCAAAAGTGCACGTACTTCTTCAGTGATCGAATAATCGGTACTGTGTGAGTCTAGAAAAGAAGTTACTAAATCTTCCTGGCATAAAAAACAAACAAACTAAAATACTAAAAAGAACTAAAAGTCATGTTACCACTGGTTGCGAGTATTAACTCATGGTTGATTATTTGTTTGCTTGCTCGTTGTTATTAAGTATAAAGCTTGAAAATGGGTTATCTGTATTGTGCATATCGCCTGTAATGAAAGCCGAGTTAGCGTTACTAGCCTGCGAGCTAACCACCGACACACTAATGGGTCAATGATTAAAATAGACCATCTTGAGTAAAAATTTGTGCAGATTAGGAAACACTACATCTCTTCAAATTGAGCATTTCGAATCGTATTTGTTTTGAACATATTTCGTGTTTTTTATGTCCTAACGTTTTGATCGAGATAATTTGTAAGTCACAAGAAATAGCTTTTTATTTTAATTGTCGTTGCAATAGCGCGACACTTTTCTGTCGATGGACCAGGACTAGCCGAGCGAATGATGGGTTTAGTTGTGAATCAGAGTGCACGAGGTTTGAGCTATTTCCACGTGGTAGTCATAGCACACATAGCCCAATTATTATGTAGCTTTATGTTTAAATTCAAACGCATACGTTTAGAAATTAATTACTTGTTTCTATTAGTTCACGTTTTGTTTATCATGTTTGTTGATATAGAAAGCAAAAAGTAACTTTCTTTGTGCAATATTTAATGTTGATACTATATTACTGGTAAATGTTATGATTATATTATTGTTACTTGGAGTCGTTGTTGATAGAAGTAGTAAAATAATGTTAACACAGGCTTTTTATGTGTATTTTGTGAGTGATCCTTCGAAAATATCTGGAAGCCTTTGAATTTTTCAATGTCTCCTGATTTACAACGCTAAAATCAGGGGTTCGATTCCCCTCAGTGGGCTCAGCAGATAGCCCGATGTGGCTTTGCTATAAGAAAACACACACACACGCGCGCTCTTAAATTATATAAAAATTAAAACACAGTGATTTATATGAAGACAAAAAATACACCAAACACCAATGGGTTGACAGAGTAAGAATACTGGAACTTCTTTGTTAATGTTCTTTTTGTTGCTGCGTGATTTCAGTAAGTTCCGTGGAGAAATATATTTGTGTAAAGTTCTGTAATAGCAAACGCTGTTTTATAGGTTTATAGATTCTTATATGCAGTTTGGTCTTGCAGAACAGCTCTGGATGTTGTGGTTGACAAGCCAGGTTTGAATTTTTGCTACATCACAAAATATTTTTTATACTTGAACCAGTGGGTTTATTATAACAGTGGCAGTGAACTCCTAAGCGTGGATAGGGTTAGTTGGTGTCAGGTGGTTAAGGTTCTCGACAAGTAATCCGAGGGTTGCGCGTTCGAATCCTCGTCATACGAAATATGCTGTCCCTTCACGCCGTGGGATTGTTATAATATGTCAGTCAATCCCATTGTTCGTTGGTAAAAGAGTAACCAAAGAGTTGGCGGTGAGTGGTGATGACTAGCTGCCTACCTCTAAATTAGAAACGGCTAGCGTAGATAGCACTCGTGAAGCTTTGCGCACAATTCAAACCCAACCTTTTTAAACAAGGGTTTTCGTATAAGTGACAAAAAGCCAAAGCAGAGGATTTCTTTTATAAGATGTTTAGAACAGCCAATGAAGACCAATGAAATCATCTTCAAGCTGAGGGCTATGGTTTGGAAAAAGATCTCTCTTGCTGAAAAAGATGACATGAAGTGTCCCACGTTGTGATTGGTTAAAAATCAAATAAACAAGAATTTTAAGTGGATGAAGTGTGATATGCTTCCAGCCACACCTCAGAATTATGCCAAATATATTGAAATTTTATCAATGCCATTCCACCATGTACATTCAAGTCTTCCGATGCAGCTACAATGGAACTTTGTTCTGTTTATGTTCTCAAACGTGGTTTTTGAATCTCAACATCAGCGTAAAGTGGAAGAATATGTGTAAAGTGTATTAAGATGTTTAAGCTAATTCCCAAAAGCTAACTGGAATAGAAATTATGGTGTCGAGTAATATTGAAAAATAGATGGAATAATAGATGTGCAAAAGGCATCTCTAGACTTCTAGCACTCGTTTTCATATCAACTCGACTATTCGATGAAAGAAACACGTAGTGCTCAAACAGTGATAAAAGACTAATTTGTTACGTTTATTTATACAGAGGATGATTTTATTTATAAAAATACATGTTTAGTGTTAAGAAAGGAGAGAAGGAATTTCAAATAAATGTGTTTTTTGAAGGGACTAATTTTCTTTTAAAATATCTTACATATAGTTGTAATGTGTAATTTCAAGATTTTCGAATTTTATCCTTTTGTTGAAAATGAAGAGTAAATGGCAAATTTTAAAAGTTTACGAAAGGTGTTTATACTAACTTTTTTAACAAATCCTTGGATAAGAGAAATAAGTGTCATCCAGAAGTTACATATAAGATGTATAAATAATATAATTACATATTGAGTATTTTCTGTTGTCATTGGCTGTAAGAAAGACAGCAAATAGGAAACTCAAATTAGTTACTTTTTCAGTCGTTTTGAAACTGAAGGTCTACTTGTAATCTTACAGGTTTACCTAATTCCGCATCTTACACTGGAACAAAACATGCTATTCAGGTACAGATCCGAATATGTTTTTTATTTCTCGTGTTAATAATTTAATACACATTGTCCATTAACTTTTAAGCACTACGGAAGAAAACGAAATTCCTTACCTTTAATTGATTGTTATCTCCATTTACTAAGAACATCATAGTAACATAATGAGTGATATCAACATATTTTGTTTGGAGAATATTACAGAAATTGTTTGTTCGTCTTTTTGATTTCGCGTAAAGCTGTAAGAGGGCAATCTGCGCTAGCCGTCTCTAATTTTGCAATGTAAGACTAGAGGGATGGCAATTAGCTATCACCGCAACCGTCAACTCTTGGGCTACTCTTATACCAATGAATAGTGAAATTGAACGTCACTTTATAGCGTCCACACGGCTGAAAGGGCAAGCATGTTTGGTGTAACGGGGATTCGGATCCGCGATTCTCAGATTATGAGTCGAGTGCCTTAACCACCTGGTCATGCCGGAGCTTTATTACAGAAATACTGAATAATAGGCACCTGATAGAAAGCAGTCCGTCATGTGGAATTGGCTGGAAATTCGATGTAAATAGTCATTGGTAAGCATTTGAAATTCAAAGCACAAACAATGGTCGAAAGGTGTTTACAGTAATGTAAGAAGTACATGCAATTAGAAATAATTATTTGTCCTGAAACTAGATTAATTGTATTGATACATATGTATGTAAATAAAAAAGTAATCTAATTGGTGTTTACAAAAGGTAAGTGTAGGAAGTCCCTCGTTGGTACAGCGGTACGTCTACGAATTTACAACGTTAATTTAAGGGGTTTGATTCTTTTCGGATGACTCAGCATATTACCCGATGTGGCTTTGCTTTGAGGAAACATGCACACACACCGATAAGAATGTAAAGATTTATTAAAAATTGCAAAAGAGTACAGATGTTTTATCACATTTATATTAATTAGTACATTAACGGTTCTTCATTTCTTCGTTTTGTTAATATATTCAGGGATATTTCGAGTGTTTAAGAACAGAATTTGAAGCTCAAGGAGTGTTTGTCATAATAGTTTGTCCTGGGCCAGTATTCTCAAAGGTGACAGAACGATCTTTCACAGGGATTCCTGGAGAGGTAAGGTGGTTGAATACAGTTGCAACAGTATCTGCTACAAGTGTATTACAAGTAGGAAAATTCTTAATTGTCTTAGCTTTTTGACTTACTGTTACACGCACAGAAAAATGGGTTTCATAAACAGTAGCTTCCTCACCAGGCTAAATTACCTCTAGTATTTCTTAAAGAATATAATAGTACTTTGTAATTTGGTTTCTTATTATGATGTGTGGGATTTAGTTTGAACTGTACTATAAATAGAGTTGTGAATTTTATACGAAAGACAATGTATGTTTCCACAATAACATTTTTTATAATTCGATTGCTCTATTTTTCAACTAGAGGATCGGAAATGTCATAGGTGGCGTCTTAATGCCTGCAATAAAGACACAACTGCAGCCATATTATCATGATTCTTATCTTGTCAACCAATTCAGTTTCTTTCTGTGATTATTATCATTTTATCATGTAACTAAGAGATATCAATTTATATTTTGCAGGGTAATCATTCCAAGGTTCCTTACCCCTCAGAAAGTTGCCACCCTGCGAGAAGGAAGAAACTGATTATCATGTTTAGAACATGTATACATACTACTGTGTGTGTTTTATTAGATCCTTCTGTTTTTATATATAACAATATAAGTCATTCTACTCCAGTTATTCAAATTAACGCAATGGTATTAGAATATATATATATATATACATATACATATATATATATATTTAATATGTTCATAATTACCCAATTTATCAATTAATTTTATACAATCAGTTTGCAACTCTGAATTATAAAGATACAATTGATAAATATGCTATTTTTGTAATTTTTTTTTATTTTGTAAGACGTCGTTTCGAACACAGATATTATTTTCCAATAAAACATTTAAAACACTCAATTTAAATCTATAAAGTAACATTTCCACTTTGTGTTTATTTCAATCATACCACAAAAATGTGGTGAACAGCGTTTGGTTTCACTGTGACTCGACAACACTACTGTTAATTCACCTCGTTTATTTATGTTATTTCAACAATTATGGGTTGTTATTGATTTCGTTATTTTTGATGGCCCATAAGGAAATTTGAAATTTTCCTGTTAAATCTGCCTCATTAAAGATAATTAATTTCTCTTTCCATAATGTTGATTTTCCCCACAAGATTTTCTTCCGTCTTTTTACTTCCAGAATTTACACTTGAAGTCAATAACAGTTTATTTTAGCTATATGGTAAAACCCATTAATAGGAGGAACAATCCTTCATTTCTTATGACAATAACGATTTTATGTCTTAACATTTCAATTGTTATAAATAACCAGAATTTTAATCCACGTGCTGCCACGAGGGTCACGAGCTCGAATTCCTGTCACACCAAACATGCTTGTCCTTTCAGTCGTGGAGGCGTTATAATGTGACGATCAATCCCACTATTCGTTGGTAAAAGAGTAGCTGAAGAGTTGGCAGTGGGTTGTGATGACTATGTGCCGTTCCTCTAGTCTTACACTGCTAAATTAGAGTACCTTTGCGCGAAATTCAAAATAAACCGAACTAAATAATACAGTTCTTAAGAGAGGTGAACTAAAAAAACTGCCTATAGAAAATGCTTTGAAACTTAGTTCACATAAAATATCTCAGCTCGAAATTTTCAAGGTGTTGGTAAGAATAATGGTGTCGGAATATATTTACTGACAAAGAGTTCTGCAGTTCTACGTAGTAAAATTACAGAGATTAATAAGTTATTAGGTTTTATTTTCATATAATTTTGTATATATTCATAACTACGCACTAAGATCAATATGAAGCGTTGCTGTCAAAAACGTTATGTATTAATAATCTCCTGAAACGTAAACAAATACTTGTAATGATTATCTGGTGTATAACACGACTATTAAGTATTATTTTTTATTTTGGGGGGTATCCGACTTATTACACTATGCACTTTAAGTATTACTATCCCAAATAACTGGAAATTTGAATGTTTAAAGTTAATATGAATTTATATTATTTGTTGTTATTTTTTGTTTTATGAAAGCTACACGAGAGCTATTTCCGCTATTCGTCCCTAATTTAGCAGTGCAAAACAAGAGGGAAGGCAGCTAGTCATTATAACCCACCGCCAACTCTTGAGTTATCTTTTACCAACGAATATAGGGATTAATGGTCACAGTATAACGCCCCAAGGCCGAAAGGGCGAGCATGTTTGGTTAGACGTGGATTCGAACTCGCGACCTTCAGATTGTGAGTTGAGTGCCTTAACCACCTGGCCATGCTGGGCCTTATATTATTTGCAAACAAGATTGATACACACAATTTCTTTTTTTAAACACAAGTTTATTTTAATATTCAAACATAAAAACAATACATTTGATAATAACGATTATTTTTATTATTAGTTATTACAAATGATGGTTTATGTAAAACAGTTTCACAAAATTACAGACTACACAGTCTTTATCCGGTCTAGAACAAATACTTTATCAACAATACAACTCCGCACGAAAAAATTAAATCCGAGTTTATATATTTTACACCTTGCTTAGCTGAAAACGTCTTTTATAACTAGCCTCACACAGGTTAGATGTTCACTCCTTCCAGCAAATATAGTTAATGTCTTCGAAGAAGTAACAACGTCCGAAGTAATTCACTGAAGTAGGAAAGTTTATGATGTTCGAAATCTTTAACGTTCCTGGTCAAATTCTGTAGATTTTCAATTGTTATATGTTAATCACTATTAGATCTTCCTAGGTATATCGCTTACTGAGTGTAGCTGTCCAATAATATTTTCTCTTTCCTTTGGCTCGCCACTTTTTCAAAGAATCACGCGAGTTTATAAAACTTTCGATAATATTCTCGCTCACTTTCGTCAGACAAGTATTGTTGGTTTTTACACTTTAAAGAAGTTCCTACAAGTTTTGAGAGCAGACGGATTTGTGCAATACACAGTTAAGAATATACGTCACATACCAAAAGAAAGCTGTATTGAAATACGTGTAAAATAAAGTACAACGGTAAATCCGTTACACGAGTCACAGCTTTCTTATTAAGTATGCATGACAAGTGCGATATGCATATTATTGCCTTTGCTATTATGTGTGGATAATGCAAAATTCATTCTTATATTTACTTCCTTTTAAAAAGTTTTTCTTTAACTGTTTGAAATGTTCTTGTGCGCCATTAATGCCAAATGTGGGACGCGCATATCTCAGATTCAGTTTTATTACTCATCAACAGCTAAACCAACTTGTTGTGACATTATTGCATCGCCTATTTTATAAGTATACGAGGTATTACTTACGAAAGAAGACAATTCGTTTGAAACTTTGTAATCTCAGTGAAAGGAATTGACATAATTGTTTTGATTTTTGAATTACTGTGTGATTAAAAAGAATCAGCAGAGAGAACAAAAATTTAGCTGTGATATTTACAGAAATTACCAGAACTTGTGACTCCGTCAGTACATAGATTATGTATAGTATTTTAAAGATCTGATAACATATTGAAGAGATATTTAAAACACCGTTTCAATGAACAATCTAGATAATCAGTACATAGAAAATGATATCGCCCTCTGTTTGCATATATTGTATATTTGGCTTCTTCTTACTAGCACTACTTTAGTTATGATATAAGGCCCGGCATGACCAGGTGTTTAAAACACTCGACTCATAATCTGAAGTTTGCGGCTTCGAATCCCCGTCACACCAAACATGCTCGCCCTTTCAGCCGTGGGGACACTATAAAGTCACGGTCAACCTCACTGTTCGTTGAGAAAAGAGTAGCCCAAGAGTTGGCGGTGGGTTGTGGTGACTAGGTGCCTTTCCTCTAGTCTTACACTCCTAAATTAGGGACGGCTAACGCAGGTAGCCCTTATATAGCTTTGCGCGAAATTCAAAAGCAAGAAACAAATTCTTGACATAACATTTCAGCTGTACTTGCGTTATTACACTATTTGTTTCTTGTTTTCTGACCATCGGCTATCTCTCTACCTTGATGTTATTCACGTCCACCATGGTTGCTTTCTCCAATACTTTGAAGACGGTTATTTAGATGAAAATTGCGCAAAATAAATATGTTCAATCATATTAAGGTTTTACATCAATAAAATATTATAATATCTTGTAACAGCGTTATTAATATCTTGTTACAGCGTTATTAATATCTTGTTAGAGCGTCATTTCCAGATATAACTCGTTGTTATTATATCTCCTCATTTTCTTTCGCTGTACTGCATTTGATGGTCATTAGTGTAATATTCAATGATGGTTAGGCGATAAACAATGTTTAATGTTCGGTAATGAAACACTAATACAATCCGAGGTAACACAGTGGCCAATTATTCTCGATTGTGTACACTGCGCGTAAGGAAAAAGACATTTCATGGTGACAGTTCGTCTTGTAACGGATTTAATGTTATACATTTATTTTAAAATGTGTATTGCGCAAATTCCACCCGTTCTATAAATTTGTAGAATGAACAACGTGTCTTACGAAAACACTTGCGTATTGTTGGGACTGTGGCAGTTGAAATTCGTTTAAGCAGGTTTAGTGTAAACTAATTTATGAGACCTTCCCCAAACTCCATTTTTAATAGATATATTTTTGTGTGTCAGCAATAGCAAGGGTAGGGCGCGTGTATATCTCATTCGAATTTATTACTTCTCAGTATATCTACAAACCAACTTTCAAATTAAAACTGTTTCAGGTGGGATTAGAGTAAATTAATCTATTAGACCTTGGGAATGTTCTAATACATCAACAGAAAAGATTTGTTATCCTTAGTCCAAAACTGTAATTAGATCCCAAATCGATCAAGAAATGATAGAACTATGAGATAAAAGTTTGCATTTGATAAATTCAGATAGTATATACCTTCAGATTCTCTCCTTCACCTGCAAGCGTCTTCTGTTTTACACATCGGCAGCACAGTTTCTATTGATAGCTGTAATTTGCTAGTGGTTCCTCTCACCCGGCTCTTGGTTTGTTTCCCTAAGCTAAAAACTCCCCTCCTAATTTATTGGTCACCATTTTCAGCCAATGTCTACTGTATTTCTTTCTAGCAATACAGCGTCTGCCACCCATTAATTACACTTCACTAATAAAATTTCATTCACTAATGTACTTCTCCACTGCACCACTGACCATCACACCCTTTAATGAGTGTCCTCTGGCTCACCTAGCTGGCTAAACAACCCTTTTCATTGGATGCTATCTATAATTGCATCTCTTATCTGTTTCTCTGCTTGGTACGATATCTCCCATCATGGATAGGATACTCATTGCTCAATTAATCATCACCTTCTTTACACCCTCTGATTCTCCTCACTTCTCAGTTCTTGTCAGCAAGTATCTAGGAGTTACTCAGAGACTGCTTTACCTGGTATTGAACATAATAGACCATTAACTATACTAACAGTTCTCAGGCATGTGAGATCCACTCAGAACAAGGCACAACCTCTGAGGGGGAAACTTTATCAGTCATTTTCGGTATTCCAGGTGGGCTCGTAACTGCAAGAAGATGACCAAGAGAGATCTCTGAATATGAGCAAAGTACAAACTACAGAAAAAAAATGCCATGACTGAATTTCCTCAGTTTCCATCTTATCCACTAACTTATACACCCTCCAACTTGTCGAAAATAATATTTTCATAATTTGAGAGTCGGGATATACTTGTAATGATTATCTGGTGTATAAGACAAGTATAATGTATTATTATTTATTTTGGGTGGGATTCCGATTTATAATGTTACGTACTTTACGGATTAAAACCACAAATCACTGGAAATTGGAATTACAATATTCATAGCTACACGAGAGATATCTGCGCTAGTCGTCTCTAATTTAGCAGTGTAAGATTAGAGGGAAAGCAGCTAGTCATCCCAACCCACCGCTAACCCTTAGGCTACTCTTTTACCAACGAACAGTTGGATTGATCGTTACTTTATAACGCCTCCATGGCTGAAAGGGCGAGCATATTTGGTTGACGGGGATTCGAACCCACGACCCTCAGATTGCGAGTTAAGTGTCGTATCCACCTGTCCATTCCGGGCCTTATATTATTTGCAAACAAGATTGATACACACAATTTCCTTTTTTTTTAACACAAATATACGGTTAAAACAAAAGGAAATGTCCCCAGCCATTTCATTTCATCGTTGTATACAATGTTACATATAGGTTAGAAAACACATGGCTATGTTGTATATTCTGGTATGTTTTGGAAAGTTACAACTTATACACCCTCCAACTTGTCGAAAATGATATTATTATAATCTGAGAGTCGGGATATAATTTTGACAGAATGGGAAGGTGTGGCTCCAAACCTATTCAAACATCACAGATATCAGAACAGATAGATCCATTTCATGATCTTAATATTTCTCCTTTTCACAGGGCGATATCTTATGGTGAACAGATTTCTAGCAGAGTAAATGGGTAGGGATTGCGAAACAGCAAACTGAACTGCAGATATGAGTTTTTGTTTCTCTGACCCCCATCTGGGTTGTCAACAACAAAAATCCTGCATACAAAATACATGAACAAACAATTAAAAAATAAATGTCATTAAGACAAACAGAATACAACAAAACAAAGGCATGTTGGATATGCAGAACTGGTAAGAGATAAAAAATGTGAAAAAACTTTTACTGGTTTTATCCCTCATCAGTTCAGTCGGAAATACCCTTGTAAGGTTAACGAAAAAGAAATTCTAAAGTAAATAAACAAAACCTACTAGTTAGAAATTAAAATAAAACAAACTATAAGTTTTATAAACAACCTTACAGAAACTTGAAAATGATCTAATAAGTTTGAAAATCTGAATCTAAATTGGGAAAGCTATACACAACCGATAGTGTGGATTGATCTTTTATATTTTAATAACAACTCGTAATTTTCCCAATAGGTATGACTATACCAAGTTACATACACATAAATTGTTGTTTTGTTACGCAAAGTTATTCAAGTAACGTCATGTTTTAATTTACAACTATTTTGACGCATACAATGTTGAGCTGTTTAGTTTTATAATTTTATTAACACGTTTCTGAATAACAAGAAGTTAACATTCATTTCAACACATCTCAGTTAAAATGCTAAGAGTTTTTTGGTTTTTTTTCAATTCATACTTTTGTGTGGTATTTATGAATTTACAACAGTTAGGTTGTTTTGAATTTCGCGCAAAGCTACACCAGGACAATCTTCGTTAGAATAAAGACAGCTAGTCATCATCACCCATCGCTAACTCTTGGGCTACTCTTTTACCAACAAATAGTGGTTTTGACTGTCACATTTAACTACCATTGTTAACCAATATGGGTTATGTGTGCATCTTGACATATTATTACAATAT
The DNA here is from genome assembly GCF_004210375.1 of Tachypleus tridentatus. Lineage (NCBI taxonomy): Eukaryota > Metazoa > Arthropoda > Merostomata > Xiphosura > Limulidae > Tachypleus > Tachypleus tridentatus. Next base: position 37,426,395 of record NC_134830.1, read on the forward strand.
TATAGGAAAAGGGGATACTATGTCTGGTGATTTCAAATACCTAAGCTCAGTCACAAATCTCACACATGAATTGGGAAAACGACCACATTGTGTATGACTTCATCGCAGTGGAAAAACCAGAGTCACTTTTTCAACTCTAACTCGTCAGTTTTTCTCAAGTATTTTTAAGCAAGAGATTTGCCAATTGTATGAGAAATATAGGCTAGATTTTAGTTGTTTGATGACTCACTTAGCAATGTTCTATGAATAGAATTGAAAGTAGCTTGTGTGTATTCACGTGTTAGTTATTTTAAACACCTAAGCTCAATCAGAAGTCTTACACATGAATAAATACAGAATATATTCTTTTCGGAAGAATACTAGTTTCTTTCTAGTATGAGCATTATTGGTTTCTTAACATATCAATTGGTTAAACGTTGGTTTCGTATTTGTTTGAATTTCTTGTGTTTGTGTGGATACTGACTTCTTTCCAACACGAATGCTGATTCCATTAGTTGTTTTTTATGCTTTACTTTAAAGATAATTTCAGTAAAGTCTTTATATTTGTATGATTTTAGAAACCAAAAAGTGTCAATCTATCTCATGTGATTTGAGACACTTTACAACGTATTTAATCATAAGTTCTTCATCTTTATTTAATCAACAACATATTACAGTGAATTACAATAACTTCACCAGTCATTTTGCCTTATATGTCTGTAATGGATTGATTTTTCAAAGATGAATTGCTTGTTTCTTAATTAATTACCATCTTTTTCATAGTCCAGAAGAAAAAAGTATTAATATAAAAACACTCACAAATGGCCACACATCGCCATGTGGCACTCGACTCGTAATCCCAGCGTCGTGGGTTCAAATCCCCGTCACATTAAACGTGCTTGCCCCTTCAGCCGTAGGGACGTTATAATGTGAGGGTCAATCTCATTATTCGTTGGTAGAGGAGTAGCCCAGAAGAGTGGTGGAAATATTTTTCGTATTGAAATATTGTTAGCAATCAAGTACAAAAGTTTCCTTTCAATTTCCGGCAAAGCTAAACGAGTGCTATATGCTATAACCATCCCTAATTTAGCAGTGCACAACTAGAACAAAGAAAGCTAGTCATCAACACCCATCGTCATCTATTTGGATACTCTTTTACCAACAAATATGGGATTGATCGTACGTTATAACATCCTCACCGCTGAAAGTACGTGCATGTTAGGTGTGACAGGGATTTGAATCCGAGATCCGCAGATTGTGAATCGGGCCTAGTATTAAAGAAGAAAAGAGGAACATAAAAGAAAATACATTACTCTGTGAAATTTTTGATTTATGGTGTTTTTCTGTGCAAGTGTTTTCAGAAAAGTAAACGGTTAGTGTCTCTTAAATAGGAGGTCCGACGGAAACAAAGCTGCAGATAAATTAGTTTTTGTCCCTCTGTAATTCACCAAATAGAAGGGGTGCTTTCAGAAAATACAACAAAGAATCGTTTTTATTAACACACAAACTTAGTTCAAAACAGAGCTCAAGAAAAAAAATTGTTTGTAATGAATGTGTGCAACTGGTAAGAGAGAGAAAATACATAAAGAAAAAATTATATGTTCTCTCTTACTTGTTCAGTATTAATTTATCTGTAAGCTGAAAGTATAGTTAAAAATGAAAATATAACCTTTGCAGTAAAATTATAATATAAAGCAAATATTTAAAACCAAATAACCTGACAAAATGTTTACATTGTTCTCGAAATCTTAAATTAAACAGTTCTAAAATCTAAATCTAATTTGGATAACTCTTAACAACATCTGCTTTAATCGGTTTGTCATCATTTTGTAAAGGTACTCGTAACTGACTGACACCGTCTGAACTATGAGGGATAACTTAATGTCGAGCATTGTATAAAGTTGGAAACATGAAAAAAAGTTGCATTTCACTAATTAAAGTATACATCTCATCAAATATTGAAAAATAGAATATTGCAAAAACACATTCACACGAACCATTTTATAGATTTTCAAATTTTCTAGCATACAAAAGCTGTAGTTAAAATATGGTGAGCATTAAATTTCTGTAAAAAGTATATGCCAATATAAAGATTGAATAATTTATTTTCAATATTAAGTACAATGTGAATGCGTAGATAGCGGTAATATATAATAATTTACTTGCTTAACTTTCGTTTTCATAAACCTATTTTCCATATTCATTACTCCTTCCTTCAATAAATTCTTCAGTCAGATATAGTGTTCCATGATACATTCAGATACAAGCTTTATCTGTTTTAACGAACACAATAAGTCAAAAAGTGTATTTAAACTTGACGTCCTACCTGCATGTTTTCAAGAACGAAAGTCTATCAAGATGATCAGTGATCTCGAATGTTAAACACGCGCTTCGTGCCACGAATAGACTGAAAGACACAGATCAAACCTGTAGACTATATGTAGTTAGTAACAAACAAGTTCTATACAAAGAGGTAACAGCAGTAACTGCTATTTACATAGATCATTTAAATTTATTGCCTGACAAATCTAAACATGAAAATAAATGTCACTTTCATAACAGATCATCTGACATATAGAAACACTGATATTATACTTATTGAAACATTGAATTGTATCCGTTAGTTATATTTTCCGAGTCTCTATCGAAATTATAACATAACATAATGAAATTAAACTTTGAAAGATAATTCGTTATGGTTTATAAACTATATAAAATCTTACATACTTAGTTGAAATGAACATAATTTGTATGATATCTAATCCAATAAAATAATGAATTATGATGCTTTGTACCAGAAGTTTTGCTGGGTTAATATGATATCATAGTAGGCTATGATGAAACACTGAATTTTATATCTTACGTTTCCATAAATCTTAAAAATAATCATTTGGTTTATAATTAAATATCTTTTCACGATTACGCTCATTTGTAGAATTGATACGTTTAAGTAGAAGATACAGAAATATATAATTTATTTGGTTCAGGCGAATACAAAGTCAGACTTTTCTTTTCTTGCCATCAGGTTTTATGGATCAGTAATATGATAAAATAGCCCATCTGTTTTCTATGAGTGACCACATAACGAGATTCTAGCAATCAGCAGCTTTCATGTTGGACAGTCTTAAAGTTTTGTTTACGGAACGTCAAGTGGGTGGTAAATACTGGCATTTTATATAATTGTAAAGTTAAAGAGTAATTTGTTCATTTTTTATATTTAGTTGCAGTAAAATTAGCGTGCATTTCAGGACAATTAAAATATGTAAATTGAATTATTGGTTACAATAACTCGTTCTTTAAGTAATGGGTAATATGTATGCCATAATAATTGACATTGTAACATTCCATTGGTAAGAAGCAGCCCAGGAGTTAGCACTGGGCAATACTGGGAAACTATTCCCACCCCTTGGTCTGGAATGTTCAAATTACAGATAGGTGGCAAGAGAAAGCAAATACAACTAATTATACTGTTTGGTTTGTTATATACTGTTATGTAGAATCAATAATAAATTATATGACCCGACTAGTGGATATGTTAAGTATCTGGTTAATTATTTTCTCTTTGAAGTATTATGATGAAATTATGTGAGAAATATGAGTGTAAACAGTGTTTAATATCTGTTAATATTTTTGTTGTGTACTTATTACTAAGAAAAGTTCGAAAACGTTTTGTATATCTTTAAAAACAGTTAGAAATATTTTTGTTGACAATTATGTTTCTCTAACTTGACTGATGAACATGCACTGTCATAGTGTGTTTGTTTGAATTTAAGCAAAAAGCTGCTTGATTGATGGGCGTCTTGGGTAATACGCCGTCTGTTGATTAATATGTATATTGGAAAATATTTAACACTAAAAATTTAAATATTATTTCTGGGTATATTTTGCGGTATGACTAACCTTTAATATTTTTTTCACTATATCTCAGTGAAAAACTAATGTAATATTCAGTCTTTGATTTTATTTCAGAATGGAACTATTATTTTCAAAGCACAGAAAATACAAAAACAAAATAAAAATAAAATATTTTTATAGAACACGTTGTTTGCTATTAAGCACAAAGTACAAAAAGGGTTAGTTATGCTTTTCTTAGCATGGGTATCGAAACCCATTTTCTAGTGGTATAAGTCCGCGGATGTGCCACTGTGTCAGTGTAAAGCTATTAAACATGATCATCATTGATATGTTATAATATGATAACCAATACCACATTCCATTGGAAAATAGCAGCCCAAAAGCTAGCGGTACTTAGTGCAGACAAGCTGTCTTCCTTCTGGTGTTGGATGTTTAAGTTACTGATAGATGGCGTGAATAGCACCTGAATAGTTTTACATAAAATTTAACCAATAAACTAAATTTCAGGTCATTTCAACAAGAATTACAAAATAACACAGAAGTCTTTCTGTAAATTTTTCTGATGGCTGTGAAGGTCAGAATGAACGGAAATATTCATAACAGGTTTCTTATCAAAAATACTTTTTTATAAAAGTAGTTTTGTTCTAAATTATTGACAATACTGCGTTAATTAATTTGAAATAATTGTACAACAAAGAGAAACATTTTATTAACATGATAATTTATCATATCATACAATATGCATTCCACAGTGATTTCAAATCAATAGTGTTTATAATCTATCTTCCAGAATCGGCATTTTAACCCAATTTAACTCCTCTAGAGATTTTCGAATTGCATGAGAGATAAAAACAATATTACCCATTTCGACTTGGAATAGGAATGGTGGTGTTTTTCAACACTTTGTGGTATGAGACTACTCTTATGTAAAATTGTATTAGAGTCGCGAAGTGTGATAGTAAACGGTTGGAGACGCATTGAATGAGAAAAGAAACAAAATTCAGTAAAAATGTTCCACGTTTCGACAAAATCATATATTAGATGATGACATAATCCTGCAAAAACGTTGCACATTAGTAATACAGTTTCGTTTATTACGTATTCAAACCGTCATCAAACGTGACATATGTTCTCCAGATTTGCTACCCAACTTTACATTTACTCTGCTTTGACATAGTTTAGCTTTGATTCGTCTCAGAGAGACTTCTAAAGACCTTTTTATCCTTTACTACTGGTTATCTTGGTTTTAGTGTTTAAACACTCATAACTATTTCATATTCTGTACACTGTAATAAATAATAATATTTTATTTTACTGTGTACAGGGCCTGGCATGGCCCAGGGCGTTAAGGTGTTCGCTTCGTAATCTGAGGGTTGCGGGTTCGCGCCCGAGTCGCGCGAAACATGCTCTCCCTCCCAGCCGTGGGGGCGTTATTATGTGACGGTCAATCCAACTATTCGTTGGTAAAAGAGTAGCCCAGGCGTTGGAGGTGGGTGGTGATGACTGTCACATGGTTGGCTGCCTGCTGTTGTGAAAAGGGTAAAGGTTCACACTTGTATGATCATTTTGAGTTGCAACACTGGTGGAGTTAGTTAACTGTTACAGCTTCAAAGAGAAACGTGCATACATGAAATAAACTTGTTGAATGTCCTGTTCATTCCGTCCCAGTATTTATGGTTTCGCATTCTTGATCCAGTTTTTCAAAAGTGACACCCCGTGTAGACGGTTAAGTATTATAAAACTCTACATATATTGATATGTACTGTGTAAATATAATTTCTTTTAATTTTAGGTTAATTACATTGATCTAAATTATTTAATCTGTTGACATTTACACACGTAGTATTTCTTACACTGTCAGTGTCATAAGTTATATCATTAAACGAAAACACTGTTGATAACATTCAGTTAATACATATAATATTACCAGTCAAAGAACAAAGAAACTTTGATACCGTACAAGCTTCACCAAGATTTACCTTTCCAATACTTTCACTGTAATTGGTGTATTAACAAATTTGTCTTGTGATACGTTTTATGTTAAAATAATATCACGTAAGTATGGTAAACTTGTTACACCTGTTGCTGTGTTTCGACACAGTCAAATGTTGTGATTTACTGTCTACTTTTAGATTTCTGTAATATTTTATAGATTCCACCCATCAAACTGCCACGTAGGAAATTGCTACCTGAGTGATTGGCCCAATTAGATATTTTACTGGTTTTGAAGTACCAAGCTTAATTATTGGGTTTGAAATTTGTGATTAATATTACCCAAATTTGTCACCTAACAGAACTATCTTTTTTCCAAATGCCATTTTTTATGCTTACTACGTAAATCTACAATGGACAAATTGAGAGGAATGTGTGAAAAAAACCACACAAGAAACATTTTGTAGGCGATATGATGTTTATCAAGGGTCAAGGGACGTTCCAAGGTTTAGCTCTATATTTTTAACCCCAATAAAAACTAGTAAAATGTTTAAAACGGTCCCAGTTATTCTGTTTCTTAATGTGAATTAAGCATGTACCTTTCGTCATTATATACGGTTATGTTAAATGTTTTGATTTGAAAATCGCCTTACAAAAAGACAAATCACATGAAGCAGTGATCCTTGTGTTTCTGCTGCGCTTTGTTACCTTAGCCTGTCGTTAGGTGACTACAGAAATTGAGATACGAAAACTTGCACAGCAGCGAAAAAGAAAAAACAAGAAGCACTTTTTCTTTTGAGCAGGTTCAAAACACCTCGGACATGTTTTAGTTTTAGTTATTATTTTTAAACATATAAGTTTTAAAAAGCATTGCATGTCTTCCTTTCAAAACACAATACAATAAACGTCAGATTTATAAAACACAACGTGTTTTATCGTAATTTAAACTGTTTGTTTTGAATTTCACACAAACCTACACCAGGGCTATTTGCACTAGCCGTCCCTAATTTAGCAGTGTATGATGATGGGGAAGGCAGCTAGTCATCACCACCCACCGCCAACTCCTGGGTTACTCTTTTATCAACGAACAGAGGGATTGATCGTCACATTGTAAATATTTTATTAGCAGGTCTGATTCCGTGTATGAAACATCTTGTTCGTATAATCAAAATTTACTGTTCATTTATTTGTAAGAATCATTTGATAAACTTCTGAAAAACGATTTCGTTAATATGTCGTAAAGTTGGTTGGATATCGTGCCCGACATGGCTATTTGTTTAGAGCGCTAGACTCCTAATATGAGAGTTGCAGATTCGAATCCCTATCACACCAAACATGCTCGCCCTTTCAGCCGTGGAGGTGTTATAATGTGACAGCCAATTCTGCTATTCCTTGATAAAAAGTTCCCCAACAAATGCGAAAGGATGTCATGTTGGTAGAGGATACGGTAACAAGCACAAACTGTAAAGAACCCTATTCTGTACCGATAATACTTTAATCACTTTTCTTCGATTGAATTGGTGTTAGATAACGAAAGTATTCTGTTACATCTTGGTGGTCAAGACTTGTGCCCATCAATAGTCAATCGTCGCGTGATACAACTACATCTTATCTCAAGTATTTCTAACTTATTGTTTTAACTTTAGTTTATCGTTTTATTTTATCATAACACAAAATTTAATTAAAGAAAATTAAAAAAATTAAATAACATTCTACTAAAACGTTTCCTTGTTATCAAAGTGGTTGACTATACCTTTACTCAAGGTAAAGACAGATACATTATTGAATAGGCTTTAATTTTATGTAGTTCACGTAAATGCTATTTATCAACATTATTTTACCCCTTATGTCTCGTATGATTTCATGTGTGTAATATTCCATAATGTTTCGCACATTTACTTTTTATTTTTATTTTGTTTTAATGTAACGGTCAATCCCACTATTCGTTGGTAAAAGAGTATCCCAAGAGTTGGCGGTGGGTGGTTATGACTAGCTTCTTTCCCTCTAGTCTCACACTGCTAAATTAGGGACGGCTAGCGCAGACAGCCCTCGAGTAGCTTTGCGCGAAATTCAAAACAAACAAACAATCTATCATTTTTATGCACGCTATTTAAGCTACGTTGTTTTACAGGCATTTTGTGATGAATTAATAAATACTGGTCTGTTTGAAAAAACAACAACAAATTCACAGTCAGACAAACACGGGAAAACTGACGAAATTTTGTTTATTATAACTACGCGTAATGTACACAGAAAAATAAAATATTATTATTTATCTCAGTGTACAGAATATGAAATAGTTATGAGTGTTTAGTGTATTACTGGTTTTTACCAGTTGCAACAAATAAACTCAAAAACCAAGTTAACCAGTAGTAAAGGATAAAAAAGGTGTTTAGAGCTGTCTGTGAGACGAATCAAAGCTAAACTATGTCAAAGCAAAGTAAATGTAAAGTTGGGTAGCAAATCCAGAGAACATATATTACGTTTGATGACGGCTTGAATACGTAATAAACGACACTTTATCACTGATGTGCAACGTTCTTGCAAGACTATGTCATCATGAAATATCTGATTTTGTCGAAACGTTGAACATTTTTACTGAATTTTGTTTCTTTTCTTATTCAATCCGTCTCCAACCGTTTACTATCACACTTCGCGACTCTAGTACAATTTAAAAATAAGAGTAGTCTCATACCACAAAGTGTTGAAAAACACTACCATTTCTCTTGCAAGTCGAAATGGGTAATATGTTTTTTATTTCTCATGCAATCCGAAAATATCCAAATGAGTTAAACTGGATTAAAATTCCGATTCTGGAAGATAGATTATAAACACTATTGATTTGAAATCACTGTGGAATGCATATTGTATGATATGATAAATTATCATGTTAATAAAATGTTTCTCTTTGTTGTACAATTATTTCAAATTAATTAACGCAGTATTGTCAATAATTTAGAACAAAACTACTTTTATAAAAAAGTATTTTTGATAAGAAACCTGTTATGAATATTTCCGTTCATTCTGACCTTCACAGCCATCAGAAAAATTTACAGAAAGACTTCTGTGTTATTTTGTAATTCTTGTTGAAATGACCTGAAATTTAGTTTATTGGTTAAATTTTATGTAAAACTATTCAGGTGCTATTCACGCCATCTATCAGTAACTTAAACATCCAACACCAGAAGGAAGACAGCTTGTCTGCACTAAGTACCGCTAGCTTTTGGGCTGCTATTTTCCAATGGAATGTGGTATTGGTCATCATATTATAAGATACCAAGGAAGAACATGTTTAATAGCTTTCCACTGACACAGTGGCACGTCCGCGGACTTATGCCACTCGAAAATGTGTTTCGATACCCATGCTAAGAAAACCATAACAAACCCTCATTGATGTCGAGAAAACTCACTTATAAAGAAATATACATGCAAAAAATATACATAACTAACCCTTTTTGTGCTTTGTGCTTGATATCAAACAACGTGTTCTATAAAAATATTTCCTTCTAATTTTATTTTTGTATTTTCTCTGCTCTGAAAATAATAGTTCCATTTTGAAATAAAATCAAAGGCTCAATATTACATTAGTTTTGCACTGAGATAAAGTGAAAAAAATGTTCAACTTTTAACAAAAATAATTTATGCAAATTTAATTACCAAACATAAAAGAATATATTCTACTCACACACAACAGTAATAACACAATTATAAGAATCCCTTTTAAATGTTTGTTTATGTTTTCACTGAAATTGAATACTTTTAGTTATTAACTATCACAGCGATATGTCAGAGGACTGACAACTCTAAAAACTGGGTTTCGATATCCGTGGTAAACATGCACACCAAAACTCTTCACCACCTCTTAAGATGTGTGTTTTCAATCTCGAGACCCATGCGATTAACGACAGGTTAGTTGCAGCTCAAAATATACCCAGTAATAATATTTAAATTTTTAGTGTTAAATATTTTCCAATATACATATCAATCAAAAGATGGCGCATTACCCAAGACGCCCACCAATCGAGCAACTTTGTGCTTAAATTCAAACAAACACACTGCAACAGTGTATCTGTGTAACAAAAATATTTCTAACTGTTTTTAAAGATATACAAAACGTTTTCGAACTTTTCTTAGTAATAAGTACATAACAAAAATATTAACAAATATTAAACACTGTTTACACTCATATTTCTTACATAATTTCATCATAATACCTCAAAAAGAAAATATTTAACCAGATACTTAACATATCCACTAGTCGGGTCATATAATTTATTATTGATTTTACATAACAGTATATAACAAACCAAACAGTATAATTAGTTGTATTTGCTTTCTCTTGCCACCTATCCGTAATTTGAACATTCTAGACCAGGGGGTGGGAATAGTTTCCCAGTATTGCCCAGTGCTAACTCCTGAGCTGCTTCTTACCAATGGAATGTGACATTGTCAATTATTATGACATACATATTACCCATTACTTGAAGAACGAGTTGTTGTAACCAATAATTCACTTTACATATTTTAATTGTATTGAAAAGCATGCTTATTTTACTGCAACTAAATATAATAAATGAACAAATTACTCTTTAACTTTACTATTATGTAAAATGCCAGCATTTACCACCCACTTGACGTTCCACCAACAAAAGCTTAAGATTGTCCAACATGAAAAGGCTGTTTGCTGGGATCTCGTTATGCGGTCACTCATAGAAAATAGATGGGCTATTTTATCATATTATTTATGCATAACAGCTGATGGCAAGAAAAGAAAAGTGTGACCTTGTATTCGCCTGAACCAAATAAATTATATATTTCTGTATATTCTGCTTGAACGTATCAATTCTACAAATGAGCGTAATCGTGAAAAGATATTTAATTATAAACCAAATGATTATTTTCAAGATTTATGGTAACGTAAGATATAAAATTCAGTGACTTATTGTGTTCGTTAAAACAGATAACGCTTGTATCTGAATGTATCATAGAACACTATATCTGACTGAAGAATTTATTAAAGGAAGGAGTAATCAATATGGAGATAGGTTTATGAAAACGAAAGTTAAGCAAGTAAATTATTATATATTACCGTTATCTACGCATTCACATTGTACATAATATTGAAAATAAATTATTCAAACTTTATATTGGTATATACTCTTTACAGAAATTTAATGTTCACCATATTTTAACAAAAGCTTTTGAATGCTATAAAATTTACAAATCTGTAAAATGGTTCGTGTGAATGTGTGTTTGCAATATTCTATTTCTCAATATTTGATGAGAAGAATATTTTAATGAGTGAAGTACAATTTTTTCATATTTTCTACTTTATACTCTGTTCGAAATTCAGTCATCCCAAAAGGTTCAGACGGTGTCAGTCAGTTAAGAGTACACACACTTGTTACAAACAATTTTCTTTGTTTAGCTCTGTTTGGATCTAGGTTTGTGTGTTAATAAAAACGATTTTTGTTGTATTTTGTATAAACACCCCTTCTAATTGGTGAATTCCAGAGGGACAAAAACTAATTTATCTGCAGCTTTGTTTCCGTCGGACCTTCTATTTAAGAGACACCAACCGTTTACTTTTCTGAAAACCCTTGCACAGAAAAACACCATAAATCAAAAATTTCACAGAGTAATGTATTTTCAGAATCACAATCTGCGGACCTCGGATTCAAATCCCCGTCACACCTAACATGCACGTACTTTCAGCAGTGAGGATATTATAACGTTACCATTAATCCCATATTTGTTGGTAAAAGAGTATTCTAATAAATGACGATGAGTGTTGATGACTAGCTTTCTTTGTTCTAGTGGTGCACTGCTAAATTAGGGATGGTTATAGCATATAGCACTCGTGCAGCTTTGCGCGAAATTCAAATAAAACTTTTGTACTTCATTGCTAAAAATACTTCAATACGAAAAATATTTCCAGGTAAACGCAAAACATTAAAAACCAAAAAATATTTTTTTTAACTTTCAGAAGAAAAGTGATTATTTAAAGAAAGCCAGTTTTCTCAAAATCAATTTACTTTAATAAAATTAAGAATAGATTTGGTTTGAATTTCGAGCAAAGTTATACCAGGGCTCTTCTGCGTTAGCCGTCCCTTATGTTGTAGCGTAAGACTAAAGGGAAGGCAGCTAGTCAGCACCATCCACCGCCAACTCTTGGGCTACTCTTCTATCAACAAATAATGAGATTGACAGTCACATTATAACGTCCCTACGGCTGAAGGGGCAAGCATGTTTCGTGTGACGGGGATTTGAACTTACGACGCTGGGATCAGGAGTCGAGTGCCACCTGGCGATGCGTGGCCGTTTGTGAGTGTTTTTATATCAATACATTTTTCTTCTGGATTATGAAAGAGATGGCAATTAATTAAGAAACAAACAATTCATCTTTCAAAAATCCATGACAGACATATAAGTCAAAATGACTGGTGAAGTTATTGTAATTCACTGTAATATGTTGTTGATTAAATAAAGATGAAGAACTTATGATTAAATACGTTGTAAAGTGTCTCAAATCACATGAGATAGATTGACACTTCTTGGTTTCTAAAATCATACAAATATAAAGATTTTACTAAAAGTATCTTTAAAGTAAAGCATAAAAAACAACTAATGGAATCAGCATTCGTATTGGAAAGAAGTCAGTATCCACACAAACACAAGATATTTATACAAATACGAAACCAACGTTTAACCAATTAATATGTTAAGAAACCAATAATACTCATACTAGAAAGAAGCTAGTATTCTTCCAAATAGAATACATTCTGTATTTATTCATGTGTAAGACTTCTGATTGAGCTTAGGTATTTAAAATAACTAACACGTGAATACACACAAGCGACTTTCAGTTCAATTCATAGAACATTGCTAAGTGAGTCATTAAACAACTAAAAATATAGCCTATATTTCTCATACAATTGGCAAATATCTTGCTTAAAAATACTTGAGAAAAACTGACGAGTTATAGTTGAAGAAGTGACTTTGGTCTTTCCACTGCGATGAAGTCATACACAATGTGGTCGTTTTTCCAATTCATGTGTGAGATTTGTGACTGAGCTTAGGTATTTGAAATCACCAGACATAGTATCCCCTTTTCCTATAATGTTGTACTAAATATGGCAAGATACACACATCATCCATGTTGGTAAACAATGGTAGTTAAATGTGACAGTCAAAACCCCTATTCGTTGGTAAAAGAGTAGCTTTAGAGTTAGCGATGGGTAATGATAACTAGCTGTCTTTATTCTAGTTTTATACTGCTAAACAAGGGACGGATAACGAAGATAGTCGTGGTGTAGCTTTGCGCGAAATTCAAAACAACCTAACAGTTGTCAATTCATAAATACCATACAAAAGTATGAATTGAAAAAAAAACAAAAAACTTTTAGCATTTTAACTGAGTTGTATTGAAATGAATGTTAACTTCTTGTTGTTCAGCAACGTGTTAATAAAATTATAAAACTAAACAGTTCAACATTGTATGCGTCAAATTAGTTGTAAATTAAAATATGATATTCCTTGAATAACTTTGTACAACATAACAACAATTTATGTGTATGTAAATTGGTATAGTGAAACCTATTGGGAAAATTACTAGTTGTTATTAAATTATAAAAGAACTATCCATACCATCGGTTGTGTATAGCTTTCCCAATTTAGATTCAGATTTTCAAACTTATAAGATCATTTTCAAGTTCCTGTAAGGTTGTTTATAAAACTTATAGTATGTTTTATTTTAACTTCTCACTAGTAGGTTTTGTTTATTTACTTTAGAATTTCTTTTTCGTTAACCTCACAAGGGTATTTCCGACTGAACTGATGAGGGATAAAACCAGTAAAAGTTTTTTCACATTTTTTATCTCTTACCAGTTCTGCATATCCAACATGCCTTTGTTTTGTTGTATTCTGTTTGTCTTAATGACATTTATTTTTTAATTGTTTGTTGATGTATTTTGTATGCAGACATTTTGATGTCGACAACCCAGATGATGGTCAGAGAAACAAAAACTCATATCTGCAGTTCAGTTTGCTGTTTTGCAGTCCCTACCCATTTACTCTGCTAGAACTCTGTTCACCATAAGATATCGCCCTGTAAAAAGGAGAAATATTAAGATCATGAAATGGATCTATGTGTTCTGATATCTGTGATCTTTGAATAGGTGTGAAGCCACACCTTTCCATTCTGTCAAAATTATATCTCGACTCTCAAATTATAAAAATATCATTTTCGAGAAGTTGGAGGGTGTATAAGTTGTAGCTTTGGCAAAAATATCATAATATACTACATAACCATGTGTTTTCTAACCTACATGTAACATTGTATACAACAATCACATCAAATGGCTGGGGACATTTCCTTTTGTTTTAACCGAAAATTTGTGACGGGGTTCCAATCCCCGTCAACCAAATATGCTCGCCCTTTCAGCTATGGAGGCGTTATAATGTAACGATCAATCCTACTGTTCGTTGGTAAAAGAATAGCCTAAGGGTTAGCGGTCGGTTGTGATGACTAGCTGCCTTCCCTCTAGTCTTACACTGTTAAATTAGGGACGACTAGCGCAGATATCTCTCGTGTAGCTTTGCGCGAAATTCATAAAAACAAAGAAGGTGATGAATAATTGAGCAATGAGGAACCTATCCATGATGGGAGATATCGTACCAAGCAGAGAAACAGATAAGAGATGCAATTATAGATATCATCCGATGAAAAGGGTTGTTTAGCCAGGTAGGTGAGCCAGAGGACACTCATTAAAGGGTGTGATGGTCAGTGGTGCAGTGGAGAAGTACATTAGTGAATGTAATATTATTAGTGAAGTGTAATTAATAGGTAGTAGAAGCTGTATTGCGAGAAAGAAATACAGTAGACATTGGCTGATATTGGTGACCAATAAATTAGGAGGGGAGTTTTTAGCTAAGGGAAACAAACCAAGAGCCGTGTGAGAGGAGCCACTAGCAAATAACAGCTATCAATAGAAACTGTGCTGCCGATGTGTAAAACAGAAGACGCTTGCAGGTGAAGGAGAGAATCTGAAGGTACAAACTATCTGAATTTATCAAATGCATACTTTTATCTCATAGTTCTGTCATTTCTTGACCGATTTTGAATCTAATTACAGTTTTGGACTAAGGATAACAAACCTTTTCCATTGATGTATTAGAGCATTCCCAAGGTCTAATAGATTAATTTACTCTAATCCTACCTGAAACAGTTTTAATTTGAAGGTTGGTTTGTAGATATACTGAGAAGTAATAAATTCGAATGAGATATACGCGCGCCCTACCCTTGATATTGCTGACACACAAAAATATACCTTTTAAAATTTGGAGTTTGGGGAAGGTCTCATAGATTAGTTTACACTAAACCTGCTTAAACGAATTTCAACTGCCACAGTCCCAACAATACGCTAGTGTTTACGTAAGACACGTTGTTCATTCTACAAACTTATAGAACGGGTGGAAACTGCGCAATACACATTTTAAAATAAATGTATAACATTAGATCCGTTACAAGACGAACTGTCACCATGAAATGTCTTTTTCCTTACGCGCAGTGTACACAATCGAGAATAATTGACCACTGTGTTACCTCGGATTGTATTAGTGTTTCATTACCGAACACAAAACATTGTTTATCGCCTAACCATCACTGAATATTACGTTAATGACTATCAAATACAGTACAGCGAAAGAAAATGAGAAGATATAATAACAACGAGTTATATCTGGAAATGACGCTGTAACAAGATATTAATAACGCTTTAACAAGCTATTAATAACGCTGTAACAAGATATTAATAACGCTCTAACAAGATATTAATAACGCTGTAACAAGATATTATAATATTTTATTTATGTAAAACCATAATATGATTGCGCAATATTACAAAACAAAGTTTATTTTGCATAATTTTCATCTAAATAACCGTCTTTAAAGTATTGGAGAAAGCAATCATGGTGGACGTGAATCACATTAAGATAAAGAGATAGCCGATGGTCAGAAAACAGGAAACAAATAGTGTAATAAAGCAGGTACAGCTGAAATGTTATGTCAAGAATTTGTTTCTTGCTTTTGAATTTCGCGCAAAGTTATATAAGGGCTAACTGCGTTAGCCGTCCCTAATTTAGGAGTGTTAGACTAGAGGAAAGGCACCTAGTCACCACAACCCACCGCCAACTCTTGGGCTACTCTTTTCCCAACAAACAGTGGGGTTGACTATGACTTTATAGTGTCCCCACGGCTGAAAGGGCGAGCATGTTTGGTGTGACGAGGATTCGAAGCCGCAACCCTCAGATTATGAGTCGAGTGCCTTAAACACCTGGTCATGCCGGACCTTATATCATAACTAAGGTAGTGCTAGTAAGAATAAGCCAAATATACAATATATGCAAACAGAGGGCGATATCATTTTCTATGTACGGATTATCCACATTGTTCATTGAAACGGTGTTTTAAATATCTCTTCAATATGTTATGAGATCTTTAAAATACTATACAGTGTTTTCTTTAATAACATAATCTATGTACTGACTGAGTCACAAGTTCTGGTAATTTCAGTAAATATCACAGCTAAAAGTTTAAATTTTTTGGTTTTTCTGCTGATTCTTTTTAATCACACAGTAATTCAAAAATCAAAACTATTATGTCAATTCATTTCACTAATATTACCTAGTTTCAAACGAAGTATCTTCTTTTTAAGTAATACCTCGTATACTTATAAAATAGGCGATGCAATAATTTCGCAACAAGTTGGTTTAGCTTTTGATGAGTAATAAAACTGAATCTGAGATATGCGCGTCCCACATTTGGTATTAATGACGCACAAGAATATTTTAAACAGTTAAAGAAAAACTTTTTAAAAGGAAGTAAATGTAACGATGAATTTTGCATTATCCACACATAATAGCAAAGGCAATAATATGCATATCGCACTTGTCATGCATACTTAAGAAGAATGCTGTGACTCGTGTAACGGCTTTACCGTTGAACATTAATTTTACACGTGTTTCAATATAGCTTTCTTTTTGTATATGACGTACATTCTTAACTGTGTATTGCACAAATCCCGTCTGCTCTCAAAATGTGTAGGAACTTCTTCAAAGTGTAAAAACCAACAATACTTGTCTGACGAAAGTGAGCGAGAATATTATCGGAAGTTTTATAAACTCGCGTGATTCTTTAAAAAAGTGGCGAGCCAAAAGGAAGAGAAAATATTATTGGACAGCTACACTCAGTAAGCTATAGACCTAGGAAGAACTAATAGTGATTAACGTATAACAATTGAAAAACTACAGAATTTGACCAGGAACGTTAAAGATTTCGAACATCATAAACTTTCCTACTTCAGTGAATTACTTCGGACGTTGTTATTTCTTCGATGACATTACGCCCAACGCCAGTACAGCGGTATGTCTCCGGATTTATAACGCTACAATCAGGGGTTCGATTCCCCCTTAGTGGGCTAAACAGATAGCTTTTGTGGCTTTTCTAAAAGAAAAACATTCGAAGACATTAATTATATTTGCTGGAAGGAGTGAACTTCTAACCTGTGTAAGGCTAGTCATGAAAGACGTCTTTAGCTCAAGCGAGGTGATAAAATATAAATTCGGAATTAATTTGTTCGTGTGGAGTTGTATTGTTGATAAAGTATTTGTTCTAGACGAGATAAAGACTGTGTAGTCTGTAATTTTGTGAAACTGTTTTACAGAAACCATCATTTGTAATAACTAATAATACCAATAATCGTTATTATCAAGTGTATTGTTTTCATGTTTGAATATTAAAATAAACTTGTGTTTAAAAAAAGAAATTGTGTGTATCAATCTTGTTTGCAAATAATATAAGGCCCAGCATGGCCAGGTGGTTAAGGCACTCAAATCACAACCTGAGGGTCGCGAGTTCGAATCCACATCTAACCAAACATGCTTGCCCTTTCAGCCATGGGGCGTTATAATGTGACCATTAATCCCTGTATTCGCTGGTAAAAGATAACCCAAGAGTTGGCGACAGGATATGATGACTAGCTGCCTTCCCTCTAGTCTTAAACTGCTAAATTAGGGACGGATAGCGGAGATAGCTCTCGGGTAGCTTCCGCGAAATTCATAAAAACAAAAAAAAAAAAATATAAATTTAATACATATTAATTTTAAACATTCAAATTTCCAGTTATAGTAATACTTAAAGTACATAGTGTAATAAGTCGGATACCCACCCAAAATAAATAATAATACGTAATAGTCGTGTTATACACCAGATAATCATTACAATTATTTGTTTACGTTTCAGGAGATTATTAACACATAACGTTTTAGACAGCAAAGCTTCATATTGATCTTAGTGCGTAGTTATGAATATATATAAAAAATTATATGAAAATAAAACCTAATAACTTATTAATCTCTGTAATTTTACTACGTAGAAGTGCAGAACTCTTTGTGAGTGAAAATATTCCAACACCATAATTCTGTCCAACACCTTGAAAATCTCGAGCTGAGATATTTCATGTGAACTAAGTTTCAAAGAATTTTCAAAAGGCAGAGTTTCTAGTTCACCTCTCTTAAGAACTGTATTGTTTAGTTTGGGTTATTTTGAATTTCGCGCAGAGGTACCCTAATTTAGCAGTGTAAGACTAGAAGGACGGCACATAGTCAACACCACCCACTGTCAACTCTTGAGCTACTCTTTTACCAACGAACAATGGGATTTACCGTCACCTTATAACGCCCCCACGACTGAAAGGACAAGAATGTTTGGTGTGACAGCAATTCGAGCTCGTGACCCTCGTATTACGAGTCGAGTGTCTTAACCACCATGCTAGGCCCCAAGAAAAGAAAATTAAATGTTTTTCTCTTATAAAATATGAACAATTGTGCTTTGCCATTTACTAAGTTAATACCCAAATCTAGATAATTAGCATGGATGTAACAATTGTTACTTTTTCCATCACAAGTTATTTTGCGTATGTTAAATCTGGATTAAAATTCTGGTCATTTTTAACAATTAAAATGTTAAGACATAAAATCGTTATTTTCATATGAAATGAAGGATTGTTCCTCTTATTAATGGGTTTTATCCTATAGCTAAAATAAACTGTTATTGACTTCAAGTGTAAATTCTGAAAGTATAAAGACGGAAGGGAAATCTTGTGAGGAAAATCAACATTATGGAAAGAGAAATTAATTATTTTTAATGAGGCAGATTTAACAGGAAAATTTCAAATTCCTTTATGAGCCATCAAAAATAAATAACGAAATCAATAACAACCCATAATTGTTGAAATAACATAAATAAACGAGGTTAATTAACAGTAGTGTTGCCGAGCAGAGTGGATCCAAACGCTGTTCCCCTACATTTTTGTGGTGTGATTGAAATAAACACAAAGTGGAAATGTTACTTTATAGATTTAACTTGATTGTTTTAAATGTTGTATTGGAAAATAAAATCTGTGTTCGAAACGACGTCTTACAAAATAAAAAATTACAAAAATAGCATATTTATCAATTGTATCTTTATAATTCAGAGTTGCAAACTGATTGTATAAAATTAATTAATAAATTGGGTAATTATGAACATATCTGATGTATATATTCATATTGTAATACCATTCTATTAATTTGAATAACTAGAGTAGAATGACTTATATTGTTATATATAAAAACATAACGATCTAATAAAACACATACACTACTATGTATACATGCTCTAAATATGATAATCAGTTTCTTCCTTCTCGCAGGGTGGCAAATTTCTCAGGGGTGAGGAACCTTGGAATGATTACCCTGCAAAATATAAATTGATCTCTTTTAGTTACATGATAAAATGATAAAAATCACAGAAAGAAACTAAATTGGTTAAAAAGATAAGTATCATGATAGTATGACTGCAGTTGTGTCTTTATTATAGGCATTAAGACGCCACCTATGACATTGCCGATCCTCTAGTTGAAAATAGTGCAATCGAATTATAAAAAATGTTATTGTAGAGTCATACATTGTCTTTCGTTTAAAATTCACAACTCTACTTATAGTACAATTCACACTAAATTCCACACATCATAATAAGAAACCAAATTGCATTGGTAATTAAATAACATAAAAATCGAATCGAACACAGAGTATGTTATGCAAACATGTCACGACATAAATTCCTCTACATACTTACTGCGATCAAAATGTATAACAATTAATGATACGTAAATATTTTAAATAAAACAGCATAATTTAGTACATTTCGTACCATTTCATCAAACTTTAAGACAGTTTTACCTTCTGAAGAAAGTCGGCATGTACTGTGACAGGTAACAAATTAACAGGAATGGTTGTAGAGAGATCCATACTTCATCTAAGTTGTTAGTTAATGCAACCGCCATCAACTGGGCACAGCGAGATGAACGCATTCGTTTGTCTGTCTCTTTCTGTTTTTCATTAAACACCTACAAGATATTGGTTGACCATAATGTGTTTTAATCTATCTAGCATCCTTCGTAACAAGATATCTGTCCATTGGGGCTTTTTGTTTCATACGACAATAATGGATATAAGATTTAATAAAACGAACATCTATACACTGCTTGCCAAAATCTTAAGACCAATGAACATAAAGAAAACTTATGCATTTTGCGTTGTTAGACACAACCACTTATTTGAATAGAGTATTTGACAAAAATAAGAAAACGAAAAATAAAAATAAAAACTTTTCTTAGCATTTAATAGGGAAAATTTTAACGCTATGAAATTAGCCCAAATACAAGCTGGTTAAAAGTTTAAGACCCTACTGAAACAAAGCGTTAACCGGTAAACACGTAACGAAATTTAGTCATTTGTATTCAAGCATTAGCGTTGTTAATATCTCCCACTGACATCACCTGTGTTACATTGGGTAAAAACATGGCAAAGGCTGAAAAGCTGACTGAGTTTGAACGTGGCAGAATTATCGAGCTGCAAAGGCAAGGTTTCTCAACGTGGCATCGCTGATGAGATTGGGCACAGTAAAACTGCTGTTGTAAATTGCTTAAAAGACCTTGAGGGATATAGAACGAAAATTTTAAGTGATTAGACCAAGAAAATTTCGTTGGCGTTGAGGAGAATGGTTCGACGGGTTGTCCGGCAAGACACCAGATGGTTGTCGGACGCAGAATGAGGCTCAAGAACAATAAGACGGCATCTACGAGAAATAGGTTTTAAAAACCGTAAATGTCTTGAAAAATCACGCCTCCTTTCACACCACGAAACGTCTCGGTTAAACTTTGTTGAAAAGCACCAAACATGGGACGTAGAAAAGTGGACGAAAAGCCTTGCTTTGGCTTTTTGTCGCTTATACGAAAACCCTTGTTTAAAAAGGTTTGGTTTGAATTTCGCGCAAAGCTACACGAGGGCTATCTGCGCTAGCGTCCCTAATTTAGAGGTAGGCAGATAGTCATCACCACTAATCGTCAACTCTTGAGTTACTATTTTCCCAACGAACAGTAGGATTGACCGTCACTGATAACGTCCCTAAGGCTGAAAGGGCGAGCATGTTTTGTATGACGAGGATTCGAACCCGCAACCCTCGGATTATGAGTCGTGAACCTTAACCACCAGGCCCCACCTAACACTATCAACGCTAAGGAGCTGACTATCACTGTTATTATACATCTACTGGTTCAAGTATGAAAATATTTTGTGGCGTAGCAGGAATTTAAACCTGGCCTGTCAACCACAATATCTAGAGCTGTTCTGCAGGACCAACCTGCATATAAGAATCTATAAACCTATAAAATAGCGTTTGCTATTACAGAACTTTACAAAAATATATTTCTCCTCGGAACTTACTGATATCACGCAGCAACAAAAAGAACATTAACACAGAAGTTCCAGTATTCTTACTCTGTCATCCCATTGGTGTTTGGTGTATTTTTTGTTTTCACATAAATCACTGTGTTTTAATTTTTATGTACTTTGTGCTTGAAAAAGTAGGGCACTATGTAGATTCTTTGGACTGATTTACATATTCAGAGTCGTTTTATATCCAAGTACTCAACCCTTTTTTAATTTTGTTTAATTTCACTTTGAATATAGTGTTAACAACATTTCTTGTTTTATGTGTCCTTGACAGCACCCCTCCATCTCTATCTGCATCGGGATTTTGTTTTAGAAAGAGTCTGTGATGGTTATGGTGAATTTGACCTCTATCACTCCGGAGCATGTTGTTGATTTCTGAGTAATGTCATTTTATTTACTACATGAGATTCAGAACAAATAAGAAGAACTTCCTCTGATCCCTTTTCAAGGCTATGTCCATTACGTCAGTATGTGACGTAAGATACGTGAAACAAACTATCGCTCCGTTTGGTTGATATAAATTTCTATAGTTCACAAGCAGTTCTATTAGTACTTTGTCTTTTAACTCATATTTTAAGATTAGATCATTTATATAAATACCCTACAATGTTTTCAAAATAATCGAGCGTTATGTTTTGTTTGAAATGCCTAGTAATTAGGTAGTCAACATTTTACTTTATATGTATATATTAACTGGGGAGAGGTGTCTAAGCCTTTCATTATTATGTATCCAGTATCTGTCTAGTTCGCACAAGTCTTGTTTTTCTACAATTAATTTACCATACTGTGGAAGAGTCTATTTGTTATATTTATCGTGTTTCAGTATTTGTGCATGAAGTTGGCTTGTATGTTTTGTTTTCTTTAATTTCGCCCAAAGCCATACGAGGGCTCACTGCTCCAGTCGTCGTTAATTGAAAAGTGATAGACTAGAGGGAAGGAAAATTGTCAACACCACACATTCTTGGGGTATTTCTTTAGCAACGAATAGTGGGACTGAGTGTCACTTTATATAACGTCCCACGACAGAAAGGTTCAGCAAGTTCGTTGTAACAGAGTTTTGAAGTCGCATTCTTCAGATTGCGATACAAGCGCTCCCTTGTCACGAAGTCATGCCAGGCAAAAATAAAATAAAATTAAATTTTGCCTTTTTAAAAATTCAACGGCTTCATGATATTTTCGAAGAATCACTCACAAAATACACACAAGGAATTTGTGTTAACATTATTTTTCCACTTCTATCAACAACGACTGCAAGTAACGATAATATAATCATTATATTTACCAGTAATATAATATAAGTAATATTGTAGAAAGAAAGTTACTTTTTTGCTTTTCTGTATCAATAAACATGATAAACAAAACGTGAATTAACAGAAACAAGTAATTAATTTTTAAACGTATGCGTTTGAAGTTAAACATAAAGCTACACAATAACTGGGCTATGTGTGCTATGACTACCACGGGGAAGCATCTCAAACCTCGTGCACTCTGATTCACAACTAAACCCTTCATCCAGGTCCATCGACAGAAAAGTGTCGCGCTATTGCAACGACAATTAAAATAAAAAGCTGTTTCTTGTGACTTACAAATTATCTCGATCAAAAAGTTAGGACATAAAAAACACGAAATATGTTTAAAATAAATACGATTCGAAATGTTCAATTTGAAGAGATGTAGTGTTTCCTAATTTGCACAAATTTTTACTCAAGATGGTCCATTTTAATCATTGACCCCATTACAATGTCGGTGGTTAGCTCGCAGGCTAGTTAACGCTAAATCGACTTTCATTGCAGGCGATATGCACAATACAAATAACCCATTTCTTAGCTATATACGTAATAACAACTAGCAAGCAAACAAATAATCAACCACGATTGATACTCGTAACCAGTGGTTACATGACTTTTAGTTCTTTTTAGTATTTTTATTTGTTTGTTTTCTATGCCAGGAAGATTTATTAACTACTTTTCTAGACGCACACGGTACCGATTATTCCATCACTGAGAAGTACGTGCACTTTTGGTCTTATATTATAATTTGAAATAAGCGAAATCATGAATTATGGTAAATAATGAAAATACGGACAAGCGTAGGTGTTAATAAGTTGTTTTTGTCAAGAAGTGTTTGTTTGTTTCTGCATTTCGCGCATAGCTAAACGAGGGCTATCTGCGGTAGCCGTCTATAATTTAGCAGTGTAAAACAAGAAAGAAGGCACCTACTCATGACCACCCACTGCCAACACGTGGGCTACTCTTTCACCAACAAACAGTTGGATTGACCGTGATATTATAATTCTCCCAACGGCTGAAAGGACGAGCATGTTTGGTGCGATAGGAATTCGAACCCACAAACCTCAGATTACAAGTCGAACGCCTCAACCACTTGGCTATACAAACCCGACCACGAAGTGTACTTGTTTGTTGGAATTTAAGCACAAGGTAGCTACACAATGGATTATCTGCCCTCTGCCCACTACGGTTATCGAAACCTGGTTTCTAGCGTTGTAAGTCAAGAGACTCCACTCGTTGGGCTACTGGGCGGGGATCTCATTAAGTATAATACAAGATACAATATGAGTGTAGAGCAGAACTGAATGGAAAGAACAGGATATAAACAATACTAATTTTTAAAAACAACCTGGCGAAGCTTGCTGGTTCATAAACCCGTCACACCAAAAATTTTCGTCCTTTCAACTGTGGTGGCATTGTTATGTGTCCGTTAATCCCACTATTCTCTGGTAAAAGATTAATCCAAGAATTGACAATGGGAGGTGATGATTTGATGCCTTCTCTCTAATTTCACACTGCTAAATTAGGGACGGCTAGGGCAGATTGTTCTTGTGTGTTTTTTGTGCGAAACTGAAAAACAAACGTAATTAAGCCTAAAAATAGTGGGTTTGTAGACTTCGGTTTCGTCGATTAGAATTCTCTTGTATTATTCTAAAAATTTCGTTGCAATAAAGATGCTAATTTGGCTGCCAATGTTTTTCGGATTTCTAGGATTATTATTAACAGAATGGATTAACTTGATCTAAAGGTTAGCTGCTATGAAACGAATTGATTATGAAGATTAATGCCAGAATTGAACCTAAAATATGGAGGATTATGGGTTCAAATTCTGTTAATACCAAACAACCGCGGGGCGTTATAATATAACGGTCAATCCCACTCTTCGTTGTTAAGAGAGTTGGCGGTGGGTAGTGATGATTAGTTACCTCTCCTGAAGTCTCACTCTGCAAAATTAGGGATAAATAGCGCAGATAGCCCTCGTGTGGCTTTGCTCGAAATTCGGAACACACCAAACCAAACTACGTTTAACACCACGATAAATGCACAAGGGTCGTTTATCTAAAATATGTCTGTGACGTTACACAAAACTGTACACATCTCAAGCAAAAAAAAAAAAATCTTCGTTCACTTACATCGATTTCGATGGACGTCACATTTCTAAAATTTTATTTTATGTTTTTGACAATGATTCGAAAGAAAACGCACTGGTGAGTCACTCACCACATTTACCAGCGACACTACTGTTCACCATAAAATGGCCGCCTCCGTTTGACAGGAAATGAGGTAGGACAATCCTTGTTAAAGATACGTGAGAGAAGACATTCTTGCCAAAGATCTGATAGTCTACTTCTGTGAAGATTCCATCAAATGCAGCCCTTTGAGAACGTCCGGCATTGTTCACCAAAACGTCTATCTACAATTTAGAAGAATGAAAAGAAATGTAAAGAGTTGTTGTTTATATGTGAATACACTTTACAATATCAACTTGTTTGCTTTCATGTCCGATACGCCTATCCCAATATACTAAAGGTTGTAAGTCTCTCGTAGATTTTCCCTGAAAGTTAATATTTTAGTATGTTACATTCACGAAAAACAATTACTCAGTGTAATAAACAGAACAAACAAACAAACATAAACGAAATGCTAAGTTTACTTCTATAAAATATAAAAAGTTACATTTGACCTTACTGCATTTTGGGATATTTCTTAAACATTTACAATATTCTAAACAGTGACGATAAGTACTGCTTTTTACAAGAAAAACAACAACGCGAAGTTTAACATTACTTTGGAATTTCACCACTTACTAGTTATTAAATTTCATAGATAGTTGCATCAGAAGACAGTTCAAACTTCAAAGTTAAGATTTTTCTCTTTTATAGTTGTAAAGAACATTGCAATAACTCCCAGGAAGGGGTATGTTTCAACTTGAACTGAATTGATCGAATTGTGTAAATATAAACTGTAAGCGGAAAAATTGTTATTTACCAAACTACTTTAAATTATTTAAGAGCATACGTTTTGTTTGTTGTTCAAGTGGTTACCTTCACGAGATATCATATAGAGAAAATTTTAATGTTAGAAAAAGGAATACTGAGTGTCAGTGTTATAGTTATTGGTTCATCATTTAGATGAACAAAAACGGAAATATTAACTAATTTAGGCTTCTTCAATACATTTGTGAATGTAGAAGGAATGTGATTCTTCTGTCTTACTTTGTTGCATAGGAATTTTTATTATTTGATTCGAATTAAAATTTAAAGTATTATTTCTCAAAATCTAGTTTCAAATGTAGATAGTTTGTTTGTTTTTTAATTTCGCACAAAACCACTTGAGGGCTATCTGTGCTAGCCGTCCCCAATTTATCAGTGTAAGACTAGAGGGAAGGCAGCTAGTCATCACCACCCACCGCCAACTCTTGAGGTACTCTTTTACCAACGAATAGTGAGACCAACCGTAACATTATAACGCCCCTACGGCTGAAAGGGCGAGCATGTTTGACGCGATGGGAATGCGAACCCACGACCCTCAGATAACGAGTCGCACGCCTTAACACGCTTGGCCATGTCGGGCCAAATGTAGATAGAAAAGAGAGTGAGTGAAACAGTTAGAGTTGCTGAAATGAATTTACTTCGAGACGGTACTGACAGTTTCGTCAGTTTTAAATAAATATATACACTTCTTAATTGCTTTAAAACTTCGCTATTTTACACAAAAAGAAAACCAACAGTTGTTTTGCTTCTTATTACTTTAATTAACTCCAACTGCTCTTTGTTTCTAAAAGCTTTGATAGAAAAATATATCTTGAATATGTATCTTAAGTCCAGTTTCTTTTTTACTTCACAGGACAGAACGTTGGTGGTGGATAGTGATGACTACGTACTATCCCTCTAGTCTTACACTGCTAAATTAGGAATGGCTAGTGCAAAACAAACTAACAAATTATTATTAACTCTATACATCAATTATGAGGCCTTGTTTATACTACTGTGTACTGTTTGGGCTCCCTTCCTCAAGAAGAACATTGAATTGTTGGAGAAAGTAAATGTACAGGCAGCGTATGTGTCGTTTGCACTTTAAACAGCATTACCTTTTACACAGAGTGGGTTCCTTTTGGAAAGAACTATCTTCAAGTGTGGTTGAGGCACAATAGGTTGGATGAACATATTGGTAATAAGAGGTAGTTGTAGTTGGGAACTACAATGACAATAAGCTCATTCATGTTTCTATAAAATTTTATGAATTTGTGAATACCACAAGTTTACTATTTTGAGAAATGTAAAATTATGTCAAACGCAATTAAGCCTTAGCCAGTTTTAGTTTATATATACAAAGACATGGAAGGCGTTTAAACTTGAAAAATTATTGACTACAATGCTTAAAGACAAATTGCTCGAAAATGTAAAACACAAAACCGCCTTACATAAATCTCAATCTTTGAAAATTTAATGTATGTATTGCACTTACATACCTTTTGAAGTATCCAACAACTTTCTGAAAGAATTTCGAGTGTTTGGAAAAGTCCGTAATGTCAAAGGGCACTAGAAGGACGTCATTATCTTTTAACTAACCTCGGACTTAAAATGGAAAAATTAGTTTTGGTGCATGAAAATCCGGGCTTATCAATTACCTACATCATTGTTTTAAAAGTACTTATTTCACAGGGCTACATCTTCGTGTCAAATAGTTGTCCGAAGGTGTTCTGTTTTTGGAAGAAAAATTCTAAAATTTAACTTTTCTCACAGTGCAAATACAGATTAAAAACAAAATATAAGGTAATGAGTGGTCAACCACAAAGTATTAACACCCTCTCCATAAAAACAAACATTCCATAAATTTATAGGAAAGGCAGTCAGACAGCTTTTAAATAGAATATTCAATAAATACCTCATTGGAAACAAACTGAATATCAATAAATAAGTGCCACACATTTTGCAATTTTATAATTTATAGTAACGTAACAATTTGCCCTTTCAATCTCAATACTTACAAAACATTCAAATAATCTTAATATCAAAGTTTCTTAGTCCAAAATAAGCAATCATATCAGAAACAAAACAATTTTAAAATAAGAAAATATATTACACAAAAGTATCCAGACCCTCCGCTATCTTAATTCATAAATAGTACTATAACCGTCAATAAGTAAAAGTGTTGGTTCTGGTGCTATAACTTCAATAACTAGAAGTGTATGTTCCGGTGATATAGCCGTCAATAACTAAAAGTGTTTGTTCTGGTTCTATAATTGTTAATAACTAAAAGTGTTGGTTCTGGTGCAATAACTGTTAATAATTAAAAGTGTTGGTTCTAGTGCTATAACTGTTAATAACTAAAAGTGTTGGTTCTGGTGCTATAACTGTCAATAATTAAGAGTGTTGGTTCTGGTGCTATAACTGTCAGTAATTAAAAGTTTTGATTGTGGTACTATAACCGTCACTAATTATTGATGCTGTTTTTTTCGCTACAACCATCAGTAACTCAAAATGTTGGTTGTCTTCTCTAACTGTCAGAATGGGAAATTCTGTTTCTGGTGTTACAATCTCCAACAATTCGAAATGCAGTTTGTGGTGTTTTAACCTTTTTAAAATGACACTGTTGTTTTAGTGCTATAACTGCTGGTAACTAGCAGTGCTGTTTTTTTGTTTTTTTACTATAACAGTTAGTAGCTGACAATGCTGTTTCTAATTCTATAAACGTCAGTCACCAACAATACTGCTTCTGGTGCTGTAACTTGCTGTTTCCATGAATATTTATTGAACAGTTTTGTTGTTTATTGTTTTCGTATCTGATGATGGCGAGTTAACGTGCTCAAGTATTACATATTTATGTTTTAATTTTACTATTTGTTGCTCTCTGTTTTAAGTAAAAGGAAGCGGTTACTTCCTATAGCTTTGCCACATATTCTGTTAAAGTTACAGCTATTTGACTTTCTCATCACAAATAATAATCCATAGTATTTACAGTAAATTTTACACTAATGCATCATTCCAGTTATATTCTAGGCTTTTAGTTTATTAGTATGTATATGTGATGATAGTATGTTTTCACTTGACCAGAAAATCGACAACTACTAAAGTTCTTTAATATCTGATGGATAAGAGATTGCTATAGATAAACAAAGATGTTATTTACGTCTTTTTAACACCAGTCTCAGTTTTAAGAATGCGATTTATTTTTTTTTATTTTGATAATACTAACCTATACACTCTATCTTGACGGCCTCCAACTTGTCTACATTTCTTCCAGACAAAGCTAGTCTGACTCCATATTTAGCCAGCTCGTAAGCTAATGCTTCTCCAATTCCACTAGAAGCCCCTGTGATCCATGCAACTTTACCACGTAACTCAGCTAATAAAAGCCATATACATCAATATATATTCACTTTAACACTTATTAACATTAACTTTGAAGTTTTCCTTTTTGGATAATCAGCTGACGTGGATGACAAGAGCACTTTGGTTAAACTGGCCATATTAAAACATATATATATAGTGGTTTGTGTCTCTCTGTATCGTTCAGAAACTGTTTGCAACAATTCATTAACGCAATTTTCTAAATTTATTTTGAAATTTTTTTCAGTGTATCTCACATTTCTGAGTGGACAGAAACTGTGAAAGTTATCAATATTAAGCTTGTTTTCAATTGTAGAAAAACGTTGGTCAGCGATAGTATTGAACTTAATGGTAAAAATTGGGACACTCAAGACAGATAACACTGAAGTACATTGAACTTCTCTTTGAACAAATAGGATAATGATGATCTCACAAACACGTGGAATGACCTATCTGCTGAAATCTTAGAGGTAGACAAAAAACTTCCAATTAACTACAAAAACTGATGTCTGGTAATGTATCCAACATCATGCTGGTATAATACGTGTTCTCACAATAAGATGAAAACACATACATGATGATCGTTGTTGAGATAGGATTTCCCGATTGACCTTTTCATAAGTTAAGAGTAAAGATGTCGGCATTTATATGATAGGAAAAGCTCTTTGTTAGAATATTAGCAATACTTTATAAGTTAGAAACTTGCTGTAGCAATACTTTGTAAGTTAGAAACTTACTGTAGCAATACTTTGTAAGTTAGAAACTTACTGTAGCAATACTTTATAAGTTAGAAACTTACTGTAGCAATACTTTATAAGTTAGAAACTTACTGTAGCAATACTTTGTAAGTTAGAAACTTACTGTAGCAATACTTTATAAGTTAGAAACTTACTGTAATAACAAAGTGGGTTTTCTGATAACATTTCTTAGCGTTGTCCTAAAACTTTTAAAAGTAATGGTGAAAAATATGCTTGAAGTGACTTTAATCTACGATCCATTTTGTGTTTTGTATCTGCCTTATTAGCTATGAACACAAATAACAAGTAGATCTTTCACAACGGAAAATGTTTTTATCATAATTTATGGTAAATAGTGAGTGGGTTTTGCGTTTCATGGACCAAAGCAACAAGGCTATCTGCGCCTGTTGTCAAGTGCTGTGTTTTGTGTAGTGTCTCTGACTGTGTAAAACTATATTCTTTTGTAAGGTATCTTCCATTAAGAAAAAAAAATTGAAATAGTTATTGTTATCAGCATGATTGTTTCGAATTATAAAACGTACTAGATACGTATAGCATAAACACTTTATAAATGAACCTATCAACCAATATACTATTTTTCCAGGCTATCTTACCATAATTCTCATTTTCACCATGTGCACAGTTACATTGTAAAATTAACTGCAGAATTCCAATGGCTTTGTTACGCTGTTACTTATTATTTATGTGTAGTGTGTCAACGTTAGGACCTTATCTTATTGACCCTTTAATTGTGAACAATTATGCACTAAAAATAATCACACAACTCTGAGGACTTCATTACATCGTCTTTTAAGCACAGTTTCAAATGTCAAACCCTTACTTGGCAAACTTCAGCTTCTGTGCTATTATAAAGAAAAGTAATACTATAATCCCAACAACATTACTGCCCCATCTGAAAACGTTATTAAAATCTTACCCGTATTCTCAAGACGGCTGGTATGGGTATTAAAACTTTAATTGAAGTAAGGTACGGAACAACATTCCGACCTTTTTAAATCTTCACCAACCGTCTTGAGAATACATTTTTACTTCAAGTGGCTTTTTCGTCATCATGAATAACACTACCTGGTGACCTCTTATATATTTCAGCCCACAAGAGTGTTAGATCTCCATCTACATGAAAATAAAACCACCTAAACCACAAGACCACAAAGAGTAATATAATAAGACAGATTAACCACATCCACTCAGCATCCATTTTTCCGACAGACAACGAATACTGTTTGCTGTGTTTAAAATTCTCCTCTGCATAGTTCGGTAAAAATAGTACTTATGACGCAAAACTACGTCAGTCACATGGTTGGCTGTTGTGAACAGGGTAAAGGTTCACACTTGTATGATCATTTTGAGTTGCAACACTGGTGATGTTAGTTAACTGTTACAGCTTCAAAGAGAAACGTGCATAAATGAAATAAACTTGTTGAATGTCCTGTTCATTCCGTCCCAGTATTTATGGTTTCGCATTCTTGATCCAGTTTTTCAAAAGTGACACCCCGTGTAGACGGTTAAGTATTATAAAACTCTACATATATTGATATGTACTGTGTAAATAGAATTTCTTTTAATTTTAGTTTAAATACATTGATCTAAATGTATTTAATCTTTTGACATTTACACACACAGTATTTATAAAACTGTCAATGTCATAGGTGATATCATTAAACGAAAACACTGTTAATAACATTCAGTTAATACATATAATATTACCATTCAAAGAACAAAGAAACTTTGATACCGTACTAACTTCAACAAAGTTTAACATTCTAATACTTGCACTGTAATTGATGTATTGACAAATTTGTCTTGTGAAACATTTTAGTTTCAAATAATATCATGTAAGTGTGGTGAACTTGTCATACGTATTGCTGTGTTTAGGCACAGTCAAATGTTATGATTTAATATCCACTTTTAGATTTCTGTAATATTTTATAGATTCCACCCATCAAAGTGCCACGAAGGAAATTGCTACCCAAGTGATTGGCCCAACTAGATATTTTCCCGGTATTGAAGTTCCTAGCTTAATTCATTGGTTTAGAATTTGTGATAAATATTACGCTAATTTGTCTCCAAACAGAACTCTCTTTTTTTGAAATGCCATTTTTGACGCTTACTACATAAATCTATAATGGTCAAATTAAGAGGAATGTGTGAAAAAAACAACACACAAGAAACATTTTGCAGTCGATATGATGTTTATTAAGGGTCAAGGGACGTTCCAAGTTTTAGCTCGATATTTATTACCCAAATAAAAACTAGTAAAATGTTTAAAACGGTCCCAGTTAGTCTGTTTCCTAATGTGAATTAAGCATGTACCTTTCGCATTATTTACGGTTATTTTAAATGTTTTGTTTGGAAAATCGCCTCACAAAAAAGCAAATCACATGAAGCAGTGATCCTTCCGTTTTTGCTGCGCTTTGTTACCTTAGCCTGTCGTTAGGTGGCTACAGAAATTGAGATACGAAAACTTGCACAGCAGCGAGAAAGAAAAAAACAAGAAGCACTTTTTCTTTTGAGTAGGTTCAAAACACCTTAGACACGTTTTTATTTTAGTTATTATTTTTAAACATATAAGTTTTAAAAAGCTTTGCAAATCTTCCTTTTAAAACACAATACAATAAACGTCAGATTGTTTAAATCACAACGTGTTTTATCGTAATTTAAACTGTTTGTTTTGAATTTCACACAAACCTACACCAGGGCTATCTGCACTAGCCGCCCCTAATTTAGCAGTGTATGATGAGAGGGAAGGCAGCTAGTCATCACCACCCACCGCCAACTCCTGGGTTACTCTTTTACTAAAGAATAGAGGGATTGACCGTCACATTGTAAATATTTTATTAGCAGGTCTGATTCCGTGTATGAAACATCTTGTTCGTATAATCAAAATTTACTGTTCATTTCTTTGTAATTTTATGCTTTAATTTTATGTAGTTCACGTAAATGCTATTTATCAACATTATTTTACCCCATATGTCTCGTATGATTTCATACGTGTAATATTCCATAATGTTTCATACATTTATTTTTTCTTTGTATTTTGTTTTAATGTTACGGTCAACACCACTGTTCGTTGGTAAAAGAGTATCCCAAGAGTTGGCGGTGGGTGGTTATGACTAGCTACCTTCCCTCTAGTCTCACACTGCTAAATTAGGAACGGCTAGTGCAGATAGCCCTCGAGTAGCCTTGCGCGAAAGCAAAACAAACAAACAATCTATCATTTTTATGCACGCTATTTAAGCTACGTTGTTGTACAGGCATTTTATGTTGAATTAATAAATACTGGTCTGTATGAAACAAACAAACAAACCAATCCACAGTTAGACAGACACAGGGAAATTGACGAAATTTTGTTTATTATAACTACGTGTAATGTAGACAGTAAAATAAAATATTATTATTTATTACAGTGTACAGAATATGAAATAGCCATGAGTGTTTATTGTATGACTGGTTTTTACCAGTTGCAACAAATAAACTCAAAAACCAAGATAACCAGTAGTAAAGGATAAAAAGGTCTTTAGAGCTGTCTGTGAGAGGAATCAAAGCTAAACTATGTCAAAGCAGAGTAAATGTGAAGTTGGGTAGCAAATCCGGAGAACATATATTACGTTTGGTGACGGCTTGAATACGTAATAAACGACACTTTATTACTGACGTGCAACGTTCTTGTAGGACTATGTCATCATCAAATATCTGATTTTGTCGAAACGTTGAACATTTTTACTGAATATTGTTTCATTCAATCGGTCTCCAAACGTTTACTATCACACTTTGCGACTCTAGTACAATTTAAACATAAGAGATGTCTCATACCACAAAGTGTTGAAAAACACCACCATTTATCTTGCAAGTCGAAATGGGTAATATTGTTTTTATTTCTCATGCAATCCGAAAATCTCCAGAGGAGTTAAATTGAATTAAAATTCCGATTCTGGAAGATGGATTATAAACATTATTGGTTTGAAATCACTGTGGAATACATGTTGTATGATATGATAGATTATCATGTCAATAAAATGTTTCTCTTTCTTGTACAATTAATTCAAATTAATTAACGAAGTATTGTCAATAATTGAGAACAAAATCATTTTTATAAAAGAGTATTTTTATGAGAAACTTGTTATGAATATTTCCGTTCATTCTGACGTTCACTGCCATCAGTGAAATTTACAGAAGTACTTCTGTGTTATTTTACAGTCGTTGTTGAAATGATCTGAAATTTAGTTTATTTGTTAAATTTTATGTAAAACTATTCAGGTGCTATCCACGCCACCTATCAGTAACTTAAACATTCAACACCAGAAGGAAGACAGCTTGTCTGCACTGCGTACCGCTAGCTTTTGGGCTTCTATTTACCAATGGAATGTGGTATTGGTCACATATTATAACATACCAAGGAAGAAAATGTTTAACAACTTTCCACTGATATAGTGGCACGTCCGCGGACTTATACCACTAGAAAACGGGTTTTGATACCTATGGTAAGAAAAGCATAACTTACTCTTTTTGTACTTTGTGCTTAATAGCAAACAACGTGTTCTATAAAAATATTTTCTACTTATTTTGTTTTTGTGTTTTCTCTGACCTGAAAATAATAGTTCCATTCTGAAATAAAATCAAAGCCTAAATATTACATAGTTTTTCACTGAGATATAGTGAAAAAAATGTTAAACTTTTAACTAAAATAATATAAGCAAATGAAATTATCAAATATAAAGCAATATATTCTAATCACACACGACAATAATAACACATTTATAAAAAAAACACTTTGAAATGTTTTTTTTTGTTTTCACTGTAATTGAATACTTTTAGTCATTAACTTTCACAGCGATATATCAGAGGACTTACAACTTTAAAAACTGGGTTTCGATACCCGTGTTAAACATGCACACCAAAACTCTTCATCACCTCTTAAGATGTGTGTTTTCAATCTTGAGACCCAAGCGATTAACGATAGGTCAGTCATAGCTCAAAATATACCCAGTAATAATATTTAAATTGTTAGTGTTAAATATTTTCCAATATACATATCAATCAACAGAGGGCGTATTACCGGAGACGCCCATCAATCGAGCAGCTTTGAGCTAAAATTCAAACAAACATACTATGACAGTATATGTTCATCAGTCACGTTACAGAAACATAACTGTGAACAAAAATATTTCTAACAGTTTTTAAAGATATACAAAACGTTTTCGAACTTTTCTTAGTAATAAGTACATAACAAAAATATTAACAGATATTAAAACACTGTTTACACTCACATTTCTTACATCATTTCATCATAATACCTATTGGAGAAAATATTTTACCAGATACTTAACATATCCACTAGTCGGGTCATATAATTTATTATAGATTCTACATAACAGTATATAACAAACCAAACACTATAATTAGTTGTATTTGTTTTCTCTTGCCACCTATCCGTAATTTGAACATTCTAGACCAAGGGGTGGGAATAGTTTCCCAGTATTGCCCAGTGCTAACTCCTGGGCTGCTTCTTACAAACGGAATGTGAAATTGTCAATTATTATGACATACATATTACCCAATACTTAAAGAACGAGTTATTGTAACCAATAATTCACTTTACATATTTTAATTGTCCTGAAAAGCGTGCTTATTTTACTGCAACTAAATATAATAAATGAACAAATTACTCTTTAACTTTACTATTATATAAAATGCCAGCATTTACTACCCACTTGACGTTCCATAAACAAAACTTTAAGACTGTCCAACATGAAAGCTGCTGTTTGCTAGAATCTCGTTATGTGATCACTCATAGAAAAGAGATGGGCTATTTTATCATATTACTGATCCATAACAACTGATGGCAAGAAAAGAAAAGTCTGACCTTGTTTTCACCTGAACCAAATAAATTATATATTTCTGTATCTTCCACTTAAACGTATCAATTCTACAAATGAGCGTAATCGTGAAAAGATATTTAATTATAAACCAAATGATTATTTTCAAAATTTATGGTAACGTAAGATATAAAATTCAGTGTTTCGTCATAGCCTACTATGATATCATATATACTCAGCAAAACTTCTGGTACAAAGCATCATAATTTATAATCTTATTGAATTAGATATCATACAAATTATGTTCATTCCAACTAAGTTTGTAAGATTTTATACAGTTTATAAACCATAATGAATAATCTTTCAAAGTTCAGTTTAATTATGTTATGTTATAATTTCGATGGACTCAGAAAACATAACTGACGGATACAAAACAATATTTCAGTAAGTTTTATGTCAGTGTTTCTATATGTCAGATGATCTGTTCTGAAAGTGACACGATTTTCATGTTTAGATTTGTAAGGCAGTAAATTTAAATGATCTATGTAAATAGCAGTTACTGCTGTTACCTCTTTGTATAGAACTTGTTTGTTACTAACTACATATAGTCTACAGGTTTGATCTGTGTCGTTCAGCCTATTCGTGGCACGAAACACGTGTTTAACATTCGAAATCACTGATCATCTTGATAGACTTTCGTTCTTGAAAACATGCAGGTAGGACGTCAAGTTTAAATACACTTTTTGACTTATTGTGCTCGTTAAAACAGATAACGCTTGTATCTAAATGTATCATAGAACACTATACCTGACTGGAGAATTTATTAAAGGAAGAAGTAATCAATATGGAAAATAGGTTTATGGAAACAAAAGATAAGCAAGTAAATTATTATATATTACCGCTATCTACGCATTCACATTGTAGTTAATATTGAAAATAAATGATTCAAACTTTATATTGGCATATATTTTTCACAGAAATTTTATATTCACCATATTTTAACCAGAGCTTTTGTATGCTACAAAATTTAAAAATATGTAAAATGGTTCGTGTGAATGTGTGTTTGCAATATTCTATTTCTCAATATTTGATGAGACGTATATTTTAATTAGTGAAGTACAATTTTTTTCATATTTTCTACTTTATACTGTGTTCGACATTCAGTTATCCCTCAAGGTTCATTCGGTGTCAGTCAGTTAAGAGTACCTTTATAAAATGATAACAAACCGATTAAAGCAGATGTTGTTAAGAGTTATCCAAATTAGATTCAGATTTTAGAACTGTTTAATTTAAGCTTTCGAGAACAATGTAATTATTTTGTCAGGTTATTTGTTTTTAAATATTTGCTTTATATTATAATTTTACTGCAAAGGTTATATTTTCATTTTTAACTATACTTTCAGCTTACAGATAAATTAAAAATGAACAAGTAAGAGAGAACATATAATTTTTTCTTTATGTATTTTCTCTCTCTTACCAGTTGCACACACTCATTACAAACAATTTTCTTTGTTTAGCTCTGTTTTGAACTGAGTTTGTGTGTTAATAAAAACGATTCTTTCCTGTATTTTGTGTAAGCACCCCTTCCAGCTCATGAACTCCAGAGGGACAAAAACTAATTTATCTGCAGCTTTGTTTCCGTCGGACCTCCTATTTAAGAGACAATAACTGTTTACTTTTCTGAAAACCCTTGCACAGAAAAACACCATAAATCATAAATTTCACAGAGGAATGTATTTTCTTTTATGTTCCTCTTTTCTTCTTTAATACTAGGTTCGATTCATAATCTTTGGATCTCGGATTCAAATCCTCGTCACACCTAACGTCCACGTAATTTCAGCAGTGAGGATATTATAACGTTGCGATTAATCCCATATTTGTTGGATGTATCCTAATAGATGACGATGGGTGTTGATGACTATCTTCCTTCGTTCTAGTGGTGCACTGCTTAATTAGGGATGGTTATCGCATATAAAACTCGTGCAGCTTTGCGCAAAATTCAAACGAAACTTTTGTACTTGTGATTATTGAAAGAAAGCCAGTTTTCTCAAAATCAATTTACTTTAATAAAATTAAGAATAGATTTGGTTTGAATTTTGAGCAAACCTACATCAGGGCTATCTGCGTTAGCCGTCCCTGATGTTGTAGTGTAAGACTAAAGGAAAGACAGCTAGTCAGCACCATCCACCGCCAACTCTTGGGCTACTTTTCTGTCAACCAGTAATGAAATTGACCGTCACATTATAACGTACCTACGGCTGAAGGGGCAAGCATGTTTGGTGTGACGAGGATTTGAACCATCGACGCTGGGATCACGAGTCGAGTGCCACCTGGCGATGCGTGGCCGTTTATGAGTGTTTTAATATCAATACTTTTTTCTTCTGGACAATGAAAGAGATGGCAATTAATTAAGAAGCAAACAATTCATCTTTGAAAAATCCATGACAGACATATAAGTCAAAATGACTGGTGAAGTTATTGTAATTCACTGTAATATGTTGTTGATTAAATAAAGATGAAGAACTTATGATTGAATACGTTGTAAAGTGTCTCAAATCACATGAAATAGATTGACACTTCTTGGATTCTAAAAACATACAAATATAAAGATTTTACTAAAATTATCTTTAAAGTTAAGCATAAAAAACAACTAATGGAATCAACATTCGTATTGGAAAGAAGTCAGTATCCACACAAACACAAGAAATTCATACAAATACGAAATCAAAGTTTAACCAATTAATATGCTAAGAAACCAATAATGCTCATACTAGAAAGAAGCTAGTATTCTTCCGAATAAAATACATTCTGTATTTATTCATGTGTAAGACTTCTGATTGAGCTAAGTTATTTAAAATAACTAACAACTAACACGTGAATACGCACAAGTTACTTTCAATTCTATTCATAGAACATTGCTAAGTGAGTCATCAAACAACTATAAATCTAGCCTATATTTCTCATACAATTGGCAAATCTCTTGCCAGTTCTGCATATCCAACATGCCTTTGTTTTGCGGTATTCTGTTTGTCTAATGACATTTATTTTTTAATTGTTTGTTGATGTATTTTGTACGCAGACTTTTTGTTGTTGACAACCCAGATAAGGTCAGAGAAACACAAACTCATATCTGCAGATCAGTTTGCTGTTTTGATTTGAGCCCGTGACCCTCGGATTACGAGTCGAGTGTCTCAGCCACCTGGCCACACTAGGTCCCAAGAACGAGAAAATTAAATGTCTTTCTGTTATAAAAAATGAACAATTGTGCTTTGCCATTTAATAAGTTAATACCCAAATCTAGATAATTAGCATGGATGTAATAAGTGTTAATTTTCCCATTACAAGTTATTTTGCGTATATTTAACCTGGATTAAAATTCTGGTCATTTTTTACAATTGAAATGCTAAGACATAAAATCGTTATTTTATATGAAATGAAGGATTTTTCCTCCCATTAATGGATTTTATCATAAAGCTAAAATAAACTGTTATTGACTTCAAGTGTAAATTCTGGAAATATAAAGACGGAAGGGAAATCTTGTGGAGAAAATCAATATTATGGAAAGATAAATTAATTATTTTTAATGAGGCAGGTTTAACAGGAAAGTTTCAAAATTTTTTATAGGACATCAAACATAAATAACGAAATCAATAACAACCCATAATTGTTGAAATAACATACATAAACGAGGTAAAGAAACTGTGGTGTTGCCGAGTCAGAGTGAATCCATACGCTGTTCCCCTACATTTTTGTGGTGTGATTGAAATAAACACAAAATGGAAATGTTACTTTATAGAATTAACTTGAGTGTTTTAAATGTTGTATTGGAAAATAAAATCTGTGTTCGAAACGACGTCTTACAAAATAAAAAATTACAAAAATAGCATATTTATCAATTGTATCTTTATAATTCAGAGTTACTAACTGATTGTATAAAATTAATTGATAAATTGAGTAATTATGAACATATCAAATGTATGTATATATATTCTAATACCATTGCATTAATTTGAATAACTAGAGTAGAATGAGTTATATTGTTATATATAAAAACATAAGGATAAAATAAAACACACACATTAGTATGTATACATGTTCTCAACATGATAATCAGTTTCTTCCTTCTCGCAGGATGGCAAATTTCTCAGGGGTAAGGAACCTTGGAATGATTACCCTGCAAAATATAAATTAATCTCTTTTAGTTACATGATAAAATGATAATAATCACGGAAAGAAACTGAATTGGTTAAAAAGATAAGTATCATGATAGTATTGCTGCCGTTATGTCTTTGTTGTAGATATTAAAACGCCACCTATGACATTTCCGATCCTCTAGTTGAAAATAGTGCAATCGAATTATAAGAAATGTTATTGTACAGACATACATTGTCTTTCGAATAAAATTCACAACTCTATTTATAGCACAGTTTATACTAAATCCCACACATCATAATCAGAAACCAAATTGCATTGGTAACAAAATAACATAAAAAATCGAATCGAACACAGAATATGTTATGCAAACATGTCACGACATAAATTCCTGTACATACATACTGCGATCAAAATGCATAACAATTAATAATACATAAATATTTTAAATAAAACAGCATAATTTAGTACATTTCATGCCATTTCATCAAACGTTAAAACAGTTTTACCTTCTGAAGAAAGTCGGCATGTACTGTGACAGGTAACAAATTAACAGGAATGGTTGTAGAGAGATCCATGCTTCATCTAAGTTGTTAGCTAATGCAACCGCCATCAACTGGGCACAGCGAGATGTACGCATTCGTTTGTCTGTCTCCTTCTGTTTTCCATTAAATACCTACAAGATATTGGTTGACCATAATGTTTTTTAATCTATCTAGCATCCTTCGTAAAAAGAAATCTGTCCATTTGAGCTTCTTGTTCCATACGACAATAATGGACATAAGATTTAATAAAACGAACATTTATGCACTGCTGACCAAAATCTTAAGTTCAATGAACATAAGGAACCCTTTATGCATTTTACGTTGTTAGACTCAACCACTTATTTGAATAGAGTATTTGATAAAAATAAGAAAATAAAAAAATAAAAATAAAAAAACGTTTTTAGCATTGAACAAGGAATATTTGAAAACTATGAAATTAGTCCAAAGACTAGCAAACTAAAAGTTTAAGACCCTAATGAAACGAAGCGTTAATCGGTAAACACGTAACGAAATTTAGTCATTTGTATTCAAGCATTAGCGTTGTTAATATCTCTCACTGACATCTCCTGTGTTACATTGGGTAAAAACATGGCAAAGGCTCAAAAGTTGACAGAGTTTGAATGTGGCAGAATAGTCGAGCTGGAAAGGCAAGTTTTTTCAACGTGGCATCGCTGATGAGATTGGGTACAGTCAAACTGCTGAAAAGACCCAGAGGGAGACGGAAGGAGAATTTCAGGTGGTTAGACCAAGAAACATTCGCTGGCGTTGAGCAGAAGGATTCGAAGGGTTGTCCGGCATGACGCCAGATAGTCGTCGCTTCAGATTAAGGCCCTTGCGGACGCATAATTAGTCTCAAGAACAATAAGACGGCATCTACAAGAGATAGGTTTTAAAAACCGTAAATGTCTTCAAAGACCACGCCTCCTTCCACACCACGAAACAGCTCGGTTAAACTTTGTTGAGAAGCACCAAACCTGGGACGTAGAAAAGTGGACGAAAGATTTGTTCTTTAATGAGAACAAATTTAACCTGGATGGTCCAGGTGGTTTCCAACGTTAGTGACACGATAAGGATATTCCACCGGAGACATTTTCTTCACGACACAGTGGAGGAGGTTCCATCATGATCTGGGGTGCTTTCTCCTTCCATGGAGCAATGGAGCTTCAGGTAATACAGGGGTGTCAAACAGTAGCTAACTACATTGGCATGTTGGAGAGAGCATTCTTATCGAAAGAAGGACCTTGATTGTTTGGAAATGACTGGATGTTATAGTAGGACAACGCTGCAATCCACAATGCTCGCAGTATAAAGGACATTTGTATGGCGAATAACATGATTCTTTTGGACCATCCTGCGTGTTCACCCGAACTGAGCTCCATTGAAAATGTTTGGGGTTGGGTGGCAAAAGAAGTCT
Organism: Tachypleus tridentatus; assembly: GCF_004210375.1. Taxonomy (NCBI): domain Eukaryota; kingdom Metazoa; phylum Arthropoda; class Merostomata; order Xiphosura; family Limulidae; genus Tachypleus; species Tachypleus tridentatus. The sequence goes on from NC_134830.1 coordinate 37,468,301, forward strand.
GTAGAAATGGACGTCAATTGTAAACAGTGCATGATCTTTCTGAAGGCATCTTCACCACTTGGAATAACACTCCAGCCAGACTTCTGCAAAGGCTTATATCGTCCACGCCAAAGCGAATGTTTGCAGTTATTGGCAATGACGGCCGTGCAACTAACAACTGAGACCTATTGTTGGGCATTTTCCCCCCTGTTTTGGACTTCTTTTAGGTATGGTCTTAAACGCTTGACCAGCTAGTATTTAGACTAATTTCATAGTGTTTACATATTCCCTATTAAATGCTAAGAAGTTTTTTATTTTTATTTTCTCTTTTCTTATTTTCATCTTTCGAAGCTCTACTCAAATAAGTGGTTGAGACTAACAACGCAAAATGCACATTTTTTCTTTATGTTCATTGGTCTTAAGATTTTGGCAAGCAGTGTATGTTATTAAAATCTACTAGTGTCTCAAATGCAATTCCCTCTAAATATTAAACTGTTTATAGAAAGCTTAAAATATTGAAAAGTAGCTCAGCAGTAAGCCGTAAGGCTTATGACCCTAAAAGATATCCCATTGTGTAGACTTTTGTTTTAAAAGAACCGCATCATTGTAGTCGTGTTTACTGTAAAATAAACCTTTCAGAATTCTTATAACTAATGATAATTTATTCTTCAAAGCTTTACTCAAATAACTGGTTGAGTCTAACAACGCAAAATGCATATTATGTTTGTTGGCCTTAAGATTTTGGCCAGCAGTATATTGCTATCTAACTGATAAAGTTACTTAATAAATTTTGGTATTTTCGATTCTTCAAAATTAAAATTATTATGAAGATAACTTTTTCGGTCACAAAAAAAAAATAAAAGCTCTTGCCTAAATGTCTACCGACTCCCAAAAATAGCATAGTGTATCAATTTTACTAAGTTCTATCATATTCTTTAAGAAATACAAGAGGTAATTTAGCTTGGTGAGGAAGCTACTGTTTATGAAACCCAATTTTCTGTGCGTGTAGCAGTAAGTCAAAAAGTTAAGGCAATTAAGAATTTTCCTTCTTGTAATACACTTGTAGCAGATACTGTTATAACTGTATTCAACCACCTTACCTCTCCAGGGATACCGGTGAAAGATCGTTCTATCACTTTCGAGAAAACTAGCCCAGGACAAACTATTGTGACAAACACTCCTTTAGCTTCAAATTCTGTTCTCAAACACTCGAAATATCCCTGAATATATTAAAAAATCGAAGAAATGAAGAACCGTTAATGTACTAATTAATATAAATGTGATAAAACATCTATACTCTTGTGCAATTTTTAATAAATCTTTACATTCTTATCGGTGTGTGTGCGTATTTCCTTATAGCAAAGTCACATCGGGTTATATGCTGAGTCTTCCGAGCAGAATCGAACCCTTTATTTCAACGTCGTAAATTTGTAGACTTACCGCTGTACCAACGACGGACTTCCTATACATAACTTTTGTAAACTCCAATTAGATTACTTTTTTATTTGCATACATATGTATAAATACAATTAATCTAGTTTCAGGACAAATAATTTCTGTAATATTCTCGAAACAAAATATGTTGATATCACTCATTATGTTACTATGATGTTCTTAGTAAATGAGGATAACAATCAATTAAAGGTGAGGAATTTTGTTTTCTTCCGTAGTGCTTAAAAGTTAATGGATAATGTGTAATAAATTATTAACACGAGAAATAAACAAAATATTCGGAATCCGTACCTGAATAGCATGTTTTGTTCCAGTGTATGATGATGAATTAGGTATACCTGTAAGATTACAAGTAGACGTTCAGTTACAAAACGACTGAAAAAGTAACTAATTTGAGTTTCGGATATGCTAGCTTTTTTACAGCCAATAACAACAGAAAATACTCAATATGTAATTATATTATTTGTACATCTCATGTGTAACTTTCTTATGACACTTATTTCTCTTATCCAAGGTTTCGTTAAAAATGTTAACACACACAATTTTCGTGAACTTTTGATATTTGCCATTTGCTCTTCATTTTCAACAAAAGGCTAATATTCGAAAACCTTTAAATTACATATTACAACCATAGGTAATTTTTCAAAGAAAATTAGTCTCTTCAAAAACACATTTATTTAAAATAGCTTTCTTAACACTAAACATGTATTTGTATAAAAAAATAATCCTCTATATAAATAAACTTCACAAATTAGTCTTTTGTCAGTGTTTGAGCATTACGTGTTTCTTTCATCGAATGGTCAAGTTGATATGAAAACGATGCTACAAGTCTAGAGATGCCTTTTGCACATCTATTATTCCATCTGTTTATTCAATATTACCCGGCACCATAATTTCTATTCCAGTTAGCTTTTGTGAAAAAGGCAAAATAAATATTAGCCTTAACATCTTAATACACTTTCCACATATTCTTCCACTTTACACGGATGTTGAGATTCAAAAACCATGTTTGAGAAAATAAACAGAACAAAGGTTCATTGTAGCTGCATCGGAAGACTTGAAAGGTACATGATCGAATGTCATTGATAACATTCGATATATTTGACTTAATTATGAAATGTGGCTGGAAGCTTGTCACATTTCATCCACTCAAAATTCTTGTTTATTTGATATTTAACCAATCACAACGTGGTACACTTCATGTCATCTTTTTCAGCAATAGAGATTTTTTACAAACCATAGCCTTCAGTTTGAAGGTGATGTCATTGGTCTTCATTGGCTGTTCTAAACATTTTCTAAAAGAAATCCCCTGCTTTGGCTTTTTGTCACTTATACGACAAAATATAAACATTGTCAAAAGGTTTGGTTTGAATTTCGCGCAAAGCTACACAAGGACTATCTACACTAGCCGTTTCTAATTTAGAGGTAGGCAGCTCGTCATCACCACTCACCGTCAACTCTTGGGTTACTCTTTTACCAACGAACAATGGAATTGACTGACACATAATAACTGTTATAATACACCCACTGGTTCAACTATGAAAAATATTTTGTGGTGTAGCAGGAACTCAAACCTGGCTTGTCAACCATAATTGCAACTTGCATATAAGAATCTATAAACCTATAAAATAGCGTTTGCTATTACAGAACTTTTCAAAAATATATTTCTCTACGGAACTTACTGATATCATGCAGCAACATAAAGAAGATTAACACAGAAGTTCCAGTATTCTTACTCTGTCATCACCATGGTGTTTGGTGTATTTTTTGTTTTCATATAAATCGCTGTGCTTTAATTTTTATGTACTTCCTGTTCGAGAAATTAATGGCACTATGTAGACTATTTGGACTAAATTACACTATAGGACTAGTGATGATGTTATGTATCTGGTTAAGTAATTTTACTACGTTAAGATAGTCAGGAAATTAAAATAAAATATCGTAATCTGTTTTTAGATATTTAGTTACTGTTATAACTCATAGAACAGTATCAAACATAAAAAAAATGATTAACACTGTCAATGATATCGTAATATGTATATTTATTGATGCTTTGACATATTGGTTTACATATTCAGAGTCGTTTTATATCCAAGTACTCAACCCTCTGTACATTTGTAAGTATTTCGTTTAATTTCACTTTGAATATAGTGTTAACAACATTTCTTGTTTTATGTGTCCTTGACACTCCCCCCCCCTTACGTCCATCTCTATCTGCGTCGGGATTTTGTAAAAATCTGGGAGGTTAAGGGTTCATTTGACCTCTATCAATGTGGAGCATGTTGTTGATTTCGGAGTAACTTACTACATGAGATTCAGAACTTATAACAACACTTTTTCTGATCGTTTTTCATGGTTATGTCCACTACGTCAGTATGGTAACGTAAGATACGTGAAAAAAACTATTGCTCCGTTTAGTTGACATAAAGTTCCATAGTGGTACTTTGGGTTTTAACTCATATTTTAAGATTGGATCATTTATATAAATATGTTACGATGTTTTCAAAATAATCTAACATTAAGTTAAGTTTGAAATTTTTAGTAATTAGGTGGTCTTATTTTTACTTCATATATATATATAAATATAAAGAGGGTAGGAGAAGTGCCTCGAACTATCATTATTATGTATGTAGTATCTGTTATGTTCGCACAACAAGTCTTGTTTTTCTCCAATTAATTTACCGTACTGTGCAAGAGTCTGTTTGTTATACTTATCGTGTTTCAGTATTTGTGCATGAAGTTGGCTTGTATGTTTTGTTTTCTTTAATTTCGAACAAAGCCACACGAGAGCTAACTGCTCTAGTCGTCGTTAATTGAAATGTGATAGACTAGAGGGAAAGCAGATTGTCAACACCACACACTCTTGGGGTATTTCTTTAGCAACAAATAGTGGGACTGAATGTCACTTTATTAACGTCCCACGGCAGAAAGGTCCAGCATGTTCGTTGTAACAGAAATTTGAAGTCGCATTCTTCAGATTGCGATACAAGCGCCCTTTGTTCACGAAGTCATGCCAGGCAAAAATAAAATAAAATTAAATTTGCCTTTTTGAAAAATTAAAGGGCTTCCAGATATTTTCGAAGGATCACTCACAAAATACACACAAGGAGTCTGTGTTAACATTATTTTACTACTTCTAGCAACAACGACTGCAAGTGACGATAATATAATCATAACATTTACCAGTAATATAGTATCAACATTAAATATTGTACAAAGAAAGTTACTTTTTTGCTTTTCTTTTTCAATAAACATGATAAACAAAACGTGAACTAATAGAAATAAGTAATTAATTTTTAAACGTAAGTGTTTGAAGTTAAAAATAAAGCTACACAATAATTGGGCTATGTGTGCTATGACTTCCACGTGGAACCAGCTCAAACTACGAGCACTCTGATTCACAAGTAAACCCATCATTTGCTCGGCTGGTCCTGGTCCATCGACAGAAAAGTGTCGTGTTGTTTCAACGACAATTAAAATAAAAAGCTATTTTTTGGTCAAATTCTCTCGGTCATGAATTATGGTAAATAATGAAATACGGACAAGCGTAGGTGTTAATAAGTTGTTTTTGTTAGAACGTTTATTGTCAAGAAGAGTTTGTTTGTTTCTGCATGTTTGTTTGGATGGGGATTTGAACCCGCAACCCTCAGATTATCTGTTCTCTGCCCACTACGGTTATCGAAACCTGGTTTATAGCGTTGTAAGTCAAGAGACTCCGTTGGGCCACTGGGCGGGAATGTCACGAAGCATAGAAGATACAATATGAGTGTAGAACTGAATGGAAAGAACGAGATATAAACTATCCTAATTTTTAAAAATCACCTGATTTAAGGTTTCTGGTTTAAAACTTCGTCACACCAAAAATGTTCGTCCTTTCAACCGTGGGGGCATTGTTATGTGCCTGTCAATCCCACTATTGTCTGGTAAAAGCGTAGTCCAAGAGTTGACGATGGGAGGTGATTTGCTGCCTTCCCTCTAATCTCACACTGCTAAATTAGCGACGGCTAGGGCAGATTGTCCTTGTGTGTCTTTGCGTGAAATTCAAAAACAAACGTAACTAAGCCTGAGACTAGTGGGTTTGTAGACTTTGGTTTCGTCGATTAGAATTATCTTGTATTCAAAAATTTTTTTGCAATAAAGACGCTAATTTGACTGCCAGTGTTTTTCAGATTTCTGTTTGGTTTTGTTTTGGAATTTCGCGCAAAGCTACTCGAGGGCTATCTGTGCTAGCCGTCCTTAATTTAGCAGTGTAAGACTAGAGGGAAGGCAGCTAATCATCACCACCCACCGCCAACTCTTGGGCTACTCTTTTACCAACGAATAATGGGATTGACCGTCACATTATACGCCCCCACGGCTGGGAGGGCGAGTATGTTTAGCGCGACGCGGGCTCGAACCCGCGACTTTCTGACTACGAGTCGCACGCCTTACGCGCTTGGCCATGCCAGGCCCCTTCAGATTTCTGCTAATCCACTATTATTATTAACAGAATGGATTTATTTGATCTGAAGGTTAGTTGCTATGAAACGAATTGATTGTAAAGATTAATGCTAGAATTGAACCTAAAATATGGAGGGTTATGTGTTCGAATCCTCTTCATATTAAACAATCGTGGGGCGTTATAATAATACAGTCAATCCCACTATTCGTTGGGAAGAGAGTTGGCAGTGAGTAGTGATAACTAGCTGCCTCTCCTCAAGTCTTACTCTGCAAAATTAGGGACAGCTATTGCAGATAGCCCTCGTGTAGCTTTGCTCGAAATTCGGAACACACCAAACCAAATTACGTTTGATACCACGATAAATGCACAAGGGTCGTTTATCTAAAATACGTCTGTGACGTCAAACAAAACTATACACATCTCATGCAAAAAAAAAATCTTCGTTCACTGATATCGATTTCGATGGTCGTCACATTTCTAAAATTTTATTTTACGTTTTTGACAATGATTCGAAAGAAAACGTACAGGAGTCACTCACCATATTTGCCAGAGACACTGCTGTTCACCATAACATGGCCGCCTCCGTTTGACAGGAAATGAGGTAGGACAACCCTTGTTAAAGATACATGAGAGAAGACATTCGTGCCAAAGATCTGATAGTCTACTTCTGTGAAGATTCTATCAAATGTAGCCCATTGAGAACGTCCGGCATTGTTCACCAAAATGTCTAGCTACAATTTAGAAGAACGAAAAGAAATGTAAACAGTTGTTGTTTATATGTGAACACACTTTACAATATCAACTTGTTTGCTTTCATGTCCGATACACCTATCCCAGTGTACTAAAGTTTGGAAGTCGCACATAGATTTTCCCAGAAAGTTAATATTTTAGTATTTTACATTCACGTATAACGATTGATCAGTGTAATAAACGGAAAAAACAAACAAACACAAACGAAATGCTAAGTTTACTTCTGTAAAATAAAAAAAGTTACATCTGACCTTACTGCATTTTGGGATATTTCTTAAACATTTACAATATTCTAAACAGTGACGACAAGTACTGCTTTTTACAAGAAAAACAACAACGCGAAGTTTAACATTACTTTGGAATTTCACCACTTACTAGTTATTAAATTTCATAGATAGTTGCATCAGAAAACAGTTCAAATTTCAAAGTTCAGATTTTTCCCGGGAAGGGGTATGTTTCAACTTGAGTTCACTTGATCGAATTGTGTAAATATAAACTGTAAGCGGAAAAAATGTTATTTACCGAACTGCTTTAAATTATTTGAGAGCATGCGTTTTGTTTGTTGTTCAAGTGGTAACGTTCACGAGAAAACATATTGAGAAAATTTTAATGTTAGTAAAACGAATATTGGGTGTCAGTGTTATAGTTTTTGGTTCATCATTCAGAAGAACAAAAACGGAAATATTAACTAATTTAGGCTTCTTCAATACATTTGTGAATGTAGAAGGAATGTGATTCTTCTGTTTTACTTTGTTGTATAGGATTTTTTATTATTTGTTTCGAATTAAAATTTAAAGTGTTATTTCTCAAAATCCAATTTCAAATGTAGATAGAAAAGAGAGTGAGTGAAACAGTTAGAGTTACGGAAATGAATTTATTTGGAGACGGTACTGACAGTTTCGTCAGTTTTAAATAAATATATACACTTTTTAATTTCTTTAAAACATCACTATTTTACACAAAAAGAAAACTAACAGTTTTTTTTGCTTCTTATTGCTTTAATCATCTCCAACTGCTCTTTGTTTCTGAAAGCTTTATTAGAAAAATATATGATGAATATATGTGTAAAGTCCAGTTTCTTATTTACTTTATAGGACAGAATGAGAAATGTAAAATTATGTCAAACGCTATTAAGCCTTAGCCAGTTTTAGTTTATATATACAAAGACATGGAAGGCGTTTAAACTTGAAAAATTATTGACTACAATGCTTAAAGACAAATTGCTCGAAAATGTAAAACACAAAACCGCCTTACATAAATCTCAATCTTTGAAAATTTAATGTATGTATTGCACTTACATACCTTTTGAAGTGTCCAACAACTTTCTGAAAGCATTCCGAGTGTTTGGAAAAGTCCGTAATGTCAAAGGGCACTAGAAGGACGTCATCATCTTTTAACGAACCTTGGACTTAAAATGGAAAAATTAATTTAGGTGAATGAAAACCTGGGCTAATCAATTACCTACGTCATTGTTTTAAAAGTACTTATTTCACAGGGCTAGATCGTCGTATCAAATAGTTCTCCGAAGCTGTTCTATCTTTGGAAGCAAAATTATAAAATTTAACTTTTTCACAGTGCAATTACAGATTAAAAACAAAATATAAGGTAGTGAGTGGTCAACCACAAAGTATTACCCCCTCTCCACAAAAACAAACAATTTATAAACTTATAAGTCAGACAGCTTTAAAACAAAATATTCAATAAATACCTCATCGGAAACAAATTGAATGTGCATAAATAAGTGCCAGACATTTTGCAATTTTCTCAGTATTACTAACGTAACAATTTGCCCTTTCAATCTCAATACTTACAAAATATTCTAGTCTTACTATCAAAGTTTCTTAGTTCAGAATAAGCAATCATATCAGAAACAAAACAATTTTAAAATAAGAAAATATATTACATAAAAGTATCAAGACCCTCCGCTATATTAATTGACAAATAGAAATATAACCGTCAAAAACTAAAAGTGTTGGCTCTGGTGCTACAACTGTCAATAACTAAAAGTGTTATGTTAGTTCTGGTGCTATATCTTCAATAGCTAGAAGTGTTTCTTCCGGTGCTATAACCGTCAACAACTAAAAGTGTTTGTTCTGGTTCTATAATTGTTAGTAACTAAAAGTATTATTTCTGTTGCAATAACTATTAATAACTAAAAGTGTTGGTTCGGGAGTATAACTGTCAATAATTAAAAGCGTTGGTTCTGGTGCTATAACTGTCAGTAATTAATAGTTTTGATTATGGTACTATCATCATTATCATCTGCCACTCGATTTCTTAAGGAACATAGAGCCGAAATCACTGCGGTTTCTGTAACAAACTGGTTTTTAAGTGAGTAGGTTGTTAGCCCACTGCACGACCCCCAACCGGGAGGACCTTTTCTCAGCCCACCGAAGGGAATCGAAAGCCTGATTTAAGCGTTGTAAATCCGGAGACACACCGCTGTACTAGCGGGGGCTGATGGTACTATACCCGTCACTAATTAGTGATGCTGTTTCTTTCGCTACATCCATCAGTAACTCAAAATGCTGGTTTTAGTACCAGACCTTTCTGTGATTAACAATGTTGGTTCTCTTCTCTAACTGTCAGAATGGGAAATTCTGTTTCTGGTGTTACAATCTCCAACAATTCGAAATGCATATTATGGTGTTTTAACCTTTTTAAAATGACACTGTTTTTTCTAGTGCTATAACTGCGAGTAACTAGCAGTGCTGTTTTTTTTTCTTACTATATCAGTTAGTAGCTGACGATGCTGTTTCTAATTCTATAAACGTCCTTCACCAACAACACTGCTTCTGGTGCTGTAACTTGCTAATTCCATTATTTATTAATCAGTTTTGTTGTTTAATGTTTTCGTACCTGATGATTGCGAGTTAACGTGCTAAAGTATCACATATTTATGTTTTAATTTTACAAATAATAATTTATAGTATTTGCAGTAAATGTTACACTAATGCATCATTCTAGTTATATTCTAGGATTTTTGTTTATTGGTATGTATATGTAAAGATAGTATGTTTTCACGTCACCAGAAAATTCACAACTTCTCAATTTCTTTAATTTCTGATGGATAAGAGATTGCTATAGACAAACAAAGATGTTATTTACGTCTTGTTAACACAAGTCTCATTTTTAAGAATGTGATTTCTTTTTTTTATTTTAATAATACTAACCTATACACTCTGTCTTTATGGCCTCCAACTTGTCTACATTTCTTCCAGACAAAGCTAGTCTGACTCCATATTTAGCCAGCTCGTAAGCTAATGCTTCTCCAATTCCACTAGAAGCCCCTGTGATCCATGCAACTTTACCACGTAACTCAGCTAATAAAAAGTCATATACATCAATATATATTCACTTTAACATTTACTAACATGAACTTTGAAGTTTACCTTTAGGAATAATCAGCTGACGTGGATGACAAGAGCACTTTGGTAAAACTGACAGTATTAAAACATATATGTATAGTGGTTTGTGTCTCTCTGCATCGTTCAGAAACTGTTTGCAACAATTCACAAACACAATTTTATGAATATATTTTGAAATTTTTTTTCAGTGTATTTCACATTTCTGAGTGGACAGACACTGTGAAAGTTATTGACACCAAGTCTGTTGTCAATTGTAGAAAAACGTTGGTCAGCGATGGTATTGAACTTAGTGTTAAAAATTGAAACACACAAGACAGATAACACTGAGGTACTTTGAACTTCTTTTTGAACAAATAGGATAATGATGATCTCACAAACAGGTGTATTGACCTATCTGCTGAAATCTTAGAGGTAGACAAAAAACTTCCAATTAACCACAACAACTGATGTCGGGTAATGTATCCAATATCATGCTGGTATAATACGTGTTCTCATAATAAGATGAAAACACATACATGATGATCGTTGTTGAGATAGGATTTCCCGATTGACCATTTTAGGTAAGAGTAAAGATGTCGGGATTTATATGATACGTACAGCTCTTTCTTAGAATATTATCAAAACTTTATAAGTCAGAAACTTACTGTAATAACAAAGTGGGTTTTCCGATAACCTTTTTTAGCGTTATCTTAAAACATTTTAAAAGTAATGGTGAAAAATATGCTTGAAGTGAATTTAATCTACGATCCATTTTGTGTTTTGTATCTAACTTATTAGCTATGAAGACAAATAATTAATAGATCTATCTCAACGGAAAATGTTTTTATCATAATTTATGGTAAATAGTGAGTGGGTTTTGCGTTTCATAGCCCAAAGCAACAAGGCTATCTGCGCCTGTTGTCTAGTGCTATTTTTTGTGTAGTGTGTCTGACTGTGTAAAATTATATTCTTTGTATGGTTTCTTCATTAAGAAAAAAAATTGTAATGGTTATTGCTATCAACATGATTGTTGTGAATTAGAAAACAAACTAGATACGTATAGCATAAACTTTTTATAAATGAACATATAAACCAATATACTATTTTTCTAGGCTCCCTTATCATAATTGTTATTTTCACCATGTGCACAGTTACATTGTAAAATTAACAACACAATTCCAATGGCTTTATTACGCTGTTACTTATTATATAGGCATAGTGTGTGAACGTTAGAACCTTATCTTGTGACCTTCTAATTCTGAACAATTATATACTAAAAAATAATCATACAACTCTGAGGACTTCATTACATCGTCTTTTAAGCACAGTTTCAAATGTTAAGCCCTTATCTGGCGAACTTCAGCTTCTGTGCTATTATATAGTAAAAGTAATACTACAATCCCAACAACATTACTGCAACATCTGAAAACGTTATTAAAATCTTACCTGCATTCTCAAGATGGCTGGTATGGGTATTAAAACTTTAATTAAAGTAAAGTACGGAACAACATTCCGACCTTTTAAATCTTCACCAACCGTCTTGAGAATACATTTTACTTCAAGTGGCTTTTTCGTCATCATGAATAACACTACCTGGTGACCTCCCATATCTTTCAGCCCACATGAGTGTTAGATCTCCATCTGCATGAAAATAAAACCACTTAAACCACAAGACCACAAAGAGTAATATAATAAGACAGATTAACCACATCCATTCAGCATCCATGTTACCGACAGACAACGAATACTGTTTGCTGTGTTTAAAATTCTCCTCTGCATAGTTCGGTAAAAATAGTTCTATTGACGTAAAACTACGTCAGTCACATGTTTGGCTGTTGTGAACAGGGTAAAGGTTAACACTTGTATGATCATTAAAAGTTACAACACTGGTGGTGTTAGTTAACTGTTACAGCTTCAAAGAGAAACGTGCATAAATAAAATAAACTTCTTGAATATCCTGTTCATTCAGTCCCAGTGTTTATGGTTTTGACTATTTGATCCAGTTTTTCAAAAGTGACACCCCGTGTAAACGGTTAAGTATTATAAAACTCTACATATATTGATATGTACTGTGTAAATAGAATTTCTTTTAATTTTAGGTTAATTACATTGATCTAAATGTATTTAATCTGTTGACATTTACACACGTAGTATTTCTTACACTGTCAGTGTCATAAGTTATATCATTAAACGAGAACACTGTTGATAACATTCAGTTAATACATATAATATTACCAGTTAATGAACAAAGAAACTTTGATACCGTACTAGCTTCACGAAGGTTTTCCTTTCCAATACTTCCACTGTAATTGGTGTATTGACAAATTTGTCTTGTGAAACATTTTAGTTTCAAATAATATCATGCAAGTATGGTGAACTTGTCATACGTATTGCTGTGTTTAGGCACGGTCAAATGTTATGATTTACTATCCACTTTTAGATTTCTGTAATATTTTATAGATTCCACCCATCAAACTGCCATCAAGGAAATTGCCACCCGTGTGAATGGCCCAACTAGATATTTTACCGGTTTCGATTCTACCCGTACAGAGTTAATTATTTCAACTAATTTTGTTTTTTCATTGAAGTAATACAAGGCTTAGTTTTTGGAAAATTACCTGCCAAGCTTAATTGTTTGGTTTAAAATTTATGATAAATACTACTCAAAAGTTGTTTTTGACGCTCACTACATAAATCTACGATGGACATATTAAGAGGAATGTATGAAAAAACACACACTTTACAGCCGATATGATGTTTATCAAGGGTCATCGGACATTCCAAGTTTTAACCCTTTATTTTTTTGCCCCAATCAGAAACAGTGAAATGTTTTAAACGGTTCTAGTTAGTCTGTTTTCCAATGCGAATTAAGCATGTACCTTTTGTCATTATATATGGTTCGTTTAAATGTTTTGCTTGGAAAATCGCCTGACAAAGACATATCACATGAAGCAGTGATCCTTCTGTTTCTGCTGCGCTTTGTTACCTTAGCCTGTCGTTAGATGGCTACAGAAATGGAGATACGAAAACTTGCACACAGTGAAAAAGAGAAAACAAAGAAGCACTTTTGTTTGAGTAGGTTCATAATAAACTAGACACGTTTTTGTTTTAGTTGTTAAATATATAAGTATTGAAACGTTTTGCATGTCTTCCTTTTAAAACACAATACAATAAACGTCAGCTTGTTTTGCAAATGCCAACGTGTATCATCGTAATTTAAACTGTTTCTTCCGAGGTCCGGCATGGCCAAGCGTGTTATGGCGTGCGACTCGTAATCTGAGGGTCGCGGGTTCGCATCCCGGTCGCGCCAAACATGCTCACCCTTTCAGCCGTGGGGGCGTTACTATGTGACGGTCAATCCCACTATTCGTTGGATAAAAGAGTAGCCCAAGAGTTGGGGATGGGTGGTGATGACTAGCTGCCTTCCCTCTAGTCCTACACTGCTAAATTAGGGACAGCTAGCACAGATAGCCCTCAAATAGCTTTGTGCGAAATTACAAAACAAACAAACAAACAAAAACAAAGTTTATTCTGTTTTAGTATTTATTCTTTATTTGGTATTTGAGTCTATATAAAGTATATAAAGAAATGAACATAAACAAACTCAAAATTAAAGAAGCCTTACTTATACAACAACTTAAACCCAAAATATTTTCTCAACCCAAACGAGCCGTTTTTACATATATATTTTTCTACAAGTGGGTTTTCTCGACATCACTGAAGTGAGGTATTATTATCGGAATGCTTGATTTATGATTTTATAATTTCATTTATTCTTATTTGTTAAAGAAAGGTCATTGATAATCTAACAATCAATAAATATACATCTTGGAAAATGTGAAAATTTTATGTTATGTTTCTCTCATCCAAACGATTACACGTTAAAATTTCGCAACACAAAAGTATTCTGCATAGATAAATTTAATGTTAGGGTAACTGAAGGATTTGTAATTTGTTCAGTATATTTAATATTATGTTACTGTAATACTGCTGAGTAAGCTAAAATTTATAAAATCAGTCCACACTTTATCATTAAATTACCAGTGTCGTGAGTAGCAGTAGAGAGTAATATTTATCACGTGCAAATATTTGTCAGTAGTTTATGAACAAAACAGTCGAAACTTAAAGTAAAAATAATAATATGTCGTAATATAGTTTTACATATATATACATATAAACGAACTACTAGTATAATAATATTAAAGTTCAATGTTATTCAGATTCTGGTTAAAAGGTTCTCCACTTCATACCGAAATTCTGTAGAAGGTTCTCTTCCAGTTATCTTTCGAATGTCTTCTTCCACATGTTCTAATCTCTTTTTAGCTTCATCATACGCAAACTGAATTGCCGCAAGTACTCCAATTTCCGCAACCATTTTAGAAGCACACTGGTCTTCTTTCAAAACCACCACCAGAGCACCAACCGGCTTGCGCGTTTCAATTTATTTTAATATAATATAACTTATATTTACAACATTATATTAAATTTAAACTTTATGCTAATTTGTTAGTGGAAACATTCTAGATATTGTCAAAAGGTTTTTTGGGGTCTCAAAATTTTAATTAATAATACCTCGAATGACTTCTAGTGTCTTAACTTCACTGTCTTTGTTTCGAACGATGTCGACAACTGGGTTTCGTTTACTTAATATCAAGGTAGAATTCCTAGAAATAGCTACGCAAGGGCTATCTGTGCTTTGCAAGCCACAGGTTTATAAATATGATTTTTATGTTCGTAAGAGTACGTAAAAAAAAATAGTTTTACTTGAAGAAACAAGAACAGGAAAACGACAGTACCAATATTATTGTATTACATAAAATACAAAAAAATTGATTATAACTCTTTCTTCACTTTAAATTATTTTATTTTAACAATTTAATTTACATTTTTACTTTTATTTAGATTAATATTAATGTTAATACTAATAAAATGGAAAAATGAGACTCGTTCTTCATACCGCTATGTACAAAATATTGTACTCTAAATCGCTAACTAACTTGCATCAGTCTCACTAACATGTGGCTGAGCAGAGCTTGTTAGTTAGATTGCTCGATTCGCATTCCCGTTATTCTATTTTAGTGACCAGGATTTAGTGTTAACTAGCTCTCTTTTTCCTATTCTATCACTTCTGAATTAATTATGGCTATTGAGGAAAGTCTTCGAATAGTTTCGCGCGAAATTCAACAAGCACTAATATATAACATGTAAAATTGACAGATCACCCCTTGGTGACTTGTTGAAACGTTTGAGAGTTTATGACGATACAAATCAGATTTCAATACTAGCGGTAAGCATGGCACAGATGACCCATTGTATAGCTTTGTGCCTACTAAAATAAACAAAAAAAAAGAGATTAATTGGAAATAATTATTTATTCTACCATTAAGGTACACTTTTCAATGTGATTATAAGTTGTACGAGAAAAGTAAATAAGCAGTTTCAAAATAAAAATTAAAACAACTGTCAAAAGTCTGCAAATAATTTAATGATAATAGTTTGGAACAAGGGGCATGTCACTGGGGCTCACAAACGCTGGAAACACTCAAGCATTTAATGTCTTTGAAATTAACGACATTCGTTGGTGGTGCCACGTCCTTCCACCAGAAAACAGAAAAACTATTAAAGTTTCAACAAAATAATTTACATTACACAGTGTGGGAGAAGAACACACAAACGTTTTATATATATATTTCAGAGAGTACACTAGTCCTCTCTATAGAGGAGTGCAATGAAAACAAATGGCCGTCACTATTGTAATAATATATAAACTCAGACGAAGGTTATACTCCAACAGTCAACTTATGACTAACATGAAGGCAATTTCTTAAATTATATCCAATTCCTACTTTCTTCCATAACGTTTCAACTTAAAATCGTAAGAAATATCTGTTGCAAATGACTGTCAATTAATTAATCATGTGAAACACTATATAAGAACATAATAGTTTGGTTTGAAAGTGGGTAACAAAAAGTACCCCTACCTCAACTAGTTTTTGAGGCTACCTCTTACTACAAAGTTATCCAGAGCATCGTCCAGTGTATACCATGTTTTAAGCAAATGCGTATTGAATGTTTAAAGTTTATACAAAGCTATAGGTGAGGTAATAATGAATACTGTAGTAATATGTTGTATTACAAATAACCTGTGTGAAAATTAGGATTTTTAAATTATTTATCATTGCATCTATCCCAACATTTTCTTGAGTTCATAACCTGAACAAAGAACAGGTACTTCAGCTTACTCATTCACTAAATGTTTGGACCATGTACAACGTGTATCAATTAAGATCGTTGCAGTACCAGTGAGATGACCCATGCCAGTGATGACAAATCTGTTTACAAATAAACGCCTACAATGACTTATCATCAAGAACTAGTCATTCCAGGTGTTATTTTCGTTTAGTGTGAGGTCCAACAAATCCCGCATTTGTTTTATGCAATTAGGATCTGGTTTTGTGGAGGCATTTCCATTTCTTATAGACCTCATGGGCTTTTTTTCTTTGTCAAATAAGAATAACCTTTCTTTGATGTTGAATACTAGTTTTCTTGAAATATGAAATTACACCCAATGAACTTCTCTCCAAAGGGCATAACATGATGGAGTAATATACTGTGGCATATTTACTGTTACAGGACTTCATCAACTGTTGTTATGATATGCACCACCCTACAAAAATTTTACATCCCAAATAACCGGTGAGTTTTCTACATGTTTGACTGTTGGCACAGAATATCCCTTTTGCAAACTTTCATTTACTTTTATGTTAATGTATACATAGTATTTTAAGCCTGGATTCAAAGCACTTATACCATGTTCCAGTGAAAAGGATACGTGTTATTTCAAAAAAGCCAGTTTCTTTGCTACATTATATTTTGAAAGTATGAGCTTTATTGTTCTTACATTTCGCAAAAGATCACGTGGTAGGTATCGTAACTAGGCTGTAAAATGAAATTTATCTCATTAAACGGCAGTCAGAAGGAACAGCATAGAAAATAGATATTTGTTTATATTAGGTAAAATCAAAGAATCCGTCAATGCTTTATAGTTCCTCTTTGGATGAGTTAAAGAATCTCGTACTAGAATGCTACCTCCATCATGCATAACAGAAAGCAAAAAATAACTGTTATTTAATCAACCACCACTTATACTACAAACATAAGAGTATTTCTGGGCGCCAGAGATCTTAACTTTGACTTGTTAGACGAACATATTCTTCTCCAGATACAAGGTTGTACTTGTTGAGAGAAAGGGAAGATGCAATATTAAGTCTCTTCTGGAACAAAGACTCTTTCGGTGCAATGAATCTGTTCAACTGTTTTCAGAGCAAGTTGAATCCATTGTGAAAAGGTCAAATTTACACCAACGGTTTTTTTTAAGTTCTGCATCAAGGCAACTGCTAAACATACGTTTGTATCTCAGTGAACTAAACATCTGATCTGAGGAGCTCGGATTGTCTTCCGAGCCTACTCTTAACATAAGTGGTTCAGATTTCAACGCATCTTTTGATATATATATATATTTAACTGTAGTGTTTGACACTTCACTTTTTGCAGAAATTTGCTAATTTATATAATGGTATTAATCCATGTTTTACTTTATCTGAAACAGATTAATTTAAATTAATTAATCTGAATTAAAATTAAATTAATTTTTTTTAAATTAAAAAGTTAATTTCACAGATTTCAAAGAGATAACTATTGTCAATTCTGACATTCTTAACTTTCGCCTTTTAGAATTTATTCACAACAGACTTATGATATATTAGGTATTAAAGTATACACGCTTTCTTATATTAGCATTATCACTATTTTTAATATTTAACAATAAAGACTAATTTATGCACAGTAATGTAAAGTATCAGATTCCAATATAACATGCTTACCAATTGAAACTATGTTGCATATTTTCTTTCTACGACTAAACGTGTCTTTCGTCCTTATGAAGACTGACCTATTTCAAACGACTACACTATTGGTTTGATTCATATTTATCCAAAGTGTGCACAAACAGCCTTTTGATAGCTAAATTGTTTCTTGAGAAATGTTGACACATAAAATCGTTATTTTCATATGAAATGAAGAATTGCTCCTCCTATTAATGGATTTTATCAAAAAGCTTAAATAAACTTTTATTACTGACTTCAAGTGTAAGTTCTGGAAATAAAAGATGGAACGGAAATCTTGTGGAGAAAACCAACAATATTATGGAAAGAGAAATTAATTACTTTTAATGAGGCAGATTTAACAGGAAATTTTCAAATTCCTTTATGGGCCATCAAACATAAATAACGAAATCAATTACAAACCACGATTGTTGAAATAACATTAATAAACGAGGTTAATTAACAGTAGTGTTGTCGAGTCAGAGTGGATCTAAACGCTGTTCCTCATATTCATAATAAGAAACCAAATTTATCTGGTAACAAAATAAGATAAAAAAAGGAATCGAACACAGAATATGTTACGCAAACATGTCACGATATAAATTCCTGTACATACTTACTGCGATCAAAATGTATAACAATTAATGATACATAAATATTTTAAATAAAACAGCATAATTTAGTCTTGTTCATACCATTTCATCAAACTTTAAGACAGTTTTACCTTCTGAAGAAAGTGATATTTATTACTGTGACAAGTAATAAATTGAAAAGAATGGTTGAAGAGAGATCCGTACTTCATCTAAGTTGTTGGCTAATGCAACCGTCATTAACTGGGCACAGCGAGATGTAGGAATTCGTTTGTCTGTCTCCTTCTGTTTTTTATTAAGTACCTACAAGATACTGGTTGACCATAATGTGTTTTAATCTATCTAGCATTCTTCTTAAAAAGAAATCTGTCCATTTGGGCTTCTTGTTAAGTACGACAATAATACACATAATATTTTAAAAAAACGAATATTTACATAAATATCTAACATATGAAATTACTTAATAAATTCTCGTATTTTTAATTCTTCAAAAGCAAAATTATCATTTAGATACCTTTTTCGGTAACAAAACAAAAAAAACATGGAAAAAAATAAAACTCTTACCTAAATTTTTAACGACTCCCAAAAATAGCACAGTGTATCAATTTTACTAAGTTCTATTATATTCTTTAAGATATACTAGAGGTAATCTAGTCTGGTGAGGAAGCTACTGTTTATGAAACCCATCTTTCTGTGCTTGTAACATTAAGTCAAAAAGTTAAGACAAATAATAATTTTGCTTCTTGTCATACACTTGTAGCAGATACTGTTCCAACTAAATACAACCACCTTACCTCTCCTGGGATCCCTGTGAAAGATCGTTCTGTCAAGTTTGAGAATACTGACTCAAGACAAACTATTGTGACAAACACTCCTTTAGCTTCAAATTCTGTTCTCAAACACTCCAAATATCCATGAATATAATAACAAAACATTTACGTTACGCTAAACTACATCGAGGAAATGAAGCTTCATTAATGCACCACTTAATATATATGTGATAAAACAAGTATAATTTAGTGTAATTTTTAACAAATATTTACGTTCTAATAGGTGTCTGCATGTTTCCTAACAGCAAAGCCACATCGGGCGATCTGTTGAGTTCACCCACTAAAGGGAATCGAACCTCTTATTCCATATATTTGGTTTAATTCTGAGGTGTGGCTGGAAGCTTGTCACACTTCGTCGAACAAAAGTTGTTGTTTATTTTATTGTTAACAAACCACAACATGAGCCACTTCATGCCTTCTTTTCAGCAAGAGGGATCTCATTCCAAACCATAGCCTTCAGGTTGAAGGTGATGTCACTGATTTTCATTGACTGTTATAAACATCTTCTATGAGAAATCCCCTGCTTTGGCTTTTGGTTATTATATTTATCAAGGATCACCGGACGTTCCAAGATTCAGCTCCATATTTTTTGCCCCAATCAGAAACAGTAAAATATTTAAAACGGTCACAGTTAGTCTATTTTCCAATGTGAGTTCAGCATGTACCTTTTGTCATTGTATACGGTTCTTTTAAATTTTGCTTGGAAAATCAACTGACAAAGACAAATCACATGAAGTAGTGATCCTTCCGCTTCTGCAGCACATTATTACCTTAGCCTGTCGTTAGGTGGCTACAGAAACTGAGATACAAAATCTTGCACAACAGTGAAAAACAGAAAAAGAGAAGTTCTTTTCTTTTGAGTATGTTCAAAATAACTTAGAAACGTTTTAGTTTTTATTAGTTTTAAATTATTATAAAACACAATACAATAAACGTCAGATTGCTTAGCAAATGCACAACCTGTTTTATCGTAATTTAAACTGTTTTCTTTGAATTTCACGCAAAGCTACTCGAGGGCCATCCATAATTGAGAGTTGTAAGTCTTGAAGGAAGGCAGCTAGTCATCACCACACTTCGCCAACTGTGGAGCTACTCTTTTACTAACGAATAGAGGGATTGACCATTACATAATAACGCCCCTACGGCTGGAGGGCGAGCATGTTTTGGTGTGACGGGAATTCGAACCCGCTACCAGTAGAGCTCTTTAACCACCTGGCCATGCTGTGCCTGTCCGGGTCTGTCACAATGTGAAAGGAAAAAAACATCCTAGTTTCTTTTCACTCTGAGATTTTTGACACCAAGAAGTAACAAAACGGTCTTTCAATTTATGTATAGACCACAGGTGTTAAATCAAGAACCATTTTCCATTTGTTTGTTTTTTCTGATAATAAAATTAAAAATCGACAGCACTGAACTCAGCATGAATTACTTCTTATTAAACGTTCACTTTTTGCAAACTACTAGCGAGAATATTTCCTTTTTTCTTGAACGTGTATGAAAACATAAATTTAGTAGTTTGGAATAGTTTTAATATTACGTTTGATAAGTATAATGGACTGACAATTTTGAAACTTCTCTTGTTTTGTTCTTCAAAAAATATATACTCTGAAGAACAGAATGGGGTTTTACAGATATATTTCTTTGACAAGGAGAGCTTACATAGAGTCCTTTAAGATATTTTGTTGCACGAGAACCACATGAATAATGACCTATTATAGCAATTATTACTCGCTGACAGGTTACTCCAATGGAGCAGAAGGAACAGAAAAATTCCGTTTGTTTTTCTTCTTAGTACCTCTCTTGTTAGATGCCGGGATTCGACTATCTACCCTCTACTCATGCACGTACATGTTTATTCGAGGAGATAGAAACACCACTAACATTGTGAAATGTACAAGTATATATTTTGCAAGCTGTTCAGTTAACACGTGTGACAACTCATCATTTCACAGAATCCAAATTAAATGCGCAATTTAATTTAACGCATGTACTATCTATTTTGTTTGTTTGCTTATTTTTAACCCAGCGCAAAGTTACAAGAGGGCTATCTGCCCTAGCCGTCCCTAATTTAGCAGTATAAAACTAGAGGAAAAGCAGCTAGTCATAACAACCCACCGCTAACTCCTGGGCTACTTCTTTACCAACAAATAGTGAGATTGATCATCATATTATAACGCCACAACGGCTGAAAGGGCAAGATTATTTATTGTGACGAGACTCGAACCTTCGACCCTCAGTTTACGAGGCAAGCGCTTTAACCGTTGCTGTTTTGTGTAACAAATGTAGAATATCCTATGTCTATAATCTTCAGTTGCACGAATATCAACTGAATATAAATAGTTAAAGTGGTCTGTTTCACCGTAACTTAGATACAGACAATTTACGTCAACGTCTACATTCCAGTTTTCTAGATCAGTCTATTTTTTTTACTAAGGAATATACCAGAGGATAATATATTATCATCTTCCTTTGCTAGTTACAAACCTAAAGTCTCGGCACTAAAACAGAAATGTGACAAGGTACTCCAGAGGAAATTTTAATATACTGGTTATCTTAATTTTTAATTAAGTTTCTTTTTTAATGTTTGCTATACCTTATTTTTGCCGGACTTGTAAGAATCATTCGTTTATACCTTTTAAATTAAAATAATTCAGAAAATGCCAATATGTCCACTGCTGCGAATTGGAATACAATTTATCAAACAGTCCGTTTTTCTGATATGCGTAAATGTACAAAATATACAACACTATCTGTTGTTAATCAAATCTACAGTCACAGAATGAGTGGGTGAGAGCACTGGAAAATACACGTCTCAGCCACAGTGAAAGAGTTGATATGCTTATTTCAATGAACATTTTGTAGCCTCTGGTGAACATTAAGAGTTTGTTGCTTTTTGTTGATACAAAAAGAAAATACAAAAAACACCACAGTTTTTAATTAAGCATTTTTGCTGAAATTTTGTATATGAGTATATGGAGTGAATGCTGATTGTACTGAGTGCAAAGTCATCTTCAATTTAAAATTTAGAACACTTTTCTTCACCTGAAAAATGATCATACATCATATACATAATCTTTTAAAAAACTCCAACATAAATATTTGTTTTGTTTGTTTGTTTGGGAATTTCGCGCAAAGCTACTCGAGGACTATCTGTGCTAGCCGTCCCTAATTTAGTAGTGTAAGACTAGAGGGAAGGCAGCTAGTCATCACCACCCACCGCCAACTCTTGGGCTACTTTTTTACCAACGAATAGTGGGATTGACCGTCACATTATAACGCCCCCACGGCTGGGAGGGCGAGCATGTTTAGCGCGACTCGGGCGCGAACCCGCAACCCTCAGGTTACGAAGCGCACGCCTTAACGCGCTAGGCCATGCCAGGCCCCAACATAAATATAAAATGTTCTTTTATCAATATTATACTTTATTATTTTTTCTGTCCTAATACTATACATATTACATCAATTTAACCAACCTCGTATATACCATGAAAAGATCCAAAGTAGTACTTATCTATTTAATTTTGAAACATATTTTCATTAAATTTTCATGAGAAAGAAACACAGAATTGGTTTCATATTTCTGAAATATTGAAATAAAAAGTTTTACATGTAAAATTCTGGTTGTGTTAGATATGAATATAACGTTAACAACTTTTCTTGTTTTATGTGTCTGATACAGCCTCCCATCTCTGTCTGCGTCGGGATTTTGTTGCAGAAAACCTGGGAGAGTTATGGTGCATTTTACCTCTATACCAATTTCTGAGTAATGTCATTTTATTTACTACATGACATTCAGAACTAATAACGAGCACTTCCTCTGATCCTTTTTCAGGCCTGGCATGGCCTAGCGCGTTAAGGCGTGCGCTTCGTAATCTGAAGGTCGCGGGTTCGGTCAATCCCACTTTTCGTTGGTAAAAAAATAGCCCAAGAGTTGGCGGTGGGTGGTGATGACTAGCTGCCTTCCCTTTAGTCTTACACTGCTAAATTAGGGACGGCTAGCACAGATAGCCCTCGAGTAGCTTTGTGCGAAATTCCAAAACAAACAAACAAATCTACAACTAATAAATAGATGAGAATTTCGCAACACAGGTTTAAGAGTATCAGTTACGTACTTTCCAAATATAAATTTAGCTTAAACAAAAGTCGATATTAAAATAAATATGTAATTCTAAATCCGTTACACATTCCCCTGAAATCTAACTATTAACTCATATGACTCAGTTATATTAAAATGACTTTGAATATCTAAATATGTAAGCCATGTAAAAACAAACCACAGTCGATATAAATTCATGTTGAAATGGAATCTATCAGAATTACATTTATAAATTGTTTGGTAATTTGTAGTTATTGTGATACCGTCGAAAACCGATCGATTTTGAGAAAGGTATGCACAGTACTTTCTGACACAAGATATTCATAAGCTCAGGTCTTAAAGATGTGTTCAGATTGAGATTTAGAACTTGCATGATTGAGGGTATCGTCTGTACTTACTGGCATTGGAAAACAAAGAGGTACTTATCAACTTGGGAAAACAAGAGCAGAATCGAATGCAGGGACTTGGTTTGTAATGATGTGATAAAGCTATGATTTTTTAAAAATATAACATATATAATCATCTGTACTTAAACACAAATAATTTTGAGCTATGTGAAACTGGGATATAATGTTCAGAACTTTTCAGATAAACATTGCAGCTTTTTCCATAAAACAAATCTCGTAGATAAACAACCACCATCACATAATTATTATTAAACACACACACAAAAAAAAAACATAATGCATTCAGAGGCATTGTTTATTCCTACCCAACATACCTGGGATTTTCCCGTTACAAGCACAACGGGCGTCTCGTGAACCTCCACTTGAACAAAAGGAACAACAGTGATATAAACCAGAGTGCCTTTTTCCAGGCGGATAAACAATCAGCGAAAACGGACTTCCCTAGGAAGAACAAGGAATATATCTGTACTCACTGTAGCGAATGGGTTTAATGGAAATAATCGGATTTTTTATTTGTATTATCCATGGTTCAGTTTATCAAATGTGTTTGTTCTATTTTATTTTCATATTTTTAAACTAAAATGTATACTTAAGTAAAATATCACGTTTTACTTGTTTACGTATTTGGTTGCTAATACTTGGATTTAACCAGTTATCGTTGTTATTATTACAGCACGTCTATACAGTGTTTGGGATCGGCGATCACGTCCGTATACAAGTTAAATACGTTTTGGGGTGTTTGCATTGAATTAATAACTACTTGAACAAACTCAAGTCATTTTATTGTTAAAATAAATACATATTTCGCATAAGTGGTTATAATTATTAAATTATTACACTGTTTTGAGATCGACTGTGGGATTGTCTGAATAGATGAGAATTCCAACAAATTGATTCACTGTTTTATTGAAATATTCGTATGCATGATTTTTTTTACTTATGTTAATGGCACTATATAATTAAATTTGATATATTTAAAGATCTGGTGCTTAGTAAGAACACGTACACAATGTAGGATAACAATACAGGGACCAAATGACTTTAGCTTTGAAAACACTTTCTTTTACAATATATATTTTCATGTTATAGGATGGGGGTATGGGGTATGATGATTAGGCCAGTGGAGTCACAATCTCCGGATCGATGATTCGAGCTTCCGTCACGGAACATGCCCTGAAAACCATGGGGACTTTAAAATGTTACGTTCAATCCAATTAGTCTTTAGATAAAAAAAAGTAGTCCAAGAAGTAGTGCTGAGTAGTTTTGACTAACTGCTTTCCTTCTTGTCTGGACCCAACATGGTCAGGTAATTAGGGTGTTTAAACTCGTAATAGGAGTGTCGCGGATTCGAATCCCCGTCACACCAAATATGATCGTCCTTACAGTCCTGGGAGCGTTATTATCCTACGGCCAATCCTACTATTCGTTGGTAAAAGAGTAGCTCAAGAGTTGGCGGTGGGTGGTGATGACTAGCTGCCTTCCCTCTAGTCTTACACTGCTAAATTAAGGACGGCTAGCACAGATAGTCCTCGAGTAGCTTTGTGCGAATTTACAAAACAAACAAACAAACTGATCCTTTTTCAAACCCATGTCCACTACGTCAGTATGGTAACGTTAGATGCGAGAACCAAACTATTGCTACGTTTTTCTTAAATAAAGTTCTATAGTTCACAAGCAGTTCTAGTAATACTTTGACGTTTAACTCATAATTTAAGATTAAATCACTTATATAAATTACCCTCATTAGTACAGCGGTAAGTCTACAGATTTACAAGATTAAAATCAGCGGTTCGAATCCTCTTAGTGGGTTCAACAAATATCCAACTGTGGCTTTGCCCATAAAATACACACAATCATTTGAATAAATACAATACAGTATTTTCAAAATAATCGAGTGATATGTTATGTTTGAAATGTGTGGTAATTAAGTGGCTTTTATATATATTTTAACTGGGGAGAGGAACCTAGGGCTTTCAATATCATGTATCCAGTATCTGTTCTGTTCGTACAACATTTTTTTTTTTTCAAATTAAGTTAACGTACTGTGCAAGAGTCTATCGGTTATTGTTGTTGTGTTTCAGTATTTGTGCATGGAGTTGGCTTGTGTGTTTTGTTTTCTTTAATTTCGCACAAAGCCATACGAGGGCTAACAGCTCCAGTCATCGTTAATTGAAAAGTGATTGACTTGAGGGAAGGCACCGACCGAATCAATCATTCTTGGGTTGTTATTTTAGCAACGAATAGTGGGACTGAGAGCACTTTATAACGTCCCACGGCAGAAAGGTACCGCATGTTCGTTGCAACAGAATTTTCAACTCGCATTCTTCAGATTGCGCATCAAGCGCCCCCTAATCACGAAGCCTTGGCAGGCCAAAAAAAATAATTAAATTTTGTCTTTTTGAAAAATTCAACGGCTTCCAGATATTTTCGAAGTATCACTCACAACATACACATGAGAAGCCTTTGTTAACGTTATTTTACTACTTCTATCAACAACGACTGCAAGTAACGATAATATAATCATAATATTTACCAGTAATATAGTATGAACATTAAATATTGTAAAAAGAAAGTTAATTTTTTGCTTTTCTGTATGAATAAACATGATAAAGAAAACGTGAATTAATAGAAACAAGTAATTGATTTTTAAACGTAAGCGTTTGAAGTTAAACATAAAGCTACACAATAATTGCGCTATGTGTGGTCAGATTACCACGGCTATCGGTAAACATAGCGCTGTACCAGTGGGAGAACCAGCTCAAACCTCGTGCACTCTGATTCACAACTAGACCTCGTCCATCAATAGAAAAATGTCGTGCTGTTTCAACGACAATAAAAATAAAAAGCTATTTCTTGTGACTTACACATTTTCTTGGTCACTAAGCTCGATAAAGAAATTATGTAGAACAAAAAAAAACACGAAAAATTTTAACAACTAAATATGATTAATGCTCATTTTGAAGAGAAGTGAAGTAGGGCCCTAAATTGCACTAATTTTAACTCAAGATGGTATATTTTAATAACTGACCCCATTAGTATGTCAGAGGTAAGCTGTTAGGCTTGTAATGCTAAAACTGGCTTTCATCACAGGCGGTAGCCATAATACAGATAAACCATTTCTTAGCTTTATACTTAATAACAACGAGCAAGGAAGCAAATAATCAACCACGATTGATACTCATAACCAGTAGTTGCATGACTTTTAGTTCTTTTTAGTATTTTTGTTTTTTATGCCAGGAAGATTTCGTAACTACTTTTCTAGACGCACATGGTACCGATTACTCCATCATTGAGAACTACGTGCACTTTTTGTCTTATATCGTAATTTGAAAAAAAACAAAATCATGAATTAGAGTAAATAATAAAAATATGAACAAAAGTAGGTGTTAATAAGTTGTTTTTGTTAGAACGTTTATTGTCAAGAAGTGTTTGCTTGTTCTGCATTTCGCGCATAGCTACACGAGGGCTATCTGCACTAGCCGTCCATAATTTAAAAGTGTAAGACTAGAGGAAAGGCACCTAGTCATGACCAAGGAACAGTGGGATTGATCGTAACATTATAATGCCCCCACGGCTGAAAGAACGAGCAAGTTTGTTTGGATGGGGATTCGAAACAGCGACCCTCAGACTATAAGTCAAGCGCCTTAACCATTTGGCTATACGGGGCCGACGAGGAACTGTATTTGTATATTTGAATTTAAGCACACACAATGGGTTATCTGTCCTCTGCTCACTACGGGTATCGAAACTTGGTTTCTAGCGTTGTAAGTTATGACACTCCGTTGCGCCACTGGGCGGGTGTCTTATGAAGTATAATAGAAGTTATTATATGAGTTTAGAGTAAAACTGAATGGAAAGAACAAGATATAAACAATACTAACTTTTAAAACCACCTGGCGAGGAATGCGGGTTCAAATCCCCGTCACACCAAAATGCTCGCCATTACAGCCATGGGAGCATTGTTATGTTACGGTCAATCCCACTATTTGTTGATAAAACAGTAGCCCAAGAGTTGACGATGGGTGGTGATGATTTGCTACCTTCCCTCTAATCTTACACTGCTAAATTAGAGACGGCTAGAGTCAATAGCCCTTGTGTGTCTTTGCCGGAATTTCAAATACAAGCATAATCAAGGTTTAACAATTGTAAAGCCTGAGTCAAGTGAGTTTGTAGACTTCGGTGTCTGAGATTAAAATTCTCTTGTACTATTCTAAAAATTCCGTTACAATAAAGATGCTAATTTGACTGCCAATGTTTTCTGTTAAGCTAGTATTATTATTAAAAGAATGGATTAAGGTGATCTGAAGGTTAAATGCTATAAAACGAATTGATTGTGAAGATTAATGCCAGAATTGAACCTTAAATATGGAAATTGGTTTTAAACATTCCATTTTCTCTCTCACCATTATGCCGCGAGGTAGCCATATGTACTTGAAACGTCATGTATAAATGAAAATGTCTTCACTGCAAATGCTGTAATATTGTTATCAGTTCAGTTACTGATTAGTGTGAGATCGCTTCTTCCTACTTGCATTTTTCTGCCATGTTGTTACATTGTTCCCAGTTTGTTAGTGTCTGCCCTGCTATTACACTGTGATGTATACATAGACCTTAGAACAAAAGATTTGAATGCTGAAAATAAAGTTGAATTTGTAATCTCATCTTTTATAAGTTTTCTTAACTGTAGGCATTACGCATTCTAATATACCCGAAATATCTTTAACTCCAGATCGCTGCACAACTCTGACTGGTAACATTTACTGTTGTTTTTTAACTGCATACATACTGATTATGTATACTGTTATAACCGACATTTTCATAACTCCAGAGGCCCATTATGGCCAGGTGGGTAAGGCACGGCTCGTAATCCCACGGCGGCGGGTTCGAATCACCGTCACACCAAAATTGCTCGCCCTCTCAACCGTGGGGACGTTATAAGGTGACAGTCAATCCCACTATTCATTGGTAAAAACTTAGTCCAAGAGTTGTCGGTGGGTAGTGATGACTTGCTGCCTCTTCTCAAGTCTTACACTGCAAAATAAGAAACGGCAAGCGCAAAACAAACTGAGAAATTGTTATTTAACTGTATACATCAATTGTGAGGCCTCATTTACACTAACGGGTACTGTTTGGGTTCCATTCCTCAAGAACAACTTTGAATTGTTGGAGAAAGGTTCACAGAAGAGTCACTAGGATGATAGGATTGTTTTATAACGGGAAACTGAAATATCTAATCTTGTTTTCTCTGGAGAAAGGAAGGATTTGACCGAACTGTTTAAAATTATTTAGAGTACTGATGACCTAATTCCATCAAACTTTTTTGTGTTTAGCGGTGAAAACAATAAGACAAGGGGTCATAAGTGAAAGTTTAGGCAGCGTAGGCCTCGTTTGCAGTTTTAACAGCATTACTTTTTATACAGGGTTAGTTGCTTTTGGAATGAACTATCTTTTATGGTGGTTGAGGCAGGAAAGATTGGATGAACATATTGGTAATAAGGGATAGCTGTAGTTGAGAACTACAATGCCAATGAGCTCATTTATGTCTATAAAATTTTATGAATTTGTGAATACCAGAAGTTTGCTATTTTGAGAAATGTAAAATTATATCAACCCCAATTAAGCCTTAGCCACTTTCAGTTTATATATACAAAGACATGGAAGGCATTTAAACTTGAAATATTATTTACAACAATGCTTAAAAAAAATTGCTCGAATATGTAAAACACAAAACAACCTTACATAAATCCCAGTCTTTGAAAATTTAGTGTATGTATTGCACTTACATACCTTTTCTGAAGAGTCCAACAACTTTCTGAAAGCATTCCGAGTGTTTGGAAAAGTCTGTAATGTCAAAGGGCACTAGTAGGACGTCATCATCACTCAACGAATCTCGGACTTAAAATGGAAAAATTAATTTAGGTGCATGGAAACCTGGGCTTATCAATTACCTACGACTTTCTTTTAGAAGCATTAATTTCACAGGGCTAGATCGTTGTGTCAAACAGTTGTTCGAAGCTGTTCTATCTTTGTAAGGAATATTCTAAAATTTAACTTTTTTTTACAGTGCAATTACAGATTTAAAACAAAATGTAAGATAGTGAGTGATTAAACACAAAGTATTACCCCCTCTCCACCATGAAAACAATCCAAAAACTTATAAGAAAAGCAATCAGACAGCTTTAAAACAAAATATTCAAAAAATTCGTCACACGAAACAAACTGAATGTACATAAATGCCAGACATTTTGTGATTTTCTCAGTTATATGAACATAACAATTTGATCTTTCATTCTTCTGAATAATTACAAAATATTCTAGACTTAATATCCAAGTATTCTAATACAAAAAAAAACAATCATATTAGAAACAAAACAATTTTAAAATAAGAAAATATGTTATATAAAAAGTATCCAGGCTGTCCGCTACATTTGTTGATAAATAGTACTATAACCGCCAAGAGCTAAAAGTGTTGGTTCTGATGCTATAACTGTCAATAACTTATTCTTAAGAATGTGATTTATTTTTTCATTTTTATAATACTTACCTATACTCTCTGTTTTTACGGCTTTTAACTTGTCTGCATTTGTTCCAGACAAAGCTATTTAGCCAACTCGTAAGCTAATGCTTCTCCAATTCCACTAGAAGCCCCTGTGATCCATGCAACTTTACCACGTAACTCAGCTAATAAAAAGTAATATACATCAATATATCTTCACTTTAACATTTACTAACATTAACTTTGGAGTTTACCTTATTCAAAGTATAAATGAAGAATGAACATATTCCCTGATATGAGCTTGAAGAGCTGTATCTGATAATTTGATCTCACTTTTCGTGTTTTGCGCACTGCTAAAAACTCATAACAACGAAGGAATGGTATATCCAATTATTAAATGTGATGTTTAATCAAACAACCATAATTCATTCTTTTGAAAATAATATCTACACAACAGAAAAGCTAGTGATTATCTAACAGTAAATGTGTTAGCATCTAGTAGGTGAAAATACCGTGTTATATGTACCTTAGCTCAGAAATATGAGCTTTTCACATTCAATAAAATTACAAGTGTTGTATGGACATGTGTGGACTAAGGATTAGTGTGCTGTTATGTATTCCATTGCTGAATAAAAACGTAGGATCATGAATGTGTTAAAAAGTGGCAGTGAAATCTTACTATTCGATTAGACTATCTCAAAACATGACAGTGGACGCCACTATCTAACTGCCTTCCCTCTGGACTATCAGTGTAAAATTATGTGTGACGAGGTTATTGTGCGGGATGACTTATTTCCGTATTTATCACTCATTGTAAAGGATCATTCTCTTGAGGATGTTACTAAGCTTTTGAACAGGAGGTGTCATTAGAGAAAAAGCGGCTCTTCTGGTAAAAGCTACTACATACTTCAAATAATATGCTTTTAGTTACAGTATTTTTTAAATAGTTTACCAACAGTTGTGGATATCCATATTTTTGTTTTTGAAATGATCAGCTAACGTGGGTGAAGGTGCACTTTGGAAAACTGGCGATATTAAAACATATATATATAGTGGTTTGTGGCTCTCTGTCTCGTTCAGTAACTGTCTGCAACAATTCATTAACACAATTTTCTAAATATATTTTAAATTTTTTTTCAGTGTATTCACATTTCTGAGTGGACAGAAACTGTGAAAGTTATTGATATCAAGTCTGTTTTCAATTGTAGAAAAACGTTGGTCAGCGATAGTATTGAACTTTGTGGTAAAAATTAGGACACACAAGACAGATAACACTGAAGTACTCTGAACTTCTATCTGAATAAATAGGATAATGCTGATCTCACAAACACGTGGAATGACCTATCTGCTGAAATCTTAGAGGTAGACAAAAAACTTCCAATTAATCACAACAACTGATGTCTGGTAATGAATCCAATATCGTGCTGGTATAATACGTGTTCTCAAAATGTGATCAAAACACATACAGGATGATCGTTGTTGAGATAGGATTTCCCGATTGACCTTTTTTTAGGTAAGAGTAAAGATGTCGGCATTTATATGATAAGTAAAGCACTTTCTTAGAATATTAGCAAAACTTTATAAGTTAGAAACTTACTGCAAGAACAAAGTGGGTTTTGTGATAACTTTTTTAGCGTTGTCTTAAAACAGTTTAAAATTAATGGTGAAAAATATGCTTGAAGTAAATTTAATCTACGATCCATTTTGTGTTTTGTATGTGACTTATTAGCTATGAACACAAATAATCAGTAGATCTTTCTCAACGGAAAATAATTTTTTCATAATTTATGAAAATAATCAGAAACCAAGACATAAAAAGTTTAAATAATTATTGTACTGTGTTTGTTTACCGAAGTTTCTTTAAATGAATTGTTTGTTTAAAATCGAAACTTTTATTTCTCACTAACCTCACCTACAACGGACTTCTATAGAGCAACATGTTATATTGTTGAAAGTTCAACATGTTGAGGACAGCGCAGCAATGTCACTGTTTTTTTTTGTAAGGTACAACACAAACACCAGCACCTAACATAACGTCTATCACATTAAATATATTCAATACTGACATTTGGATAACACTGATCTAAAGTGACCCTAGGACTTCCGATCTATGGGAATTCAATTCTTGAACAGTTCTCATACACAGTTAACACGTGAATGGTTGTCTGAATTTCTGAAAATGTTAACCGTACACGCATGAGTGATACAGATCTGAGAAGTAACTTCGCCAAACAAGAGAATTTAGGTCAAGAGGACCATCAAGGAACTTAGTGTGTAGTTTAGTTTAGACCAGCATATATCTAATAATAATTTCAAATGACAGTTTAATAAAAGTTATCTTTAGCTGCAAGAGGCCCGCCATGGCCATATCGTTAAGGAACTCGACTTGTAATCCGAGATTCGCGGGTTCAATTCCTCGTCACATCAAACATGCTCTAGCTTAAAGCCGTTGGGGCGTTATAATGTGACAGTCAATCCAACTATTCGTTGGTAAAAGAGTAGCCCAAGAGTTAGCGATGGGTGATGATGACTAGCTGTCTTTATTCTAGTTTTATACTGCTGAACAAGGGACGGCTAACGAAGATAGTCGTGGTGTAGCTTTGCGCGAAATTCACAACAACCTAACAGTTATCAATTCATAAATACCACTCAATGTACGAATTGAAAAAAATAAAAACTTTTAGCATTTTAACTGAGTTGTATTGAAATGAATGTTGACTTCTTGTTGTTCAGTAACATGTTAATAAAATTATAAAACAAAACAGTTCAACATTGTATGCGTCAAAATAGTTGTACATTAAAACATGATATTCCTTGAATAACTTTGCATAACAAAACAACAATTTATGTGTATGTAAATTGGTAGAGCCAAGCCTATTGGAAAAATTACTAGTTGTTATTAAAATATAAAAGAACTATCCATACTGCAGGTTGTGTATAGCTTTTCCAATTTAGATTAAGTTTTTCAAACTTATTAGATCATTTTCAAGTTTCTGTAAGGTTGTTTATAAAACTTATAGATAGTTTGTGTTATTTTAACTTCTCACTAGTAGGTTTTGTTTATTTGCTTTAGATTGTTTTCGTTAGGCTTACAAGAGTATTTCAAACTGACCTGATAGAGAGAAAACCAACAAAATGTCTTTTCACATTTTTTATCTCTTACCAGTTCTGCATACCCAACATGCCTTTGTCTTGTTGTATTCTGTTTGTCTTAATGACATTTATTTTTTAATTGTTTGTTGATGTATTTTGTATGCAGACTTTTTGTTGTTGACAACCCAGATGGGGTCAGAGAAACGCAAACTCATATCTGCAGTTCAGTTTGCTGTTTTGATTCTAGCCCGTGACCCTCGGATTACGAGTCGAGTGTCTTAACCACCTGGCCACACTAGGCCCCAAAAATGGGAAAATTAAATGTCTTTCTCTTATAAAAAATGAACAATTGTGCTTTACCATTTACAAAGTTAATACCCAAATCTAGACAATTACCATGGATGTAATAATTGTTACTTTTCCCATTACAAATTATTTTGCATATATTAAACCTGGAATAAAATTCTGGTTATTTATAACAATTGAAATATTAAGACATAAAATCGTTATTTTCATATGAAATGAAGGATTGTTCCTCCTATTAATGGGTTTTATCATATAGCTAAAATAAACTGTTATTGGCTTCAAGTGTAAATTCTGGAAGTATAAAGACGGAAGGGAAATCTTGTGGGAAAAACAACATTTGGAAAGAGAAATTAATTATTTTTAATGAAGCAGATTTAACAGGAAATTTTCAAATTCCTTTATGGGCCATCAAACATAAATAATGAAATCAATAACAACCCATAATTGTTGAAATAACATAAATAAACGAGGTTAAGAAACTGTGGTGTTGCCGAGTCAGAGTGGATCCAAACGCTGTTCCCCTACATTTGTGTGGTGTGATTGAAATAAACACAAAGTGGAAATGTTACTTTATAGAATTAACTTGAGTGTTTTAAATGTTGTATTGGAAAATAAAATCTGTGTTCGAAACGACGTCTTACAAAATAAATATTACAAAAGTAACATATTTAATAATTGTATCTTTATAATTCAGAGTTACTAACTGATTGTATAAAATTAATTGATAAATTGGGTAATTATGAACATATTAAATGTATGTATATATATTGTAATACCATTGCATTAATTTGAATATCTTGAGTAGAATGAGTTATATTGTTATATATAAAAACATAAGGATCTAATAAAACACACACAGTAGTATCTATACATGTTCTAAATATGATAATTAGTTTCTTCCTTCCAGCAGGGTGGCAAATTTTTCAGGGGGTGAGGAACCTTGGAATGATTACCCTGCAAAATATAAATTGATCTCTTTTAGTGACATGATAAAATGATAATAATCACAGAAAGAAACTGAATTGGTTGACAAGATAAGTATCATGATAATATGGCTGCAGTTGTGTCTTCATTGTAGGCATTAAGACGCCACCTATGACATTTCAGATCCTCTAGTTGAAAATAGTGCAATCGAATTATAAAAAAATGTTATTGTGGAGACATACATTGTCTTTCGTATAAACTCACAACTTCACTTACAGTGCAGTTCATACTAAATCCCACACATCATGATAAGAAACCAAATTGCACTGGTAACAAAATAACATGAAAAACGAATGGAACACAGAATATGTTATGCAAACATGTCACAACATAAATTCCTGTACATACTTACTGCGATCAAAATGTATAACAATTAATGATACATAAATATTTTAAATAAAACAGTATAATTTAGTACATTTCATACCATTTCATCAAACGTTAAAACAGTTTTACCTTCTGAAGAAAGTCGGCATGTACTGTGACAGGTAAAAAAATTAACAGGAATGGTTGTAGAGAGATCCATACTTCATCTAAGTTGTTAGCTAATGCAACCGCCATCAACTGGGCACAGCGAGATGTACGCATTCGTTTGTCTGTCTCCTTCTGTCTTCCATTAAACACCTACAAGATATTGATTGACCATAATGTGTTTTAATCTATCTAGCAATCTTCGTAAAAAGAAATGTGTCCATTTGGGCTTCTTGTTTAATACGAAAATAGTGGATATAAGATTTAACAAAACGAATATTTATGCATTGCTGGCCAAAATCTTGAGGCCCATGAACATTAAGAAAACTTATGCATTTTGCGGATTTAGACTGAAAAACTTATTTGAGCAGAACTTCGAAAGATGAAAATAAGAAAATGGAAAATAAACTTTTTAAACTTTTACCAGCTAGTATTTAGGCTAATTTCATAGTGTTTACATATTTCCTATTAAATGCTAAGAAGTTTTTTATTTTTATTTTTTATTTTCTTATTTTCATATTTCGAAGCTCTACTCAAATAAGTGGTTAAGTCTAACAACGCAAAATGCATATTATGTTCATTGGCCTTAAGATTTTGGCCAGCAGTGTATTTATATCTTACTGATAAAGTTACTTAATAAATTTCGGTATTTTAAATTCTTCAAAATTAAAATTATCATTAAGGTAACTTTTTCGGTAACAAAAAAAATAGAAACTCTTACCTAAATTTCTACCGATTCCCAAAAATAGCATAGTAAATCAATTTTACTAAGTTCTATTATATTATTTAAGAAATACTAGAGGTAATTTAGCCTGGTGAGGAAGCTACTGTTTATGAAACCCATTTTTCTGTGCGTGTAACAGTAAGTGAAAAAAGTTAAGACAATTAAGATTTTTCCTTCTTGTAATACACTTGTAGCAGATAATGTTACAACTGTATTCAATCACCTTACCTCTCCAGGGATCCCTGTGAAAGATCGTTCTTTTATCTTGGAGAATACTGGCCCAGGACAAACTATTGTGACAAACACTCCTTTAGCTTCAAATTCTGTTCTCAAACACTCGAAATATCCCTGAATATAATAACAGACGAAGAAATGAAGAACCGTTAATGTACTAATTAATATAAATGTGATAAAACATCTATACTCTTGTGCAATTTTTTAATAAATCTTTACATTCTTATCGGTGTGTGTGCGTGTTTCCTTATAGCAAAGCCACATCGGGTTATATGCTGAGTCTTTCGAGCAGAATCGAACCCCTTATTTTAACATTGTAAATTCGCAGACTTACCGCTGTACCAACGATATACTTCTTATACGTAACGCTTGTAAACTCCAATTAGATTACTTTTTTATTTACATACATATGTATAAATACAATTAATCTAGTTTCAGGACAAATAATTATTTCTAATTGCATGTACTTCTTATATTACTGTAAACCCTCTTTCACCATTGTTTGTGCTTTGAATTTCAAATGCTTACCAATTACTATTTACATCAAATTTCCAGCCAATTCCACATGTCGGGCTGCTTTCTATCAGGAGCCTATTATTCAATATTTCTGTAATAAAGCTCCGGTATGACCAGGTGGTTAAGGCACTCGACTCATAATCTGAGAATCGCGGATCCGAATTCCCGTTACACCAAACATGCTTGCCCTTTTAGCCGTGGGGACGCTATAAAGTGACGTTCAATTCCATTATTCGTTGGTATAAGAGTAGCCCAAGAGTTGGCGGTTGTGGTGATAGCTAGTTGCCATCCCTCTAGTCTTACATTGCAAAATTAGGGATGGCTAGCGCAGATTGTTCCCTTATAGCTTTGCGCGAAATCAAAAAGACGAACAAAAAATTTCTGTAATAATCTCCAAACAAAATATGTTGATATCACTCATTATGTTACTATGATGTTCTTAGTAAATGGAGATAACAATCAATTAAAGGTGAGGAATTTTGTTTTCTTCCGTAGTGCTTAAAAGTTAATGGATAATGTGTAATAAATTATTAACACGAGAAATAAACAAAGTATTTGGAATCCGTACCTGAATAGCATGTTTTGATCCAGTGTAAGATGCGAAATTCGGTACACCTGTAAGATTACAAGTAGACGTTCAGTTACAAAACGACCGAAAAACTAACTAATTTGAGTTTTGGATTTGCTAGCTTTTTTACAGCCAATTACAACAGAAAATACTCAATATGTAATTATATTATTTGTGCATCTTATATGTAACTTTTTTATGACACGTATTTCTCTTATCCAAGGGTTCGTTAAAAATGTTAACACAAACAATTTTCGTAAACTTTTACAGTTTGCCATTTGCTCTTCATTTTCAACAAAAGGCTAATATTCGAAAATCTTCAAATTACACATTACAACCATAGGTAAATATTTTAAAAGAAAATTAGTCTCTTCAAAAACACATTTATTTAATATAGCTTCTCTCCTTTCTTAGCACTAAACATGTATTTGTATAAAAAATCATCCTCTACTTAAATAAACGTAACAAATTAGTCTTTCATCACTATTTGAGCATTACGTGTTTCTTTCATCGAATAGTCTGGTTTATATGAAAACGATGCTACAAGTCTAGAGATGCCTTTTGCACATCTATTATTCCATCTGTTTATTCAGTATTACCTGGCACCATAATTTCTATTCCAGTTAGCTTTTGCGAAAAAGGGAAAAAAAATATTAGCCTAAACATCTTAATACACTTAATACACTTTTAACATATTCTTCCACTTTACGCGGATGTTGAGATTCAAAAACCATGTTGAGAAAATAAACAGAACAAAGGTTCATTGTAGCTGCATCGGAAGACTTGAAAGGTACATGATCGAATGTCATTGATAACATTCGATATATTTGGCTTAATTATGAAATGTTGCTGGAAGCTTGTCACACTTCATCCACTTAAAATTCTTGTTTATTTGATTTTTAACCAATCACAACGTTGTACACTTTATGTCATCTTTTTCAGCAAGAGAGATCTTTTTACAAACCATAGCCTTCAGCTTGAAGGTGATCTTATTGGTCTTCATTGGCTGTTTTAAACATCTTCTAAAAGAAATCCTCTGCTTTGGCTTTTTGTCGCTTATACGAACACCCTTTTTTAAAAATGTTTGGTTCGAATTTTGCGCAAAGCCACACGAGAGCTATCTACGCTAGCCGTTTCTAATTTAAAGGTAGGCAGCTAGTCATCACCACTCACCGTCAACTCTTGGGTTACTCTTTTACCAACGAACAATAGGAATGACTGACACATTATAACAACCCCACGGCATGACGAGGATTTGAACCCGCAACCCTCGGATTACGAGTCGAGAAACTTAACCACCAACTAACACTATCCACGCTAAGGAGTTGACTATCACTGTTATAATACACCCACTGGTTCAAGTATGAAAAATATTTTGTGGTGTAGCAGGAATTCAAACCTGGCTTGTCAACCACAATATCCAGAGCTGTTCTGCAGGATCAACCTGCATATAAGAATCTATAAACCTATAAAATACCGTTTGCTATTACAGAACTTTACAAAAATATATTTCTCCACGGAACTTACTGATATCACGCAGCAACAAAAAGAACAGTAACAAAGAAGTTCCAGTATTCTTACTCTGTCATCCCATTGGTGTTTGGTGTATTTTTTGTCTTCATATAAATCACTGTGTTTTAATTTTTATATACTTTGTGTTTGAAAAAGTAATGGCACTATGTAGACTATTTGGACTAAATTACACTACAGGACTAGTGATGATGTCATGTATCTGGTTAAGTAATTTCACAACGTTAAGATAGTCAGATAATTAAAATAAAATATCATAATCTGTTTTTAGATATTTAGTTTCTGTTATAACTCATAGAACAGTATCAAACATAAAAAATGATTAACACTGTCAATGATATCATAATATGTATATTTTTTGATGCTTAGACATATTGCTTTACATATTCAGAGTCGTTTTATATCCAAGTACTCAACCCTCTGTGAAGATGTATGTATTTTGTTTAATTTCACTTTGAATATAGTGTTAACAACATTTCTTGTTTTATGTGTCCTTGACAGCCCCCCCCCCATACGTCAGTATGGTGACGTTAAATTCGTTAAATAAACTATTGCTCCGTTTAGTTGATGTAAAGTTCCATAGTGGTACTTTGGGTTTTAACTCATATTTTAAGATTAAAGCATTTATATAAATATCCTACAATGTTTTCAAAATAATCTAACATTAAGTTATGTTTGAAATTTTTAGTAATTAGGTGATCTGATTTTTACTTCGTATATATATATAAATATATTCGTTAAGAGGGGAGGAGAGGTGCCTCGGGCTATCATTATTATGTATGCAGTATCTGTTCTGTTCGCACAAAAAGTCTTGTTTTTCTACAATTAATTTACCGTACTGTAGAAGAGTCTACTTGTTATATTTATCGTGTTTCAGTATTTGTGCATGAAGTTGGCTTGTATGGTTTGTTTCCTTTAATTTCGCACGAAGCCATACGAGGGCTAACTGCTCCAGTCGTCGTCAATTGAAAAGTTATAGACTAGAGGGAAGGCAAATTGTCAACACCACACACTCTTGGTGTATTCTTTTAGCAACGAATAGTAGGACTAACAGTCACTTTATATCGTCCCACGGCAGAAAGGCTCAACATGTTCGTTGTAACAGAATTTTAAAGTCGCATTCTCAAGATTGCGATACAAGCGCCCCCCTAGTCACGAAGTCATGCCAGGCAAAAAAAAAAATAAATAAATGTGGCCTTTTTGAAAAATTCAACGGCTTCCAGATATTTTCGAAGTATCACTCACAAAATATACATAAGAAGCCTGTTTTAACATTATTTTACTACTTCTATCAACAACGACTGCAAGTAACGATAATATAATCACAACATTTACCAGTAATATAGTATCAACATTAAATATTGTACAGAGAAAGTTACTTTTTGTGCTTCCTATATCAATAAACATGACAAACAAAACGTGAACTAATAAAAACAAGTAATTAATTTTTAAACTATGCGTTTGAAGTTAAACATAAAGCTACACAATAATTGGGCTATGTGTGCTATGACTACCACGGGGAACCAGCTCAAACCTCGTGCACTCTGATTCACAACTAAACCCATCATCCAGGTCCATCGACAGAAAAGTGTCGCGCTGTTTTAACGGCAATTAAAATAAAATGCAATTTCTTGTGACTTACAAATTTTCTTGGTCAAAAAGTTAGGACATAAAAAACACGAAATATGTTTAAAATAAATACGGTTCGAAATGCTCAATTTGAAGAGAAGGAGTGTTTCCTAATTTGCAGAAATTTTTTACTTAAAATGGTCTAATTTAATCATTGACCCCATTAGTATGTCGGTGGTTAGCTCGCAGTCTAGTAACGCTAAATCGACTTTCATTACAGGCGGTAGGCATAATACAGATAACCCAATTCCTAGCTTTATACTTAATAACAACGAGCAAGCAAACAAATAATCAACCATGAGTTGATACTCGTAACCAGTGGTTACATGACTTTTAGTTCTTTTTAGTATTTTTATTTGTTTGTTTTTTATGCCAGGAAGATTTAGTAACTACTTTTCTAGACGCACACGGTACCGATTACTCCATCACTGAGAACTACGTGCACTTTTGGTCTTATATCGTAATTTGAAAAAAAGCGAAATCATGAATTATGGTAAATAATGAAAATACGGACAAGCGTAGGTGTTAATAAGTTGTTTTTGTTAGAACGTTTATTGTCAAAAAGTGTTTGTTTGTTCTGCATTTCGCGCATTGCTACCAAAAATGTTCGTCCTTTCAACCGTGGGGGCATTGTTATGTGCCGGTCAGTCCCACTATTTTCTGGTAAAAGCGTAGTCTAAGAGTTGACGATGGGAGGTGATGATTTGCTGCCTTCTCTCTAATTTCACACTACTAAATTAGGGACGGCTAGGGCAGATTGTCCTTGTGTATCTTTGCGCGAAATTCAAAAACAAACGTAACTAAGCCTGAGACTAGTGGGTTTGTAGACTTTGGTGTCGTCGATTAGAATTCTCTTATATTATTCTAAAAATTCCGTTGCAATAAAGACGCTAATTTTACTGCCAAATGTTTTCAGATTTCTGCTGATCTAGAATTATTATCAACAGAATGGATTTATTTGATCTGAAGGTTAGCTGCTATGAAACGAATTGATTGTGAAGATTAATGCCAGAATTGAACGTAAAATATGGAGGGTTGTGCGTTCGAATCCTCTTCATATCAAACAACCGTGGGGCTTTATAATCTATCGGTCAATCCCGCTATTCGTTGGTAAGAGAGTTGGCGGAGGGTAGTGATGACTAGCTACCTCTCCTGAAGTCTTACTCTGCAAAATTAGGGACAGCTAGCGCAGATAGCCCTCGTGTAGTTTTACTCGAAATTCGGAACAAACCAAATCAAACTACGTTTAACACCACGATAAATGCACAAAAGTCATTTATCTAAAATACGTCTGTGACGTTATACAAAACTATACACATCTCATGCAAAAAAAAAACCTTCGTTCACTTACATCGATTTCGATAGATGTCATATTTCTAAAATTTTATTTTACGTTTTTGACAATAACTCGAAAGAAAACGTACGAGTCACCCACCACATTTACCAGCGACACTGCTGTTC
This sequence comes from Tachypleus tridentatus, assembly GCF_004210375.1. Taxonomy (NCBI): domain Eukaryota; kingdom Metazoa; phylum Arthropoda; class Merostomata; order Xiphosura; family Limulidae; genus Tachypleus; species Tachypleus tridentatus. The sequence continues at coordinate 37,510,088 of NC_134830.1, forward strand.
ACCATAACATGGCCGCCTCCGTTTGACAGGAAATGAGGTAGGACAACCCTTGTTAAAGATACGTGAGAGAAGACATTCGTGCCAAAGATTTGATAGTCTACTTCTGTGAAGATTCCATCAAATGGAGCCCTTTGAGAACGTCCGGCATTGTTCACCAAAATGTCTAGCTACAATTTAGAAGAACGAAAACAAATGTAAAGATTTGTTGTTTACATGTGAATACACTTTACAATATCAACGTGTTTGATTTAATGTCCGATACCAAAGACTGTAAGTCGCACATAGATTTTCCCAGAAAGTTAATATTTTAGTAAGTTACATTCACGAAAAACGATAGATCAGTGTAATAAACGGAAAAAAAACAAACAAACAAAACAGAAAGTTTACTTCTGTAAAAAATAAAAAGTAACATCTGACCTTACTGCATTTCGGAATATTTCTTAAACACTTATAATCTTCTAAACAGTGACGTAAAGTACGGCTTTTTACAAGGAAAAAACAACAACGCAAAATTTTAAAATTTCTTAGGAATTTCACCACTTACTAATTGTTAAATTTCAAAGATAGTTGCATCAGAAGACAGTTCAAACTTCAAAAGTTCAGCTTTTTTCCTTTTATAGTTTTAAAAACATTGCAAAGACTTCCCGGAAGGGGTATGTTTCAACTTGAAATGAATTGTGAATTGATCGAATTGTGTAAATATAAACTGTAAGCGGAAAAATTGTTATTTACCGGACTACTTTGAATTATTTAAGAGCATACGTTTTGTTTGTTGTTGAAGTGGTTACCTTCACGAGATATTATGTGGCGGAAATTTGAATATTAAAAAAGGAATATTGGGTGTCAGTGTTACAGTTATTGATACATCGTTCAGATGAACAAAAAACGGAAATATTAACTAATTTAGGCTTCTTCAATACGTTTGTGAATGTAGAAGGAATGTGATTCTTCTGTCTTAGTTTGTTGTATAGGATTTTTTATTGTTTGATTCGAAGTAAAATTTAAAGTATTATTTCAGAAAATCTAGTTTCAAATGCAGATAAAAAAACAGTGAGTAAAACAGTTAGAGTTGCTGTAATGAATTTATTTGGAGACGGCACTGACAGTTTTGTCAGTTTCAAATAAATATATACACTTGTTAATTGTTTTAAAACTTCGTTATTTTACACAAAAAGAAAACCAAGAATTGTTTTGCTTCTTATTACTTCAATCATCTCCAACTGCTCCTTGTTTCTGAAAGCTTTATAAGAAAAATATATGATGAATATATGTGTAAAGTCCAGTTTCTTACTTACACTTTACAGGACAGAATGTTGGTACTTCACACTAATGATTTACCTTACGGCATGACCAGGCGTTCGACTCGAAATCTGAAAGTCGCGTGTTCAAATCCCAGTCACATTAAGCATACTCGCTCTTATAGTCGTGGGGGCGTTATAATGTGACGGTAAATCCCCTTATTCGTTGGTAAGAGAGTAGCCCAAAAGTTGAGGGTGGGTGGTGATGACTACATGCTTTCCCTCTAGTCTTACACTGCTAAATTAGGAATGGCTAGCGCAAAACAAACTTACAAATTATTATTAACTGTATACATCAATTGTGAGGCCTCGTTTATACTACTGTGTACTGTTTGGGCTCCCTTCCTCAAGAAGAACATTGAATTGTTGGAGAAAGGTTCACAGAAGAGTCACTAGGATGATAGATGTGTACTATGAAGGGAGACTGAAATATCTAACCTTTTTTTTGCTCTGGCGAAAGGAAAGATTTGACCGAAGTGTTTAAAATTATTAAGGGTACTGATGATATAAATAAATCAACTTTTTGTGTTTAGCGGTGAAAACAATAAGACAAGGGGTCTTAAGTAATTGTTTAGGCAGCGTATGTGTCGTTTGCACTTTAAACAGTGTTACCTTTTACACAGAGTGGATTCCTTTTGGAAGGAACTATCTTCAAGTGTGGTTGAGGCATAAAAGGTTAGATGAACATATTGATAATAAGAGGTAGTTGTAGTTGGAAACTACAATGTCAATAAGCACATTTATGTCTTTATAAAATTTTATGAATTTGTGAGAAATGTAAAATTATGTCAAACGCAATTAAGCCTTAGTTAGTTTTAGTTTATATATACAAAGACATGGAAGGCATTTAAAATTGAAAATTTATTTACAACAATGTTTTAAGACAAAGTGCTCGAATCGGTAAAACACAAAACAACCTTACATAAATCTCAGTCTTTGAAAATTTAATGTATGTATTGCACCTTCCTACCTTTTTGAAGTGTCCAACAACTTTCTGAAAGCATTCCGAGTGTTTGGAAAAGTGCGTAATGTCAAAGGGCACTAGAAGGACGTCATCATCTTTTAACGAACCTCGGACTTAAAATTGAAAAAAATAATTTAGGTGCATGAAGATCTGGGCTTATCAATTATCTACGACTTTGTTTTAAAAGTACTTATTACACAGGGCTAGATTATCGTGTCAAATAGTTCTCCGAAGCTGTTCTATCTTTGGAAGCAAAATTATAAAATTTAGCTTTTTTTACAGTGCAATTACAGATTAAAAACAAAATATAACGTTGTGAGTGGTCAACCACAAAGTATTAACCCCCTCTACACAAAAACAAACAATCCATAAACTTATAAGAAAGGCAGTCAGACAGCTTTAAAACAAAATATTCAATAAATACCTCATCGGAAACAAATTGAATGTGCAGAAATAAGTGCTAGACATTTTGCAATTTTCTCAGTTATAGTAACGTAACAATTTGCCCTTTCAATCTCAATACTTACAAAATATTCTGGTCTTAATATCAAAGTTTATTAGTTCAAAATAAGCAATCATATCAGAAACAAAACAATTTTAAAATAAGAAAATATATGACATAAAAGTATCCAGACCCTCCGCTATATGAATTGATAAATAGCACTATAATCGTCAATAACTAAAAGAGTTGGTTCTGTTGCTACAACTGTCAATAACTAAAAGTGTTGGTTCTGGTGCTATAACTGTGAATAACTAAAAGTGTTGGTTCTGGTGCTATCACTGTCAGTAATTAAAAGTTTTGATTATGATACCATAACCGTCAATAATTAGTGATGCTGTTTCTTTCGCTACAACCATCAGTAACTCAAAATGTTGGTTTTAGTACCAGATCTTTCAGTGACTAACAATATTGGTTCTCTTCTCTAAATGTCAGAATGGGAAATTCTGTTTCTGGTGTTATAATTTCCAACAATTCGAAATGCAGTTTATGGTGTTTTAACCTTTTTAAAATGACACTGTTGTTACTAGTGCTACAACTGCTAGCAACTAACAGTGCTGTTTTTTTTTTTACTATAACAGTTAGTAGCTGACAATGCTGTTTCTAATTCTATAAATGTCAGTCATCAATAACACTGCTTCTGGTGCTGTAACTTGCTGTTTCCATGAATTATTTATTAAACAGTTTTGTTCTTTATTTCTTTCGTATCTGATGATGGCGAGTTAACGTGCTCAAGTATTACATATTTATGTTTTAATTTTACTATTTGTTTCTCTCTCTTTTAAGTAAAAGGAAGCGGTTACTTTCCATTGCTTTGCCAGATATTCTTTCAAAGTTACACCTATTTAACTTTATCATCACAAATCATAGTATTTGCAGTAAATTTTACACTAATGCATCATTCCAGTTATATTCTAGGCTTTTAGTTTATTTGTATGTATATGTAAAGATAGTGTGTTTTCACGTGACCAGAAAATTCACAACTGGTCAATTTCTTTAATATCTGATGGATAAGAGATTGCTATAGATAAACAAAGATGTTATTTACGTTATTTAACACCAGTCTCATTTTTAAGAATGTGATTTCTTTTTGATTTTAACAATACTTACCTATACACTCTGTCTTTACGGCCTCCAACTTGTCTACATTTCTTCCAGACAAAGCTAGTCTGACTCCATATTTAGCCAGCTCGTAAGCTAATGCTTCTCCAATTCCACTAGAAGCCCCTGTGATCCATGCAACTTTACCACGTAACTCAGCTAATAAAATGTCATATACATCAATATATCTTCACTTTAACATTTATTAACATTAACTTTGAAGTTTACCTTTTGGAATAATCAGCTGACATGGATGACAAGAGAACTTTGGTAAAACTGGCCACATTAAAACATATATGTATAGTGGTTTGTGTCTCTCTGAATCGTTCAGAAACTGTTTGCAACGATTCATTAACGCAATTTTATGAATATATTTTGAATTTTTTTAAGTATATTTCACATTTCTGAGTGGACAGAAACTGTGAAAGTTATTGATACCAAGTTTGTTTTCAATTGTAGAAAAACGTTTGTTTGCGATAGTATTGAACATAGTGGTAAAAAATTGAAACACACAAGACAGATAACACTGAGGTACTCTAAATTTTTATCTTAACGAAAAGGATAATGCTGATCTCACAAACACGTGTATTGACCTATCTGCTGAAATCTTAGAAGTAGACAAAAAAACTTCCAATTAATCACAAAAACTGATGCCTGGTAACGTATCCAATATCATGCTGGTATAATACGTTTTCTCATGATAAGATGAAAACACATAGAGGATGATCGTTGTTGAAATAGAATTTCCCTATTGACCTTTTTTTAGGTAACAGTAAAAATGTCGGCATTTATATGATAAGTAAAGCACTTTCTTAGAATATTAGCAATAATTTATAAGTTAGAAACTTACTGCAAGAACAAAGTGGGTTTTGTGACAACTTTTTTTTAGCGTTGTCCTAAAACACTTTAGAAGTAATGGTGAAAAATATGCTGGAAGTGATTTTAATCTACGATCCATTTTGTGTTTTTTATCTAACCTATTAACTATGAACAGAAATAATAAGTAGATCTTTCTCAACGGAAAATGTTTTATTTATAATTTATGGTAAATAGTGAGTGGGTTTTGAGTTTCATGGCCCAAAGCAACAAGGCTATCTGCGTGTCGGCCATTTTTCGTGTAGTGTCTCTGACTGTGTAAAACTATATTCTTTTGTAAGGTAACTTCCATTACGGAAAAACACTGTGATATTTACTATTATTGGCATCATTGTTTTGAATTAGAAAACAAAGTAGATACGTATAAAACACTTTATAAATGAACCTATAAACCAATATACTATTTTACCAGGCTTCCTTACCATAGTTCCTATTTTCACCATGTGCACAGTTACATTGTAAAATTAACTACTCAATTTCAGTGACTTTATTACGCTGTTACTTATTATTTAGGCATAGTTTGTCAACGTTAGAACCTTATCTTGTGACCTTCTAATTCAGAACAATTATACACTAAAAGTAATCAATCAACTCTTAAGACTTCAGTACATCGTCATTTAAGCACAGTTTCAAAATGATAAACTCTTACTTGGGGACCTTCAGCTTCTGTACAATTATTTGTGTAGTTAAAAGTAACATTACAATCACAACAACATTACTGCCTCATCTAAAATCGTTATTAAAATCTTACCTGTATTCTCAAGACGGCTGGTATGTGAATTAAAACTTTAATTAAGGTAAAGTATAGAACAACATTCCGACCTATTTAAATCTTCACCAACCGTCTTGAGAATACATTTTTACTTCAAGTGGGTTTTTCGTCATCATGAATAACACTACCTGGTGACCTCCCATATCTTTCAGTCCACAAGAGTGTTAGATCTCCATCTGCATGCAAATAAAACCACTTAAACCACAAGACTACAAAGAGTAATATAAAAAGACAGATTAACCAAATCCATTCAGCATCCATGTTACCGACAGACAACGAATACTGTTGTTTACTGTGTTTAAAATTTTCCTCTGTATAGTTCGGTATAACTAGTTCTAATGACGCTAAACGACGCCAGTCACATGGTTGACTGCTGCTGTTGTGAAAAGGTTCAAGGTTCACACTTGTTTGGTCATTTTGAGTGACAACACTGGTGGTGTTAGTTAACTGTTACAGCTCCAAAGAGAAAGATGCCTAAATAAAATAAACTTCTTGAATATCCTGTTCATTCCGTCCCAGTATTTATGGTTTTGCATACCTGATCAATTTTTTCAAAAATCACTCGCCGGTTAAGTATTATAAAACTCTACATATATTGATATGTACTGTGTAAATGGAATTTCTTTTACTTTTAGGTTAATTACATTGATCTAAATGTATTTAATCTGTTGACATTTATACACGTAGTATTTCTTACACTTTCAGTAACATAAGTTATATCATTAAACGTTGTTCGCTCTTCTATGTAAAATATTTTCTCAACCCAAATGAGCCGTTTTTGCATATAAACGAGAACACTGTTAATGACATTCAGTTAATACATATAATATTACCAGTCAAAGAACAAAAGAATCTTTGATACCGTACTACCTTCACCAAGGTTTTCCTTTCCAATACTTCCACTGTAATTGGTGTATTGACAAATATTTCTTGTGAAACGTTTTATCTTCAAATAATATCACGTAAGTATGGTGAACTTTTTATACCTGTTGCTGCGTTTAAACACAGTCAAATGTTATGATTTACTATCCAGTTATAAATTTCTGTAATATTTTTTGGATTCCGCCCATCAAACTGCCACCAAGGAAATTGCTACCCACGTGATTGGCCCAACTAGATATTTTACCGGTTTTGAAGTACCAAGCTTAATTATTTGGTTTAAAATTTGTGATAAATATTACCCAAATTTGTCTCCTAACAGAACTATCTTTTTTTCAAATGCCATTTTTGACGTTTACTACATAAATCTACAATGGACAAATTAAGAGGAATGTGTGAAAAAAACACTCAAGAAACATTTTGTAGTCGAGGTTTAGCTCTATACTTTTTACCCCAATAAAAACTAGTAAAATGTTTAAAACGGTCCCAGTTAGTCTGTTTCCTAATGTAAATTAAGCATGTACCTTTCGTCATTATATACGGTTCTTTTAAATGTTTTGCTTGAAAAATCGCCTTACAAAAAGACAAATCACATGAATCAGTGATTCTTCTGTTTCTGCTGCGCTTTGTTACCTGAGCCTGTTGTTAGGTGGCTACAGAAATTGAGATACGAAAACTTGCACAGCAAAAAAGAAAAAACAAGAAGCACTTTTTCTTTTAAGTAGGTTCAAAACATCTTATACATGTTTGTTTTAGTTATTATTTTTAAACATATAAGTTTTAAAAAGCTTTGCATGTCTTCCTTTTAAAACACAGTACAATAAACGTCAGATTGTTTATCAAAAGCACAACGTGTGTTATCGTAATTTAAACTGTTTGTTTTGAATTTCACACAAAGCTACACCAGGGCTATCTGCACTAGCCGCCCCTAATTTAGAAGTGTATGATGAGAGGGAAGGCAGCTAGTCATCACCACCCACCGCCAACTCCTGGGTTACTCTTTTACCAACTAATAGAGGGATTGACCGTCACATTATAAATATTTTATTAGCAGGTCTGATTCCGTGTATGAAACATCTTGTTCGTATAATCAAAATTTACTGTTCATTTATTTGCAAGAATCACTTGGTGAACTTCTGAAGAACGATTTCGTTAACATGTCGTAAAGTTGGTTGGATATAGTGCCCGACATGGCAATTTGGTTAGAGCGCTAGACTGGTAATATGAGAGTCGCAGGTTCGAATTCCTATCACACCAAACATGCTCGCCCTTTCAGCCGTGGAGACGTTATAATGTGACAGCCAATTCTGCTATTCCTTGGTAAAAGAGTTGACCAACAAATGCGAAAGGATATAACGCTGGGGGAGGATTCGGTAACAAGCACAAACTGTAAAAAAACCGATTGAATTGGTGCTAGATGACAAAAGTATTCTGTTACATCTTGGTGTTCAAGACTTGTGCCCATCACTAGCCAAACGTTGCGTGATACAACTGCATCTTATCTCAAGTATTTCTAACTTATTGTTTTAACTTTTGTTTATCGTTTTATTTTATCATTACACCAAAAATAATTAAAGCAAATTTAAAATTTTAAATAACATTCTACTAAAACATTTCCTTGTTATCAAAGTGGTTGCACTGTACCTTTACTCAAGGTAAAGACAGATACGTTTATTGAATGGGCTTTAATTTTATGTAGTTCACGTAAATGCTATTTATCAACATTATTTTACCCCATATGTCTCGTATGATTTCATGCGTGTAATATTCCATAATGTTTCATACATTTATTTTTTTCTTTGTATTTTGTTTTAATGTTACGGTCAATCCCACTATTCGTTGGTAAAAGAGTATCCCAAGAGCTGGCGGTGGGTGGTTATGACTAGCTGCCTTCCCTCTAGTCTCACACTGCTAAATTAAAAACGGTAGCGCAGATAGTCCTCGAGTAGCTTTGCGCAAAATTCAAAACAAACAAACAATCTATGATTTTTATGCAAGCTTTTTAAGCTACGTTGTTTTACAGGCATTTTATGTTGAATTAATAAATACTGGTCTGTTTGAAACAAACAACAAAACAAACAAATCCACAGTCAGACAGACACAGGCAAATTGACGAAATTTTGTTTATTACAACGACGTGTAATGTTCACAGTAAAATAAAATATTATTATTTATTACAGTGTACAGAATATGAAATAGTTATGAGTGTTTAGTGTATGACTGGTGTTTACCAGTTGCAACAAATAAACTCAAAAAACAAAGATAACCAGTAGTAAAAGATAAAAAGGTGTTTAGAGCTGTCTGTGAGACGAATCAGAGCTAAACTATGTCAAAGCAAAGTAAATGTAAAGCTAAGTAACAAATCTGGAGAACATATATCACGTTTGATGACGGCTTGAATACGTAATAAACGACACTTTATCACTGATGTGCAACGTTCTTGCAAGACTATGTCATCATCAAATATCTGATTTTGTCGAAACGTTGAACATTTTTACTGAATTTTGTTTCATTCAATCCGTCTCCAAACGTTTACTATCACACTTTGCGACTCTAGTACAATTAAACATAAGAGATGTCTCATACCACAAAGTGTTGAAAAACACCACCATTTATCTTGCAAGTCGAAATGGGTAATATTGTTTTTATTTCTCATGCAATCCGAAAATCTCCAGAGGAGTTAAATTGAAATAAAATTCCGATTCTGGAAGATGGATTATAAACATTATTGGTTTGAAATCACTGTGGAATACATGTTGTATGATATGATAGATTATCATGTCAATAAAATGTTTCTCTTTGTTGTACAATTAATTTAAATTAATTAACGTAGTATTGTCAATAACTGAGAACAAAATCATTTTTATAAAAGAGTATTTTTGATGAGAAACCTGTTATGAATATTTCCGATCATTCTGACCTTCACTGCCATAAAAAAAAATTACACAAGTATTTCTGTGTTATTTTGTAATTCTTGTTAAAATGACCTGAAATTTAGTTTATTTGTTAAATTTTATGTAAAACTATTCAGGTGCTATCCACGCCACCTATCAATAACTTAAACATTCAACACCAGAAGGAAGATAACTTGTCTGCACTGTGTACCGCGAGCTTTTGGGCTTCTATTTACCAATGGAATGTAGTATTGGTCATCATATTATAACATACCAAGAATGAACATGTTTAATCGCTTTCCACTGACACAGTGGCACGTCCGCGGACTTATTTCACTAGAAAACGGGTTTCGATACCCATGGTAAGAAAAGTATAACTAACCCATTTTGTACTTTGTGCTTTATAGCAAACAACGTGTTCTATAAAAATATTTTCTTTTTATTTTGTTTTTGTATTTTCTCTCCTCTGAAAATAATAGTTTCATTCTGAAATAAATCAAAGGCTAAATATTACATTAGTTTTTCTCTGAGATATAGTGAAAAAAATGTTAAACTTTTAACTAAAATAATATAAGCAAATTAAATTATCAAATATAAAAGAATATATTCTACTCACACACGACAATAATAACACAATTATAAAAAAATCATGTTTCAAATGGTTTTTTTTTGTTTTCACTGAAATTGAGTACTTTTATTCATTAACTGTCACAGCGATATGTCAGAGGACTTACAACTCTAAAAACTGGGTTTCGATACCCGTGGTAAACATGCACACCAAAACTCTTCACCACCTCTTAAGATGTGTGTTTTCAATCTTGAGACCCAAGCCATTAGCAATAGGTTAGCCATAGCTCAAAATATACCCAATAATAATATTTAAATTGTTAGTGTTAAATATTTTCCAATATACATATCAATCAACAGTTAACGCATTACCCAAGACGCCAATCAATCGAGCAGCTTTGTGCTCATATTCAAACAAACACACTATGACAGTGTATGTTCATCAGTCAAGTTACAGAAACATAATTGTCAACAAAAATATTTCTAACCGTTTTTAAAGATATACAAAACGTTTTCGAACTTTTCTTAGTAATAAGTACACAACAAAAATATTAACAGATATTAAACACTGTTTACACTCATATTTCTCACATAATTTCATCATAATACCTATTGGAGAAAATATTTTACCAGATACTTAACATATCCACTAGTCGGGTCATATAATTTATTATAGATTCTACATAACAGTATATAACAAACCAAACACCATAATTAGTTGTATTTGCTTCCTCTTGCCACCTATCCGTAATTTGAACATTCTAGACCAGGGGGTGGGAATAGTTTCCTGGTATTGACCAATGCTTACTTCTAAGCTGCTTCTTACCAATGGAATGTGACATTGTCAATTATTATGACGTACATATTACCCATTACTTAAAGAACGAGTTAATGTAACCAATAATTCACTTTACATATTTTAATTGTCCTGAAAAGCACGCTTATTTTACTGCAACTAAATATAATAAATGAACAATTTTCTCTTTAGCTTTACCATTATATTAAATGCCAGCATTACCACCCACTTGACGTTCCATAAACAAAACTTTAAGACTGTCCAACATGAAAACTGCTGTTTGCTGGGATCTCGTTATGTGGTCACTCATTGAAAACAGATGCGCTGTTTTATCATATTACTGATGCATAACAACTGATGTCAAGAAAAGAAAAGTCTGACCTTGAATTCGCCTGAACCAAACAAATTATATATTTCTGTATCTTCTACTTAAACGTATCAATTCTACAAATGAGCGTAATCGTGAAAAGATATTTAGTTACAAACCAAATTATTATTTTCAAAATTTATGGTAACGTAAGATATGAAATTCAGTGTTTCGTCATAGCCCACTATGATATCATACATACTCAGCAAAACGTCTGGTACAAAGCATCATAATTTATAATCTTATTGGATTAGATATCATACAAATTATGTTCATTTCAACTAAGTACGTAAGATTTTATATAGTTTATAACCCATAACGAATAATCTTTCAAAGTTCAATTTAATTATGTTATGTTATAATTTCGATAGAGACTCCGAAAATATAACTGACGGATACAAAACAATGTTTCAGTAAGTATAATATCAGTGTTTCTATATGTCAGATGATCTGTTCTGAAAGTGACACGATTTTCATGTTTAGATTTGTTAGGCAGTAAATTTAAATGATCTATGTAAATTGCAGTTACTGCTGTTACCTCTTTGTATAGAACTTGTTTGTTACTAACTACATACAGTCTCCAGGTTTGATCTGTGTCTTTCAGCCTATTCGTGGCACGAAACGCGTGTTTAACATTCGAGATAACTGATCATTTTGATAGACTTTCGTTCTTGAAAACATGCAGGTAGGATGTCAAGTTTGAATACACATTTGGACTTATTGTGTTCGTTGAAACAGATAACGCTTGTATGTGAATGAATCATAGAACACTGTGTCTCACTGAAGGATTTATTAAAGGAAGGAGTAATCAATATGGAAAATAGGTTTATGAAAACAAAAGTTAAGCAAGTAAATTATTATATAAACCCGCTATCTACGCATTCACATTGTACTTAATATTGAAAATAAATGATTCAAACTTTATATTGGCATATACTTTTTACAGAAATTTAATGTTCACCATATTTTAACTAGAGCTTTTGTATGCTACAAATTTAAAAATCTGTAAAATGGTTCGCGTGAATGTGTGTTTGCAATATTCTATTTCTCAGTATTTGATGAGACGTATATTTTAATTAGTGAAGTACAATTTTTTTCATATTTCCAACTTTATACAATGTTCGACATTCAGTTATCCCTCAAAGTTCAGACGGTGTCAGTCAGTTAAGAGTACCTTTATAAAATGATGACAAACCGATTAAAGCAGATGTTGTTAAGAGTTATCCAGATTAGATATAGATTTTAGAACTGTATAATTTAAGCTTTCGAGAACATTGTAAACATTTTGTCAGGTTATTTGGTTTTAAATATTTGCTTTATATTATAATTTTACAACAAAGCTTATATTTTCATTTTAACTATTCTTTCAGCTTACAGATAAATTAATACTGAACAAGTAAGAGATAACATATAATATTTTCTGTATGTATTTTATCTCTCGTACTAGTTGCACACACTCATTACAAACAATTTTCTTTGTTTAGCTCTGTTTTGAACTGAGTTTGTGTGTTAATAAAAACGATTCTTTGTTGTATTTTGTATAAACACCCCTTCTAGTTGGTGAATTCCAGAGGGACAAAAACTAATTTATCTGCAGCTTTGTTTCCGTCGGACCTCCTATTTAAGAGACACTAACTGTTTACTTTTCTGAAAACCCTTGCACAGAAAAACACCATAAATCAAAAATTTCACAGAGTAATGTATTTTCACAATCACAATCTGCGGATCTCAGATTCAAATCCCGTCTCACCTAACATGCATGTACTTTCAGCGGTGAGGATATTTTAACGTTACGATTAATCCCATAATTGTTTATTAAAAGAGTATCCTAATAGATGACGATAGGTGTTGATGACTAGCTTCTTTCGTTCTTGTGGTGCACTGCTAAATTAGGGATGGTTATCGCATATAGCACTTGTGCAGCTTTGCGCGAAATTCAAACCAAACTTTAGTACTTGATTGCTAAAAATATTTCAATTAGAAAAATATTTCCAGGTAAACGCAAAACGTTAAAAACCGAAAACAATTTTTTTAAACTTTTAGAAGAAAAGTGATTATTGAAAGAAAACCAGTTTTCTCAAAATCAATTTACTTTAATAAAATTAAGAATAGATTTGGTTTAAATTTCGAGCAAAGTTATACTAGGGCTATCTGCATTAGCCGTCCCTGATTTTGTAGTGTAAGACTAAAGGGAAGGCAGCTAGTCAGCACCATCCACCGCCAACTCTTGGGCTACTCTTCTATCAACCAGTAATGAGATTGACCGTCACATTATAACGTCCTTAAGGCTGAAGGGGCAAGCGTGTTTGGTGTGATGGGGATTTGAACCCACGACGCTGGAATTGCGAGTCGAGTGCCAACTGGCGATGCGTGGCCGTTTGTGAGTGTTTTTATATCAATACTTTTTCTTCTGGACTATGAAAGAGATGGTAATTAATTAAGAAACAAACAATTCATCTTTGAAAAATCAATCCATGACAGACATATAAGTCGAAATGACTGGTTGAAGTTATTGTAATTCACTGTAATATGTTGTTGATTAAATAAAGATGTAAAACTTATGATTGAATACATTGTAAAGTGTCTCAAATCACATGAAATAGATTGACACTTCTTGATTTCTAAAAACATACAAATATAAAGGCTTTACTGAAATTATCTTTAAAATAAAGCATAAAAACAACTAATGGAATCAGCATTCGTATTGGAAAGAAGTCAGTATCCACACAAACACAAGAAATTCATACAAATACGAAACCAACGTTTAACCAATTAATATGTTAAGAAACCAATAATGCTCATACTAGTAAGAAGCTAGTATTCTTCCGAATAGAATACATTCTGTATTTATTCATGTGTAAGACTTCTGATTGAGCTTAGGTATTTAAAATAACCAACAACTAACACGTGAATACACACAAGCTACTTTCAATTATATTCATAGAACATTGCCAAGTGAGTAATCAAACAACTAAAAATCTAGCCTATATTTCTTATACAATTGGCAAATCTCTTGCTTAAAAAATACTTGATAAAAATTGACGAGTTAGATTTGAAGAAGTGACTTTGGTCTTTCCACTGCGATGAAGTAATACACAATGGTGTCGTTTTTCCAATTCATGTGTGAGATTTGTGACTGAGCTGAGGTATTTGAAATCACCAGACATAGTATTCTCTTTTCCTATGATGTTGTACTAAATATGGCAAGATGCACACATCATCCATATTGGTAAACAATGGCAGTTAAATGTGAAAGTCAAAACCACTCTTCGTTGGTAAAAGAGTATCCAAAGAGTTAGCGATGGGTGATGATGACTAGCTGTCTTTATTCTAGTTTTATACTGCTAAACAAGAAACGGCTAACGAAGATACTCCTGGTGTAGCTTTGCGCGAAATTCAAAACAACCTAACAGTTGTAAATTCATAAATACCACACAAAAGTATGAATTGAAAAAAAAAAAAAAAACTTTTAGCATTTTAACTGAGATGTGTTGAAATGAATGTTAACTTCTTGTTATTCAGTAACATGTTAATAAAATTATAAAACAAAACAATTCAACATTGTATGCGTCAAAATATTTGTAAATTAAAACATGATATTCCTTGAATAACTTTGTACAACATAACAACAATTTATGTGTATGTAAATTGGTATAGTCAAACCTATTGGGAATATTACTAGTTGTTATTAAAATATAAAAGAACTATCCATATTGCAGGTTCTATATAGTTTTCCCAATTTAGATTCAGATTTTCAAACTTATTAGATCACTTTCAAGTTTCTGTAAGGTTGTTTATAAAACTTATAGTTTGTTTTATTTTAATTTCTCACTAGTAGGTTTTGTTTATTTACTTTAGAATTTCTTTTTCGTTAACCTTACAAGGGTATTTCCGACTGAACTGATGAGGGATAAAACCAGTAAAAGTTTTTCACATTTTTTATCTCTTACCAGTTCTGCATATCCAACATGTCTTTGTTTTGTTGTGTTCTGTTTGTCTTGATGACATTTATTTTTAATTGTTTGTTGATGTATTTTGTATGCAGACATTTTGTTGTTGACAACCCAGATGGGGGTCAGAGAAACACAAACTCATATCTGCAGTTCAGTTTGCTGTTTTGCAGTCCCTACCCATTTACTCTGCTAGAAATCTGTTCACCATAAGATATCGCCCTGTCAGGAAAAGAAATATTAATATCATGAAACAGATTCGGCTTTTCTGACATCTGTGATCTTTGAAAAGGTGTGAAGCTACATCTTCCCATTCTCTCAAAATTATACCCCGACTCTCAAATTATAAAAATATCATTTTCGACAAATTGGAAAGTGTATAATTTGTAACTTTGGAAAAAATATCAGAATATACAACATAGCCATGTGTTTTCTAAACTGTATGTAACATTGTAAACCTCGATCAAATGAAATGGCTGGGGACATTTCCTTTCGTTTTTACCGAAAATTTGTGTTAATAAAAGGAAATTGTGTGTATCAATCTCGTTTGCAAATAATATAAGGCCCGGCATGGATAGACGGTTACGACACTCAACTCGCAATCTGAGAGTCACGGGTGCAAACCCCCGTTAACCAAATATTTTCGACCTTTCAGCCATTGAGTCGTTATAATGTAACGATCAATCCCCTAGTTCGTTGGTAAAATAATAGCCTAAGGGTTAGCAGTGGGTTGTGAGAAATAGCTGCCTTCCCTCTAGTCTTACTCTGCTAAATTAGAGATGACTAGCGCAGATATCTCTCGTGTAGCTTTGCGCGAAATTCATAAAAAACAAAGAAGGTTATGATTAATTGAGCAATGAGGAACCTATCCATGATGGGAGATATCGTACCAAGCAGAGAAACACATAAGAGATGCAATTATAGATAGCATCCAATGAAAAGGTTTGTTTAGCCAGGTAGGTGAGCCAGAGGACACTCATTAAAGGGTGTGATGGTCAGTGGTGCAGTGTAGAAGTAGTGAATGAAATATTATTAGTGAAGCGTATTTAATGGGTACTAGAAGCTGTATATCAAACCTTTTCCATTGATGTATTAGAGCATTCCCAAGGTCTAATAGATTAATTTACTCTAATCCTACCTGAAACAGTTTTAATTTGAAAGTTGGTTTGTAGATATACTGAGAAGTAATAAATTCGAATGAGATATACGCGCGCCCTACCCTTGATATTGCTGACACAAAAATATAGCTATTAAAAATGGAGTTTGGGGAAGGTCTCACAGATTAGTTTCCCCCGAACCTGCTTAAACGAATTTCAACTGCCACAGTCCCAACAATACGGTAGTGTTTACGTAAGACACGTTGTTCATTCTTCTACAAATTTATAGAACGGGTGGAACCTGCGCAATACACATTTTACAATAAACGCCTCATGCATTAAACTGAAACAAACGTAGATATTAAAATAAATGTATAACAGTAAATCCGTTACAAGACGAACTGTCACCATGAAATGTCTTTTTCCTTTTACGCAGCGTACACAATCGAGAATAATTGACCACTGTGTTACCTTGGTCAGTATTAGTGTTTCATTACCTAATATTAAACATTGTTTATCGCCTAACCAACATTGAATATTACATTAATGACCATCAAAAGCAGTACAGCGAAAGTAAAGGAGGAGATAAAATAACAAGTTATATCTGGAAATGACGCTGTTACAAGATATTAATAACGCTTTAACAAGCTATTAATAACGCTGTAACAAGATATTATAATATTTTATTGATATAAAACCATAATATGATTGCGGAATATTACAAAACAAATTTTATTTTGCGTAATTTTCATCTAAATAACCGTCGTTAAAGAATTGGAGAAAGCAATCATGGTGGACGTGAATAACATCAAGAAAAAGAGATAGCCGATGGTCAGAAAACAAGAAACAAATAGTGTAATAACGCAAGTACAGCTGAAATGTTATGTCAAGAATTTGTTTCTTGCTTTTGGGATTTCGCGCAAAGCTATATGAGGGCTTCCTGCGTTAGCCGTCCCTAATTTAGGAGTGTAAGACTAGAGGAAAGGCACCAAGTCATCACAACCCACCGCCAACTCTTGAGCTACTCTTTTACCAATATAGCCATATTGTAGATATACTGAGAAGTAAGAAATTCGAATGAGATATACGAGCGAATATCAGCTTCCTATTTAGAAACACTGAGTGTTAAAAATGAACTGGGCACAGCGAGATGTAGGAATTTGTTTGTCTGTCTCCTTGTGTTTTTCATGACACACCTACAAGATATTGGTTGACCATAATGTGTTTTAATCTATCTAGCATCCTTCGTAAACAGAAACATGTCCATTAAGGATTTTTGTTTCATACGACAATAATGGATATGAGATTTAAAAAAACGAACATTTATACACTGCTTGCCAAAATCTTAAGACCAATGAACTTAAAGAATACATATGCATATTGCGTTGTTAGACTCAACCACTTATTCGAATAGAGTATTTGACAAAAATAAGAAAAGAAAAATAAAAATAAAAAACTTTTTTAGCATTTAATAGGGAAAATTTGAACACTATGAAATTAACTTAAATACTAGCGGGCCAAAGTTTACGACCCAACTGAAACAAAGCGTAAACACGTTACGAAATATAGTCATTCGTATTCAAGCATGAGCGTTGTTAATATCTCACACTGATCTCCTGTGTTATATTGGGGGAAAACATGGCAAAGGCTGAAAAGTTGACAGAGTTTGAACGTGGCAGAATTGTCGAGCTACAAAGTTAACGTTTCTCAACGTGGCGTCGCTTATGAGATTGGGCATAGTAAAACTACTGTTGTAAATTGCTTAAAATACCCTGAGGGATATGGAACGAAAATTTCAAGTGGATAGACCAAGAAAATTTCGGTGGCGTTGAGCAGGATGGTTTGACGGGTTATCCGGCAAGACACCAGATAGTCGTCGCACCAGATTAAGGCACTCACGGACGCAAAATGAAGCTCAAGAACAAAAAGACGGCATCTACGAGAGATAGGTTTTAAAAACCGTAAATGTTTTCAAAGACCACGCCTCCTTCCACACCACGAAACAGCTCGGTTAAACTTTGTTGAGAAGCACCAAACATGGGACGATAAAAAGTGGACGAAAGATTTGTTCTCTAATGAGAACAAATTTAATCTGGATGGCCCAGGTGGTTTCCAACGTTAGTGGCACGATAAGGATATCCCACCGGAGGCATTTTCTACACGACACAGTGGAGGATGTTCCATCATGATCTGACGTGCTTTCTCTTTCCATGGAGCAATGGAGCTTCAGGTTATACATGCGTGTCAAACAGCAGCTGGTACATTGGCATGTTGGAGAGAACATCCTTATCGAAATAACGACCTTGCTTGTGTGGAAACGACTGGATGTTTTAGAAGGACAACGCTGCAATCCACAATGCGCGAAATATAAAGGACCTTTGTATGGCGAATAACATGATTCTTTTGGACCATCCTACGTGTTCACCCGAACTAAGCCCCATTGAAAATGTTTGGGATTTGATGGCAAAAAAGTCTATAGAAATGGACGTCAATTCTAAACAGTGCATGATCTTTGTGAAGCCATCTTCATCACTTGAAATAACACTCCAGCCAATCTTCTTCAAACGCTTATATCGACCATGTCTAAGCGAATGTTTGCAGTTATTCGCAACGACGGCCGTGCAACTAACTTCTGAGACCTCTTGTTGGGCATTTTCCACCCTGTTTTGGACTTCTTTTTGGTATGGTCTTAAACTTTTGACCACCTAGTATTTAGACTAATTTCATAGTGTTTACATATTTCCTATTAAATGGTAAAAGTTTTTACTTTTATCTTCTCTTTTCTTATTTTCATCTTTCGAAGCTCCACTTAAATAAGTGGTTGAGTCTACCAACGCAAAATGCATATGTTTTCTTTATGTTCATTGGCCTTTAGATTTTGTCCAGCAGTGTATTTATATCTGACTGAGAAAGTTACTTAATAAATGTCGGAATTTTTAATTCTTCAAAATTAAAATTTTCATTAAGATAACTTT